>NW_015374053.1:40211-416245 GCF_001272555.1 Dufourea novaeangliae | reverse complement strand
TTCGTTCCTCTATAGCGCTAGACCAATGCCTAGCACTGTACTTCCAATAGTTCTGTATCGCGGGTCGTATTTACACTAAAATGTTAGGTGTGACGTAACAATCCTTACGTTTTCCTTTTACCTTGTCTCTGTATAGTCCTTAGATACATGTATACGTGTATACAGGGTGTCCGAAAATAGGTGTAAGTCCTCGAAAGGGGTAATTCCTGAGGTGATTTGAAACAACTTTTTCCTTAGCGAAAAAGTTCTTCGAGGATTTGTTAACGAAATATCAACGAAAAACATCGACTAATCAGTGCCCAATCGGCAGACTCGCGCTCTGATTGGTCGGTGTTTTTCGTTAATATCTCGTTAACAAAGCCTCGGAGAACTTTTTCGACAAGGAAAGAATTGTTTCAAATCACCTCAGGAATCACCCCTTTCAAGGACTTACAACTATTTTGGGAAACCTTTATACACACGCGCACACACATCTAAGAAACCGTAAAAATAATATCTGATCCTCCAAACGTAAGATCAGTAATCCCCCCCCTCTCTCCCATCTCGTTCGACTTGTGACAACGGGTCCTCGCACACAAACACGCACACACACCCTCGTCGTATATCTCCTATCAGTTACTCGTTTAAATCGCAAATAAAAATCACTGGTTAATCGAGACAGAAAGAGAGAGAGAGAGAGAGAGAGAGACTCGAGACGAACAAAAAAAATTTGTTCGCGGTCTCCCTAATTGATAAAAAGGATAAATCCGTTAGAATAATATAAATACAGAGTTACACTTAGGGTCGTGATCCACGTGCGGCCTCTTCCAGTGCGCGAACTTTAAGCTCACGCTCGCGCTGTTGTCTAAAAAACACCCTTTGGTTAGTCCGTTACACTGTTCTCGACTTAAAGAAAAGCGTAAACTAGTGATTTTCGTGGCATCCAGTTACGGATTTCAAAAGACGAACCTTAGATACTCCTCGTGATGGGCGACCAGGGACGCGTGAGGCGGGAATCGATCACGTTCCATCATCAGGCGCTGCATTTGCTCGTGGTGGGCCGCCATGTCCGCGTACGGTCGTCCGAGCAGTTCCGCCGGATGTAACGCCAATCCTGGGTCACGTGGCATTAACCCCGGTCGAGGATAATTCGCGCCGGCCGCCGCTGCACACCATAGAAGATATTAGTCAAGACGTGTACACGATGATTAGGTTTTATAAACGCGTGTCCTCTTAAAAGACTATCAAGCCCTTGAATTTACAGATAATACGATGGGCATGCAATGACAGAGCGTGAGAACGGTTCGATCCTTTCGGTGGCCCGTCGTGTGTACGAATATCGGTGAACAATTATGATATATGTACAGTAAATCATCGATGAGAGGGTTCGAAGGGTCAACGACACTGAGTGTTCAGACGTCATCCCCCGAAATTATTTTATTATCTTTCTTGTTTGTATCTTTACCATTATCAAGTGTCTTAAAATCCAAATCGGACACAGTCCTTTCCTTGTGAGCGTCTGCGCACACGGCCCGAATGCACCGAAAGGAACGAACAACAGTTGCTGATAGTGGCAATCGTTCTTTTACTTTTGCGACGATGATGTATGACAATAATCGCGAACCTATATGTATATATATATATATACAGGGTGTCCCCAAAAATAAGGGACAATCCACAACACGCATATTCCTCGTGCGAATACAAATCGAAAAGTCCTTTACCGTTTTGTAATCCGAAGCTCCGTTTCCAAGATATTAGCAGTTAAACGAACTCCAATCAACTAAGCGGTTGGTCACACCTGCGCGCAGATACAGTGAAGAAGCCAAAGGCCAGTAACGTGTGGCCCACCGCTCAGTTGATTGGAGTTTGTTTAACTGCTAACATCTCGGAAACAGCTTCGGATTACAAAACGGTAAAGGATTTTTCGATTTGTATTCGCACGAGGAATACGCATGTTGCGGATTGTCCAATCTTTTCGGAACACCCTGTACATACACAGGTGTGTTCCGATGAATTAGGCCGTATGTTTTTATGCGCGCGGGTTTTTCAAAGGAATATATGTATATTCTACGTATCGCGAAACAGCACGCGTCGTGTTTTCGTTCGATCTAATACACGCATACACGCATACACGCATACAATAGACGACTCGCGTTACTCGCGCGCACTTGCACATTACTCGAAAGGAAGTAATTCAAGCGACTAAAACCGGTTCGTGGGATCGTTTTTCTTTTGTTCTTATGCTGGTTTTTGTTCGGTATTTTCTTTTCTCTTTTTGACTGTCTCGCCTGTACCTTCACCCCGAAAGAAGCTTGACGCCAAGTTAAACACACAATTAGCCACGGACAAAGAGAAGCGATAGGAAAAATTTGCAAAAAAAGTTTGCCGCAGAGAAAAATTTTTGTCTTTTGAATTTCGATTTCTCGTAAAGTAAGCTCTTAATGGTATAATAGTTAAAGGATGACTATATCCGTTTTAGCTGAACTCTGATGTTAAGAAACTGGATCGAATGAGAAGCACGTTTTTTTTTCTTTGTTCTTTTTTTTTAGTACGCTCACACGCGATCAACCGCTTTACCGATCACAGCCTACCCCGAAGACGAATCGAAAACGGTAACAACACGCTTCAAGATTATGGATCCTTGTACAGTAATTCGAAACAAAAAAACAAAATTACTAGAACGCTGTATACACTGTTTGAATACACAAAGTTATACCCATATATACATACAGTAAATCATCGATGAGTGTTCGAAGGCTCCTCGGCACTCAACATTAAATATTTCATAAACTAATAGCCATATTCGACTGAAACTAATACAACTGGATTCAGAATTCCACGCTCAATCACTGTGCTCTGAACCTCATTAAAAAGACAGCGTTACTCCTACCTCTCCTTGTCAATACCAAGGAGCCTACGACCACTAATCGATGATTTACTGTACGTGTATAACTCTATCGACAGTGCGTGAGCCAACATGTACAGGTACAAATAAAACAGCAACAAACTACGATGCCGCGGGTTAAATAACAAAAGTCGAAAAAAAAACAGTCCTTTCAAAGCTTCGAGTGACTGTATACCCCCCTCTCCTCGACTCTGTTCACAGAAGATGATCGCGACCAATGAAATGTACTTTGACAATAAGTCTATATATATATTGTAAATAAGTATATATATATATATATATAGACAAATTTTACACACGCGTTGTTTCTTATCTCGTTGTGAATAATACACGCGTTTTCGGCGAAAAAGACGAATTCTCGAATGAGGGCGATCGGTGAAAGGGGACGATCGTCTCGTGTAGGAGCGTACTCGAATCAGATTTATCCTGATTAGGGTAGGACCTACCAGGCAGGGGGAATCCAGCTGCAGCCGCAGCCGCTTCCTGCTGTTGCTGAGCCTGTTGCTGGGCCTGCTGCTGTCCCGGATGTAAGTGCAAGTGCGTATGCGCATGCGTATGCGCGTGAGTGTGAGCATGATACTCGGGCGAAATGCCAGCCATCTGCAACCGGACCATCGGGTCAGCAGCTAGAGCCAGTCGCTCGTCCAGCTGGCCGTGGTGATGAGCCGCAACGGGATGGCCAGCCCCTCCACCCGCTGGCCCCCCGCCGGCTGCAGTCGGTATCCCTAAACCCGACAGCGCCTCGATCAAACATACTGTTTCTCTCTCCTCTATATGTCGTACTTCTTTAAGGTACGTTTTCACGTGACAGTACCAGATAGCACATGACGTCCAATGACACCTTGAAGACGGTTCAAAGGCGCCTTAGACCTAAAATAGCCGTAAAATGGACGTCTTCAAAGCGTCTTGTGCTATCCGGGGTAATAATCGTCGTATGACTTTCCGTTGTCGCGTGACACTGTGTTTGCGAGAAATTGTAAACCGGTGTTATGGGGTGCTTTTGGAAGTTAAAGGACGGATAGATAGAAATGAATGTTGGATTGATCAGTAAAGATACGTTTTCACGTGACAGTACAAGTCATTGACTTTTGTTGTGACACTATACGACAATGAAAACTACTGTCATTAGAACGTGACATATAGTTTTCATAACGATAAAGGTCATATAAGTGTCATAATAGTTATGATTTACTATCACATGAAAATTTACCTTAAGGCTCACCTAGCAGACCTTGCGCCTTAGATATGGGGATGTTTGATAGACGATTGAAGGCGGTATACGTGGTGTCCCAAAATAATTGGAAGTCCTCGAAAAACAACTTTTTCACGAAGGATAAAAATTGTTTCAAATCACCCCTTTCAAGGAATTACAACTATTTTAGGACACCCTGTATATAGGGAAAACTCCGAAGCCTTCTGGTAACGAGTACAGGGAGTAACCGCCACAATGTCAAGGAACAACACGATATTTAGATTTGTACGACGACAAAAGTCATGGAACAATGTTTAATGTAACATGACCGTATAAAAGTCCACGATTTACCTGCCACGTGAAAACGTACCTTTAACGCTAGCCGACGACTATTATATCTTTCTCCTGACAAACGAATTTTTCTTTCTATTGCGGCACACTTCCGTTTTTCAGACACGTACGACGTTTCCGACTGGTGGCTGCGTACACTACTGAACACCATCCGTCTTCGTATATATACATATATGTATAAAAATACACGCAACAACGCGATACGCAACCAGTAGTCAGCCCGCGCTGTTCCGTATACAATCGCTCTGTCTCCTGATACCGGCTCGGGGGTCCGATGCATGGAGTACCAATACGGCGAGTGTATACAAAACGTGTCTCCGTTAACAAACAAAAAAAAAATCGTAACACGAGACTCGATCGTCCGAGAATGGATTTTTTGACGGGGTCTAACCCTTAACTGCTATTCGGTGGGGTTTTCTGGAGTTACCCCAACCACAGACGAGGTATAGGAGTAGACTAGAACTGTAACTATTCGAATGATTCGAATATTCGTAATAGCCATAGAGTAGACTTGTCACCGTACAGGACTTGGCAGCCCACCTAGTCTGTAGTACCAACACCTTAAAAATTGCAGTAACTTTTGCGTTAGGAAAACGGTAAGTCTACGTTATAAAAACGGTATGTAGCGACACTGAAATGGTAACGGAGCGTTGACTCCCAAAAAATGTGGGCCGCAAAAATACACTGAACCTTAATTCTTCTACTCCTATACCTCGTTGGTTCCCAAACAGTACATAAGAAAGTGTCATAATTTCGTTTTCTCAAGTAACAGATGACGCCAAGTGTCACAGTATAGTCTGTTGTCAGGTGAAGCCTTACAATACCCTTAATTACACATCAGACGACACCACTAGAGTTAACGTGTTTGCATGTTCCACCGTAGTAGTTAAGGGTTAATTTATCTCGTGGTGCACATTAAAGAGTACAGTGGAGCAGCGGGCAGTAACGGAGGTGCGTCTTGGCAACGGCCTGCCCTCTGGTCACAATCCTCGGCGAACAACGCATTTTATAGTTACAGTAAATCCTCGATAAGCGTTTGAAGGCTCCTCGGCACCTGAACATGAAATATATCATAAACTAACAATCACACGCGACTGAAAAAAAATATCACAGGCTTCAGAATTCCAAGCTAAAGCTCGTTAAAAAATCACCATTCCACCTGGGGTAGCCTCTCCAGTGCCGAGGAGCCTTCGAGACCACTCATCGCAGATTCACTGTACTCTGCAGCTGCAGCCAACATCCGGAAACGACCACTATCTCGCTCCTATCCCTATCGTGAGTAGTAAGGCCCTATTGCTTATAGATTCGATCACTTAGAATCGTAGTTAATCATTTCTGTGTTCATTCCGCGATGCGAGAAGAAAGATATGCATACTCGGATGGAGGGGGTGGGGAACGGTTGTATAAATGTTACCTAGTCTCTCTAAACGTTCCCTTTCCAGCTGACTCGGCCCCGGCGGCGCACCGTAAAGACCGAACTGGTGTAACGCTTGCGGCGGTCCCGAGGGTCCCGGTGCTAAACCAGCGGCGGCGTAACGACGATGTATCTCCAACCAGTGCGGATCCATCGGCGCTGGCATTGGTCTTGGGGTCCCTTTCAGAAGTTCCTCCTTCAATCGGTCGTTCAATTCCCGTTCCCGTAGCTCCCGTATCTCCCGTTCCCTCTTCTCCCGTTCCAGATGCTCCAGTTCCAGGCGTTCCCTCGCCGCTGGGCTGTACATGTAATGCAACATGGGATCCGGTGGGGCTGGATGCCTGGCCGGCGAGAACGCCGCGTGGGGCCTTGCGTACTCGGACAACTGTCTCAATGCCGGGGTATCTGCGTACGAACCGGGCCTGGCCGCGTACCTGTCGTACGGTGACACTACAGGTTCGAGGGGTCCTCTACTGGGCGGTTTACAGGTCTCCGGTTGCTTCTCCGGCGTGGTCATCTTTCTCGCTTGCTGGGCGGCCGCCCGGTCACGTTCCTCCCGTTCCCGTTCCGCCTGTTTCCTCGAGCGTTCCTCTCGTTTCCTGGCCAACTTCGAGTCCGGTACCGGTTTGAACATCAGATCGGTTCTGGTGCAGGAATTGTTTTCACCTCTGTTCCAGTGTCGCAGGAAGATTGCCGACTGCGATCTATGGCATTCCGAGTCCTCGATTCGCGGCTCCGGCGACGGCCCTCGAGGACTAGGCGGTTCCTCCTGATCTTGCTCGACCAGATCGGGCTCTATCTTCGGTTCCGGGGCGAGAACCTGCGGTTGCGGTTGCGGTGGCCTGTGATGATGATGAGCCGAGCTGCTGGACGTCAAACACGTCGCGGAGACCAACGACGGTTTACGTTGAGTATTGTGCGAACTATGGGACGACGAGTGACTGTGGGAACTATGGGACGAGATGGTCAATAGCTTGTCGTGGTGTAACGCTGTCGCTTGGTGCATACTCGACGAGTGATGATGCGTCGCGATAAGATTCTCCCCTTCCTCTCTGGTGGTCACGCTCGAACTGGTGCTGGAGTGATGCGCGGTCATCATGGTGGTGCTCTCTTGACTTCGCTGCGGCGACGGCGGTGGTATCGCGTGGGGCACTGGACCGTACGGATACGGCGGGAACGATGGGTATCCACTCACAGGAGCGTATCCTGGATAGGCGTGCGGATGATACGGATGCATCGCGGTAAACAGTGAGTGATGCATCAGAGGATGATGCGGATGGAACGGATGCGCCATATGAGGGCTTGGCTGTTGCGCCGGATGCATCACCGGTTGTGGAATAGACGTTGGCGGCGGCGGTAGCGACGGGGTCGGGGACGCGGCCACCGATTGTATCTGCGGCACCTGTTGATTGCTAGTCATCGAGTGTTTACTAGGCGTGGGCGGTTTACTGGAACTGTCCGGATCTTTTTTAATGTTCTCCAAACTGGGTCCCGGAAAGCCGGACTGGAAGCCAGGTACTTTCACCTCTTTCAAGCTCTGCAGCGGATCCGGTTCCGGCGGTATGATCTCCTGTTTGATCTTCAAATTCTGCGGCTCCATCGGCGGTGTACCCGCCAGATTGTACATGGAGGACGGTTTCTCCATGGACATCATTCCGGTCGGCTGAATCGGCTGGAACAAATTACTCTGCTCGTTCCGGTCCGACTCGATGTTCTCCTGTCGTTCTTGGATCCGATCGGGTATTCTGTCCGGTATCCTGCTGTCGCGCATTCGTTCCGGAGCCAAACGATCGTCGGCCATCCGTTCGGACATCCTGTTGTCCGACGACATCACGGTCAAACCCAATGGTTGCGGTGAGCTAGGCATCTGCGGCATCTGCGTCATATTCGTTGGTATACTCTGTGATATATTTAAATTCAACGGCGGTCCCGGCATACTTTGCGGCATACTCTGCGGGTTCGACAGGTTCTCGGCGTGACCACGAAGATTCGCCGTTGGTCCCATGGTTTGCGCGTTCGACATGTTCTGCGGCATGCCGGGCGGCATCTGCATGCTCTGCGACAGATTCTGCGGTACATTCTGCACGGGCGTCACCGCGGACGTGTACTGCATGTTCAACGGTAGACCTTGCTGCGTCGGCGACATGATCTGTGAGCTCTGTATACTCTGCGAGCCGGTCGACGTACAGATACCGGTGTTCTGTATCGTTTGAGAGAGATTCCGGGGCATCGTTTGACCCATATCGTTCATGCTCAACGGCTGCGACGTGCTCAGATTGAGCTGCTGCTGCTGCTCGGGTTCCTTCATGTCCTCGTTAGACGGCGACATCGGTGATTCGATAATCGGCAACGGTTCCAACTTCAACGGCTGATTCATAGCTAACGGTACATCTTCTATTTGATCCTTCGTCTCGACCGGTTCATCCAACAACGGCTTCTTGTCCAAGGTGTGAATAACAGGAACGGATATCGGCAATGTTTGTATCGGCGGCGGGACAGGCGTAGACACTGGCGTCGGTTCCGACGGTTCCTCCGGCGTGGTAACAGCAGGACTCACGGGCTCCTCGGTCGGCACTGTGACCGGCGTTGGTTGATTCTCGTTTGTATCCCCTTCTCCCTCTCTTTCAGGCTCATCCATGAGAGAATTGCTATCGGTCGTGAGCGACTCGGAGGGACTCTCAGGACGTTCGCCGCGTTTACGTTTCTGAGACTCCTTGTCCTCGTCCGCGTCATCCGTTTGGGGCCGTTTCTGACCTTTCTTCGGCGTTTCTGGCTTACTGGAGGACTTCTTTTTACTTTTATCCGGTGTCTGTTGTTGTTGTTGTTGTTGTTGTTGTTGTTGTTGTTGCTGCTGTTGCTTCTCTTGATCAGGAGTATCCGTTCCACCTGTACGTCGAGGTCTTGCAGGTCTAGGCGTTTCCTTGGCCTTGTTTCTTGTACGCATTCTCCCTGGGCTATCTGGTGATTCCGCGGGCACCGGGCGGAAGAGATACGGAGGTGCGGGCGGTAGTTCTCCGGTCTTCTTCAAATGTATTCTGCATTCCGTACAGAGCAACAGCCTGTCCTTTCCAGCTACCTGATAGTCCTTCGAGTTCGTCGAGAAACAATGCTGACAGGAATGGGTCGCTCCGTTTGTATTCGTGTCCCGGGAATCGCTGTCCTCCTCCGAATTATCGTCCTCCGTCACAGAACTAATTTCGCCGCCGGGATTATTGCTGGCTGGTGTACCAACGGGCACGGTTTCCGGTTCTGAGATCGGCTCCTTCTGACTGACACTGGCCGGCGGTGTATCCTTGGGCGGCGTTGGGACTTCCTCTTTGGGCGTGCCTGCTCTCGAGTTACGTGTATTCCGAATCCTTCTGAGCGATCCCTGTCGTCGTCTCCTGTGCGGTCGATTATTGTTCGCGCCTGGCGTTTTCTTCCACAGATAATAGAACTCGACCAACTCCGGCTAAGAAGAAAAAGAATAAAGAAAAACAGTCCTCGATATAATATTCCACCAATCACCGATCTACGACTACTTTCTTTGTACATATGTATATACGTGGACGTTCATTTACCGTGTCTTTGTGGGGCAAAAGATCCTTTCTGATTCTCGAAAAGTTCTTTCCAAATTGCCGAAGCCCTTTGACAAACCGTTTCTACGAGACAGAACGGCGACGGATTAATCGTGAATCCCCCACCACAGGGGTAATCGTCTTAATACAAAATAATTTACAAAAATTCAACGGTGTAACGGTACACAAAACGCATACGGAATGAATCAACGCGCGATCACAACGGATCTCGACAGCAGATGAGAGAGTTTCGAATTTGTAATTTTGTATTTTTGTTATCACGGCTCCACTTACAGTTTCCTCTTCGGACCATTTTTTATCGATGCCTTTCGGTACGGGACATTTAACAATGCTCTTCCTGGATCATAGCCAGAGTCGTGCAATATGTCCAGGGCATTGATAGTCGTGTCGTCTCGGGATGCAGCCACACAACCGTCGTCCGGGGATCCTCCGTCACACATGCCAGCGAACGCAGCCATGGATCGTGCTGCCCTCAGGTACATCAGAAGATCCCCGTCCAATGCCATAGCTGGAATCCATCTTAGCTCTTCTCGTTCTTTCGAAAACTCTGGATCAGGAAGCAGCTCTCCGGGAGGTATACCCGGCCGATACTCAGGCAAACGGGCCTGACAAGAAACCAACTCCTGTACCCAAACATTCGGGGTTGTGCGTGGTTAGGAACCAATGCCAAAAAAGCGAGTTAGTTTTGTACGCACCTATACTCCGGCTTGCTTTTTTCGAGAAATCTACACGAGCCAGTACAATATTATTTCCCATTCTGTTCCTTTTGTTACACATTTACTGGCACGAGAAGAGTAGCTTGAGAGCACTTTAATGTGTTTTTTTTTTTTTTTTGTTTGTGTACAAACTAATGATCATAAATATAAGCATGAGAAACGAGAATTCAAGAACAAATGTACGATTATTATTACTATTATACACCATGTTATTTGGCTTTACATTTAATAACATTAGTTATGTTCACGTTCACGATAAAAGCTATGTATGGCTAAAGTTAATGTAGCGAACAAAAGCACATTCACGTATATATGTATTGTTTTTTTTTTTTTTTAAGGGAATGAATAAACGCGTACGATGAAAATGACAATGAACGGACAGCAGAAAAGTCACAATGTTTCACAAACGGACAAAAGAAATTTACATGATATTTACAGGATTGGAAATAGAGAACACATTTACACACAGAGTATGACGATAGAGAAATACAGAGACGTGTCTTTCAGGTATCTGTATATGTTTATATTACGGTTCCAGTACTTCAGTCGCAACATTATATATACTCATAGATGGTTCAAGTAACCAATGGGTTATCGTATGTATGTATATATATAATTCTGTTTGCAGAGCAATGATGTTTCTGCAATTTCACCGTGACTGAATACCACTATAAACACGAAAAACAATCTTATACACTGCAATAGTACTGCCCTACAATATATACTGTTATAAAAATCTTTCATCATAATAACTCGCATCATATCCAGGGTCTTTCAAGGTAGTAATTATCTGAGGCATGGTACTTCGGCTTTGGGATCGTTCATGTTAAATACACAAGAGTGATTATAGTATCGGCTTAAAGAATAACTATCATTGTTATTTGAACCATCGACGTACAACAGAATTGATCAGAGAAATAGGTATGCGCCTGCTCTTTGCTATTCGAGGCTACAACTCCTCTCCCAACATGTACAAATACAGGCAGATATCACAAGGTTTTCTAACTGAATTAATGAAAACAAAGATTCTGTGAATGTGAAGTTGAAACGATAAAGAAACAATGATGTCTCGATTGCTCTAAACCTGTAACTAGATACACGCCATGCATGTTTCCAATAATCCTTGAAAATAACAGAACATCTACATTACCCAGATTGTATGTACGTAACATATTGCCCAGGCATATCCGTATTTCGATTTTCAACCGACAGGTACACGAACTGAGCGACTAAATATAATTGTCTCAATATGAATGAAAACTAATATACATGTAATAGTCTTCTATCGAAATCAAATGTTAATCTTTCCAGCAAATGTTTCTTAAACAGTCTTTAATCCCTTCGACCTGGTGGACGTATACCGTACGAAAATTCTGTCTATTCTAGTTTTACATTTGCAATTCGTAAAATTCTTACTATCGCTGAGCTCGGTCATCCGTTTAGAAGACGAAGAAAAGTGTTTGTCTGAAGTTTGTTCTACATACAAATCGAACTTCAGTCTTGGCAATCAAGGTATAACAATCTTATTTTTCATTCCGGATATAACAGAGGAAACCGCATCTTAAAATAGTCATTCATTAATAGTCACATCGGAACGTTAAACGTTCGATTTCAGGTCGGAGGAATTAACGTGTTTTGTTTCATATGAATCCATATATGACGACAGTACTCATACATTACCATAAACGTTCATAGTAAATCTACAGGCAATATACAGTTTTAAACATCTTTGTCATATGTAAAGTTGTTTAAAACTCAAACAACAATATATATACATACCTATCGATTTGAAACAATACACGAATCACTCGATTACTTTATTATCCCAATTCTCATTATTTATGAAACAAACAGGTACATGTGGACTAGAAGTGAATTACCACAGAGAATATTAGGTAACACACAACAACATTAGGTCACAGTTACCCGATGGGTCTGTGACTGTATCTCTGCCTTAAACTATTACACTCGAAATACATGTCTTAGGAGAACAAGCCTTGAGTTAGGTACATTGTGCAATATAGCTAAGTAGCAAAAAGGTTTTCAAGGTATATGGCAAACCTGGTGCGAAGGGCCAACCCGAATCTCGCCCTGGGTGCCGGCAGACATCTCCCCCTCCTCCAATGCTCCACCGTCTTTCTCCAGTGTTTTGAGTGGCTTCTATCTTGGACTTTCAGTAAATTTCTATCATCCACCCCCTGAACTGTGTATAGTTATTCTATCAGTACATTTGTAATAATTTCATAAAATCATACTGCTAACATGCTTCTTTTCTTAATGACCCCTTTTTCAACAATGATGTCAGTTATTATGACACTAGTTTTCACACAACTTAATCACATAGATAGAAGAATAATGAGGCAGATACTTTAGATTCTTTATGCTCCTATTGCTATGCATATTTCTTATGACCTCAGATGATGCAATAGAATACTATCGAAACATCTATGGTATGAAATTTATACTAATTAACACACTATCGGCCGGCGACTATCCTCGCAAACCGTTGCCTACGACCGGCGTCATTGTTTCCCACTTTGGGCAAGATTTTTCCAAAAGTATCATCGTATATTTATAATTCCGTGTAATGTTTCAAACTTCCAATAAAGTCCCGAAAATTCATGTGGCATCCGTGTTTATGAAAATTTCAGTTATAGACAAACTATTTGCATGTCCGAAACGTCTATTTTTAGACGAGCGGCCGTTTACGGAAGTTTTCACAACAACTAATTTTAGTCGACCGCCCGATAGTGCGTTAAGTAATACAGAATACCGTTCTCGTTCGATCATGGAAAATTATTGGCATTCGTATCTTCGATACGGATTAACAGTACGTCGATAAAATACGACTAACCGAAGAATCGCATGAATTGTAGGAAAAAGACGCTTATTCGACCTTGCATACTTGTAGAATTCATTAAGGCAACTCAACATTCGTGTAACAATCCATTGAAATACATTCGTGGATACATATTTTCTACTTTCTTGAAGTGGTCTTGAGTCACGGTGAAAGCGGAAAACGGCATAAATGAGCTTTACTCAAATCGGAAACGCTTTATCGTCGGTGTAACACAACCGAAGCGTGCCAAGATGCGACGGACGTCATAAGAAAACTTTGATTGACTCATCGGTGTGCAACCCGCGAAGAAGATGTACAGGAACGAAAAGTACAGGTATTTACACAATTTCGTCATGTACGCAGAAAACTCGAAACGAGATGTGTGCGTGCGCGGAATCATGAACGGGACGTGCAAGTTTATCGAATTATTTGTATCTTTGTCGCGAATGATACGCTCGTGTTTTTGCTCGCATCGCGGATCGCGCTTCGAAAGAATTCTGGGGAGCCGTTAAAATAATGTCGAAAGCCATAAAATTTCAAGGCAAACTCACCCGTGATAAATTGTTTCAACGACGTGCACGCATTGTTCCTCCCAACGTGGCTCGCTTTCACATGTACGCGTTACACACGAACCCGATTACACCACCGATCGATGACCGATACAACCTTAACGATTCACTATAAATTAACCATCGGGAGCAGTGCACGATTATATCTTACACGAATCAGTAGCCACAACACCCAAACGCAGCCATCTTGTACTGCGTTTTGTTTCGTTTTTCTTTTGTGGGGGTGCGTTCCGATTCCGAGCATTCCTCCGTTTCTTTCCCGTCATCGATGGATTACTGGTGGCAATTCAAATTTCGGAAATTCACACTTCACGCTTACCATTCCTTTCCAGTATTGAAACATTTTTAATTGTTCAAAATCTATCGTTTCAGAATGTACACAAAAAGAACTATGTAACAATTTCAGATATAGGAACAGAAAAGAATCGAAACTTGGGTTGGAAATATTTCATGCGAGAGTTGCTTTGGTTGAATTGCGAAAAGAATTTCTTCGACCCAGATCGGTTTTATCTTATTCACAAGTAGAGAACGCAAAGAAAAATTGATTGTTACCTTAAATTACGATTGTAACCGTTGACTTCGATCACTTGAATCCGGATGCTCACAACTTATGCATATATCCTCTTGTCCTCTCATCTCATAGCGGTATTCATGTTTGTGCTGTACCGTAAACTTCCATGTTTTGCGCAGTCAGTTTATAGAATTCCGGTTTTCCAAGTAAACGCAAAATATACAGTAGACATGGCGAAGAAAACGGCTATTTTGTTGATTGCTGACGGGTCGGAAGAAATGGAAGCAGTAATCACGACAGATATTTTACGTCGAGCCGGAGTATGTTCTCTACGATACGTAACCTCACATTATATTTGTGCGTTCAATTCGAACGCAAATTGTTCTCGTTGAATATTACTCTAAATTCTTACCATGTTTGACATATATCAATTAAATTGTTTGTAGATCGATGTTACTGTAGCTGGTCTCGCCGAAAAAGAAAGCGTAAAATGTAGCCGTGACGTTAAAATTTGCGTTGATGCAAAATTGAAAGACGCAGTTCAACAAAAATACGATGTCGTAATATTACCCGGTGGTCTAGGTGGCTCGGAAGCTTTTGCATCGGTAAGTGGGCCGAGATTTATAAAAAAGAAAGAAGTAATTTGTAAGTTTATTGTTATATGTTGTTAGTCTGCAGAGGTAGGGAACCTGCTGCAACAACAGGAAAAGGAAAACAGAGTTATTGCTGCTATTTGTGCAGCACCAGTGGCATTAAAAGCACATGGTATTTCTAAAGGAAAACAGCTCACATCTTACCCATCAATGAAAGAGAAATTGGTAGATGAATACAAATATTTGGAAGATAAAGTTGTAACTGATGGTACAGACTAATTTATTAAATCTTATTCTGTTTTAAACATGCAATTATAACAATTATACAATGCATATGGCTATATTTTAGGTAATCTCATAACTAGCAGAGGCCCGGCAACTGCTTTTGCTTTTGGTTTGGCAATTGTGGAAAAGTTACTTGATAAGGAAACTGCGAACAATGTGGCAAAAGGAATGTTATACACAGAGTAAAAAATATAAAGTTTATAAGTACCCTGTATATGAAATGTACTGTTACACATAGTGTATCTTTATACTTGTATGATTGTATTTAAATTGGATGAATAATACGCATTTTGCATAATACACTGGCATTCAGTTACCCTTCTCTAGAGCAAGAAAGTGGAAAGCACATAGTGTAAAATACGATTACGTTTTTTTCTAACAGTATCATATTCTTGGTTACATCTTTTGAAACAATACTGTGCATAAACAATTGTAATACGTTACGTTTTCAATTAAGACTTTTGTTGCAATGCAGCGGGCGTTTAAAATGCTTGATGGCGCCATCTCGTGATAGGAACACAGTACTAATTAGCTAATAGCTTGGAGGATTTGCCGTTGATGGCGCCACGTATATTATTCTGACTTGAATTAAATCACGGATAGGATCTTTGATAAATTTATATACAATGCAAAGAATTAAAGTACAATATTATTCGCGTGTATCTCTATTTTTATAATAAAATCATTCCCCTCTAACATTTCTTATGCGAGTATACTGTATAATCAAAAAACACCATACTAACAATCGTTTATACACAGATTCAATGAATCAAACAATTCGAACGCGTTGGACGAAATGTAAAATGATCAGAATGGAGTAAACAACTATTTATTTTGATCTTCGATGTATGTATGTAAATAGAATATTTCATTGTGTATTTTTCTAAAATTTTGTACTTGTAAATGCTCAAAACTTTTATGGTTTACTGATGATTGGACTCTCTATCTGCATAAATGTTTTCCCGACGAATCTTCTTCTCTACTTACATTGTCAATGATTCAATTATTTGACATTTTACGAGTATCAAAACAAAATGTAACCACGTTTACTGGAACATTTTCAGATTATGGTGTTTCTTGCGTAATAAAAAGCGATTGTTCGGAAACCGCAAGTTACAGGTGATAAGACTTTAATATCTATTTAAATAAACAGAAAATGTTTGAAAGCGACGATTGGGATCTGGATCAGGTAAGCTCGAAATGAGTGTTTTTCACAAGAAATGTCGATTAAATGTTTCAATAATAATAATTCTATTATTAGTTGGTATTGTTGAATTAATACATAAATCGAAAGCAAGTGCCGGTCGTTAAAAAGCCAATTGCGAAAGGAATTTTTATATTAATGTTCAATATTTATTTTTAGGATTTCTTAAATGATGTGGACAAGAAATCGCATACTGTCTGTTTTGCAACAGATAGGGATGAAGTTGAGCTGAAGAGACGTAAAATAGAAGTTTCTAATCATTCTGTTTTTTCGTCCAACACTGATGTGGACCGGTGTGAACAAAAATCTATTAACACAGCTACAACACAATGCATTGATAAAACATCGAGGAAAAATTTAATTCTTGGCATGTTTAACAAGAATTTGTCGAACAGTAATGTTTCTCAAAAGTCACCTAGAGACAACATGGTACAATCTGAATCAAACATGATAAAAAGCTCTAATAATAGTCAATTACCTAGGAAAAATTTAGTGCTTGAAATACTGAAAAAGAAGAGTACAGATGGTACAGTTATAGAAAATAATACAAAAAATTTGGTCCCAAGAAATACTGAATTAAAAGCTAAGAGCAATAGCAACACTCATATACAGGAACAAGAATCTTCTAAAGTAAAGCATCAACCGCCTAATAAAAATGCCCAAAGAAAAAGTGATTTGAACAATGATATCCTTAAGCGAGGTTCGTATGAAAATTCAAGGAAACAGTTGTTGGTTAATTTACTGAAGCAGCATTCTATGAATATTATGGAACACAAGAATAAGTCCGTCATGAAAGCACCACAAGCGCAATCTAATAAAAAAATGACACTGGTCAGAAGATTTCCTGGACCAGCTGGTTTACTACCAGATGGCATAGAGGCTAGTGTTCTTCCTATTTCATACCTAAATAGTTTAGACGAAAGCGAGGAGACAAAGGAATCGAATGAAGCCGATTTGCCCGAATATTGCTCTCAAAATACAAAGGATCTGTTTACAGAAGGGGCTTGGCAATTGATGTTAGACGATTTACCAAATGATTTTTTGAAAGGTTACGAAATTGCTACAGTTAAACAGATGGCAAATACAAACGGTTACAATTGTACAAAGATTGATTTTTTAGCAGGGGTAGTAGAACGTATAGATAATAGTCATGAAAATCCCCCCATTGTTCTGAAGGATTTTACAGACAGCATTCAAGGAATTGTACATAGAGATATACCACTTAAATATCCTGGTTTACTGGAGTCAAATGTTGTTATATTATTACACGATGTAGGTTTATTAAAGACCTCTAAGTCCCTTGTCTCCAATAGATATCATATTCTAATTTCACCTTCGAGCTTGTTAGCCATTTATTCTAGCAAAGGTAAAATAGAGCGTACGCGTTACATGGAATCAATCTTGGGAAACGTTTCGAACGGAGAAATGGAGCCAGACGCAACAAGGGAAGATCGAGTTTTTTCAAAAATTTTAGTAAAAGAATCGCAGAAAGTTCTGAATGACTCTCATAAAAAAATATCAAAGTTTGGAAGCTCGATTGAAACATTCGGAAATGAATCAATAGGTATTGATCTGACAGAAGAGTTTTCCTTTTCAGTTCCTTCCAACGAAATTACAGATAAGCAAAATACGACGAATTTCGTTTGTTCAGCGTCAACAAGTCTGAGGGATACAAAGAAAGAAGATAAACAACGACAAAGTAATTGTACAGAAAAATCGAAAAACTTGGTGGACAGTTTAAAGAGATTTTCTCATGTGAGTACCAGTGAAAAGTTTTCGCGTAATTCAAGAAGTTCACGAATGGATATGGAACATCCGGTGTCTACGAGTACACGCACGGAAGAAGCGACATCAGAAATGTTATGCGATAATCCTACTGAAAAGATGGACATAGACGAGGAGGATATAAATCGATGTCCGAAAGAAACAGAATCGGAGAAAAACGGATTGTATAGATCTTGTTTCGGAAGCGCAGAGAAGACCAAACTTCCTGTACGATCAAAATTAATGAAATTCAAAAATGCGGACGTATTAACGCCGCCTCGATCGTCCGAATCTAATCCTTCGTTAGATTCAAACAACGACAATGACATAGATGGACAGAAGAAATCATCTGAGAATCCTAATTCGGTGTTAGAGATACTTTGTGCCGCTGAAAATGATTCTGACGATGAAATGTTGTCCCAGATAGACATGGACAGTATTTTGACTAATTACAATAACAAGGATTAGGTATCACTAGAGTCTTTTTAGCCGCACGAGAATCGCAGATAATGTAGACAAACATTGGATCGTACTTTATTAAGCCGTGAGGACCTAAAAGTTTTTTTTTTTTTCGAACCCACATCAAGCAGAATAGATGTTCTTCCAAAATTCAATTGATTTATGTAAATATACCTACACTTTCTATATTTCCACATTTGTACAAAGTATGCGCGAATAAAATGAAATATTTATAGATTGTTCGTAAAAACTTCTATTTGTTTGGTAGTTCCAGTATATAATCTATATAGCAATAAGTTGGAAGAAATTATATTATATTGTATCGTTCACTGGTACGTGTTCATTTACTGGTGCATCCACCCTATCTACCGGCGGTTGTCGCCCCAGATCGACAAACACCTTAATTCGTATTACGATTATTAACCTCGGAATAGTACTGTACAGACTCCTCTCGATTATCGTCTGGCTTATTCTACACGATTATTATCCAGGCGTTATCCCCACTACTGAGGAGGGGGGCGTGGAATCTGGAAAGTGCATACTTTGTTGTCCCTCCGCTTTTGTTAAAAAACGAATTTATGAGGGTCTGAAGCATTTCTCCCTATATGATTATTGTCCCGGCGCGGACCCAATCCTGCTGACATTAGCCTGGATATCAGCCCTCGTCGATCGCGAGCATTGAATTAAATCATCCCGAATTCGTCGGTGAAGTCTCTGGGTGTATCTGTGGACCGCGTGTACGCCAATGCGAATCTATTGGATTAACCTTGATATACCCTGATATCCTATGATACATCTAGGCGCACGAACGCGCGATTATGAAGTGCAATTTACTCGCGTTAGTTACGTGAGACAGCGTCACGGCAAAATTGCACGATATATAGGAATGCGTGTGAAAACAGGTAAATCGGAACAATCGCGTGTGATTCGAGTGAACGCCTCGAGATTTCAAGCTGAATAGTATAATATATATACACCGTTCTTTTCACGCACGAACAAGTCGACCATCGATTACGGTTCCTTCGGTGTAAAAAAGAACAAAAAAGGAAAGGAAATTTCCTCCAATGTTGTCATTGACGTCGTGAAATAAATTATATTCTCATTATGCAACTGCATACGATCACGACACGATCGGTGTGTGTATCGATGGAATCTGAAACATCGTGGTGAAATTTCTATTCGTTCGATAGAGTAGAATTTCTGGGAATACAATATTGGACAAAGCGTGTTTCTTTGTTTTCCACGGCGCTTCGTCTAATCTGCACTCCTTAGTTAAAATGTCTTATCTAACAAATTAGCGTTCGTCAAGATTTTTCGATTAATGTTTGCAGCCCCATGTTCTTTTCATATTTTCGTCGAAGCTGGAATACCCTGTGTGCTTTTTAGGGCTCTGGAAACAGTCTAATTGATTTGTCCTATCTACTAACTTAGATAGTCCTTATGTTTATGCCTCGATTATTTATGTCCAAGAACGTGTAAAAAACACAAAATACATGTGATTCAAAACCCTTTTTTTCTACATTAAAATATTCTACGATGAAAAACAAAGACACAAAGAAAATTATAAAACCTCATTTTCCTCGGATGTCTGAATACATCGGTTAGGACAATTGCGCTGAAGAAGGCAGTAATACAAAAATGCCCATATGCCCTTTTCATCGGTCCATTGTTTGTTGCTCGAGGTGCGTCAAAATAAATATCATTCACTGTTCGACGAGCGTATTACGTAAATCGTTTTCGTATATATTTTTTTCTCTCTCCTTCATTTCCTTTCTTCTTCCGTCTTTCCCTGAAACATAAATTGCGCCACACAGAAAGTTAAAATGTCAGTTGATAAGCCGGCGGGCCGATTAACCGGCAGAGACACGGCAACAAATCTCCCGGAGATGGTCAACGACGCAAACAAGGTAATATACGAAGAGACATCGTGTATACACCTGTACACACGAAAATCCTTGTGTCTTTAAAATACATGAAAGTTCGAAGGTGAATAGAAGCCTGTTGCAATCGGAAACGGGACGACAGATTCGAATGTTGGAAACGTCGTTGCTACAGCGCCGTGAAGTGGAAACGAAGCTTAAAGAGTCGAATTAGATTTCGAGCAACGGGTTTGATAATAAATTCACGAAATCTACGATTTGTTTTGCAGATTATACGAGTGTATACAATTGGCAATAATGGAGCATAATAGACTGTGCGTCTCGAGATAAGGGAAACCGCGACGTGAAATTCTTTGCCGGCTACTCACGAACAAAACACATAACACTGTTATCGGGCATTTTCACGATCGGTTTTCGCGCATCTGTTTATCGCGGCTCGCGACTAATAACCCTCGAGATATTATTCCCTTCGTCTCTATTTCACTGCCAATCAGATCGCAGAATAAAAAAACGGTTGGGTCATGCGGTGACTCATCCGCGTCTCACAACGAAAAAACATATTCGTAAGATGGCGTTAAACTGGATTAAACACGAATCATAGACGTGAATAAGATGCGTAAACTGTATACCGGTTCAATTAGCCGACGTACCAAACGGGAAGTTAAATATACGTTTAGTCGCGTCTATACCAGTTTGTCTTCCGAACAAGGACACGATTTTCGGCAGCAGGTTGCTTTACTTAACTAAACGTACTAAACTACATTTGTACGTTTACTCTCAAATCTATCCGCGATGAAATGTTTCATTTCAATCCTGAAACGTTAATCAATGTCACGACGCCTTGCCGACACCCATTTTACGACTATTTTAGGTCTAAGGCGCCTTTAAGTCGTCTTCAAGGCGTCATGTGCTATTTGAGTGTTGAAAAGAGCACGCGAAGCAATTCGACTCGGCGATCGCCTAATAAGTCTGGACTGTCATCATTATCTGAGAAGTCTTAATTGCAAGAGAAAAATATGTCGATCCTACGAGTGCTTTGTAAGCCCCTATGACAGGCGAAATGCCACGGGGATATTCGCCGGATAAACTTGAAGATAGCAAACTGTCAAAATAGAATTTATCATCCGCGTGCCCCTTGTCCAAAAGGAACCATCCATTTCGAACTAACAATTCTAATCGAGAAACTATTATTCGTGATCATATTGCGTGTTTTGATTTCTTCCAGAAAAGATGCTATCGATGTAATTGCAGGCAACGATGGGACAAGAATAAGGTCGGTCGCAATTAAAACAAAGAGGCAAATAAGTGACAGGTATTAAAGGTGAATTGCGCAACAGGAACAAAGTGTAACAATGTGTCTGTATTTCGTGAAACGCGATTGGTGTGTTAAAGAAGAAAAAAACGATCGCCGGTCGCACGTGAACAGTTACGCGAAATTTTCATTAACGGACGATCGCTAACTCGTGTCGCCGTAGAGGCTTGTCGAAGCAGATACCATATGTAATTTGCGTGACTGCTATCGTAATTCTTCCTTCTCTTACCGGGAAACATTGCAAAACCGCGAAAGGATCATCGGCAAACATCATCCGCACCGCTATCCAGACACAAACACACATTATTTTATATCCACGAACGCGTATTACTTTCTTGCGCACTTAGTATAATTTCCATTCGAATCCTCCTCCATTTAATTGCATTCATCCTTCTCCCTCTCTCTACCGTTTCACGAGTCCACACCGTGAGGCTAATCTCGGTCGCGAGAAAGCTTGCGATTCTCTTTTTCCTTGTGCTTGTTCGTTTATCCTAGGAACAACATTCCGTTCTCCCTTTCGATGCACACAACCTCTCCACGGGAAAACCACCGAGGAGTCAAAGACTACGGGGTCTACATATCGCGTTCTGTAGTGGTTCCCCCGTGTAACACGTTGTAACGAACGAAGTCGCGGAGGAGTCGTCGCACGACCGTTCAACGAGGGTCATACACGAAGGTGTAACCTCTACGCGTGGTGTGTAAATATCCCCGAATTATATCCGTTCGTATATTAATTGTGACCACCCCCCCTGGTGTGCTTTCGGGGAAATCGGTCGCGACGCCTGTGACGTCAGTCACGTTTCGGCGTGGAAAAGGTAGGTAAACAGACACCGGGACTGCGCGATCTATCGGTAACTCCGTATCCGCCGCCGGGAAAAGTGAACGATTCGTCGATAGCAGGATAGATACGGGCTCGCGAGAGAGAGAGATAGATAGAGGAGGGGGTAAATTCGTGCATCAAAGTTCAGGAACGATACAGAATGGTGTGCAGTGTAGGCCGGTGCGCGGCGCGTAACAGGTGATTGTCATAATATATGGTGCATTAGGAAATTTACGTATGTATCGTTACATACATTGAAACGGCAGAATTTCCGTGGGTACATATATCAACGGAATTTTCGGAAGCTTGTTTAATATTCACGGTCTGTCCTTTCGGTAGCCAACTTTCGATTCGAAGCGTTCTCGACCTTGTTCATAATACGCGCGTCCCGCGACACAGTTAAACGGGTACTTACCGCGACGTACCCCTTCGTCCGTACAATTTCAGTTTCTTTTTTCTTTCTTTTTTTTTTTGCGTACAATTAGCTCGGAAACGCTTAAACGCATTTAATTCCTGTTTCCGTGATCTTTACCTTGAGTCGGTAATTTTCGACCGTTCTCCCGCCAATTTACGCCACTCTCGCAGTCAACTGGGAACGTAATACAATTGTACTATCAGCGTGGTTGTAGGTAGATACACACATATATTTAGTACAGTGCATCGACAAAAAAAACGATTCCTGCGAGTTTTCCCGCCGAGGAAACGGCAAGCGTCGAAAATTGCCGGAAAACAAGCTCACTGGGAATGCACGGATTCGTGTGGGTACATCGGACGACATCATCACCGTGAAAATCAAGGAATCGGACTAAGAAAAGGCTTTGCAAAAGTTCGCGTAAGTTTGCTTTGCTATTTCCTTTAAACGCGAAACTCGCGTTTTTCTTTCTTTTTTCATAAAAATGGGATTTGTTATCTTAACCTTTAATTATGTGTAATTCTCATGTAATATTAAATAGCCTTCGTGCGGTATCTAATTGCGACGAAGAAATTTGTTCTCAACATTCTTCTCCGAAGGACGATACGAGGACAATATTATTAAATTCTTCTATCGTTGTTTCGCAAGTTCCAATGGGAAAAGAAGGAATAGCTACAATCGAATATGATTTTATATGATATTCCGATTCTTCTCGGACGGGCGATCTGTCGAAAATATAATCGCTGTGTTTGGGGTTAGGGGAAATACGATGCACATGTATTTCGATCAGTGGCCGGTCAAGTAACCTAAGCGTGTATCATAAAGTATAGTCTTCAAAGGTGCAGAGTAAATACAAAATATTGCAACAGGTCGTATCGTGTTGCACGGTGGTCGAATTCAAAACATGATCGGTGCCTATGCATCGTTCCTTCTTTGTTTGGTGATTAGTGCTCGTTGTTTCGCGGCACAGTGGATGTGTGTGTGTTCACCAACTGCGAGGGAAGTTAGAATCGGTAATGGTAATAGGCGAACAAACATTTCAAGAATTTTCTAGACCGCGACAATCCCCTCCCCTCCACTGGATATTGTTTTGGGGCGGTGCAACGATTCCTCCACGGATTGGTCCTAATCGGTCGTAAAAGGGAAAAGTGAGCTACCAGTGAAAGTGATGTCCGGGTTGCTGATTTAACGTACACGTAAGAAAATGTCGTTTTTCACCACCCCGTCCTCGGTACTTTTATATTCCCCTCCTTCTGCTATTTTTATTCATGTTTTTCCCTATTTTTTTTTCTCTCCAGTGATTTTTACGAAACAAACGAGTGTCAAACGGTTCGAAGCTGTGGACAACGACATCGGGACTGTTACGTAACAGCCTTTACCTAAAAGAATAGAAGCGCGAGTTGCATTTCTAACGACACCACGCGGGGACACGAACACATAAATACACACAGGCACGCTTTGATCTCCGAGGTGTCGTGACACATATTTCACAACAGAATGGACATATTACGCAAAAACGACATTACACTGATTTATACGAATTAATAACTACTTGGAACAAGAGATTTTCGCTTGTCTGGGCATAGAAGAGAAGACTGGGTATATAGGTATATGTTACTTACGTATAAATCCAGCCACGTTGATTCGTCTCTCCGGAGTTTTCGTGCATAACCGACGCGACGGAACACATTTATCACTTGAATCGCGATCCTCGGTTCGTTTCTTACGTAACTAAGGATCGCTAACGGGTCTAGGCATTCTAACTAGAAAAAGGTGAACCAGTTTCTTTTCCTTTTTTCGTGTCGCCGCAGATACCGCTCCGTGTGGTAAATAACATTGAAAGAAGCCGGAGGTATGGTACGGTGAACGTTTTCTTACGTTTATATCGTGTCTACGACTGACAGGATCTCCGATACTTACGGGGGGTTAGGCCACCTTGGAGGCCTGGAAATCATTCGTAAGTTACAGAATTTTGTTTTCGACGAAATTGTGAAATGAATGAAAACAAATTTCGAAGGCTTTATTCTATATACCTTATGGCGTATAAAGAAATTTTTTAACGAACTTACACAAGGATAATAGTTACAACATTTTTTGATACACCAGAAGGCATTTTAGAGTAAAGCCCTTGAAAAATGTTTCCATTTATTTCGTAATTTCGCCAAAAAGGTGACCTACCCCCTAAAAGGGTCGTACGCAGATTCGTGTCGACTGACCGATATGGAAACACTCGATAAAAGTTCTTAGAGGGAACAGAGGTCCAGGTGTGTCTTGTACGTAGATTTCCGCCAGATGAAAAAGAAAAAAAAGGTTTCCTAGGCTCTCGATTCTCAAACGACGGTATGTAATCTCCTTCAGTCGGCAAGCAGCACGCAACGTTACGAGCCGTTATCGGTTTTGCTAATATCGACGTAACTATATGTAACCGTTTTTAGAATGTATAATATCTTTTGCAAACACGACCGTACGGAATACAGTGTGATAATTCGTCTCTCGATGAAGTAATGGAATCGTGTCGAGTTTGATCGCTCTTGGAACTGTTATTTCTTGTTTTTTCTCTCTCATATTTATTTATCTGCGTTTATGATTACGATTATCGGTGTTTACACGTTATCGCAGGCTGTGAAAGCACTCCCATTTGGGGATCGTTATTACTATAAACAAAAGACAGTTGCTTTTTCCTCGTCCACCTTGTATACGCACATAAGATAGAGGAACGTTGAGAATCCATCGGTTTTTCAGTCTTTGTCGGGCGTTTTTAATCATCGCGCGACAATGTAAGTCACACCACGGCCCGATTATTGTAAAACAAGAACGTATTGCTCGTGTGGCCACGTGACGCGTATAATGAGTAGGCATAAGCCGATACCGTCAAGGTATCGATACTGTGATTCTTAACTTGTACCGTAAAATGAATACAATGCTCTTTTTTTTACTAATATAATATAAACATTAAATATTTCATAAACTAATGTCCGTATATGGCTGAAACAAATATCATAAGCTTCCAAGAATCACTATGCTGAACAGTCACCGTTACACCTGGAGACCTCTCCATATCAGTGTCGAGGAGCCTTCGAACACTCATCGAGGATTTACTGTATTTACTTGTATTTATTCAGATTTTCAATTCACCGTTTTCGATTCTTCTTGTATAGTATTATCGCCCCGTTTTAACCTCTTGCCCTACGATTCTCTGCACGTCTGCAGGCTCCACGATTACATTGTTGTCGATAGTTTCTTAAAAACGAAAAGAATTCTGTACTAATCGAACCATATTTTTACTGTTAAAGTTAAATATTAACGCCAGCAACGTGGTATTTCAAGTCGATTAAAAAAAACCGAATAATACTCTTCTTCGAAATCGAATAATAATCTGACTCGATGTGACAAGGGGTTAATCGATTCGTATTAGAACAGTTTCGTTGGAAAAAATTCTACAAACACACCCCCCTGGACGGAAAAAATTAGATTTTTCCCCTCCCCCCTTCCCAGAGTTACAAAATTTTTGCGTAATATTTAATATTGCAGTATAATTTGAAGCATGACCAGCAGCCTCTATTAACAAAACGCATAAATTTTCAACGATTTATGCAGTTTAAAAACAAAGTAAAGTGTGTCTGGCTACGTACAGCCCTTTTCACTGTGCCAGTCGATGTGTTAATATTTTTGCCTCCCTCCCCCTGACTGATAACCTGGCTACGCCCATGTGTGTATCGTAATTCAACGAATTCCCCCTCAGCACCACGATAATCATCGATGACGGTCACGTGCGTACAATCACAAAGATCGATACTCGATCTAATTAACGAAGAAACAGAATATCAAGGGACGTGGGGGCGGGTACTCTTTTACGTGCGCAATAGCATAGAATTCGCATACATTATGAACATGTTCACCTCGTAATCCAACCGATCGACAGGAATCGCGCTATCTTTTTCACGCAAAGATTTGCTGCGTGCGAAGCGAAAGCTCCCCGAGTATGTGTCGTTTGTCATTTATATCTCTGTCGTTTCTGTGTTACAGTTTCTTGAACTCTGGTAACGTGGCCTCCAAGCAAAAGCAGTCAGTGTTTAGCGACGTTCGGGCATTGAAATTGTACAGTAAATTATTGATGATTGTTCGGAGGCTCATCAGGACTGACGAGGAGAGCTGTCCCCAGGTGCGACGCTGATTTTTTAATGAGTTCTAGGACACTTATAGAGCTTGGAATTCTGAAGTCAATGATATTTTTTTTAGCTGCATACGAATATTAGTTTATGAAATATTTACTGTTCAGTGTGGAGGAGCCTTCGAACACTCATCGATGATTCACTGTAATCTATTTAAGGATGTCGCCTGCTTTCGTGTTTCAAGTCAGACTACACTTGAATTCCTCTTGCAAGCCGTTTTCTCCCAGTATGTTCAGTTCTTAAAAAAATCAATTTAACCCGTTGTGTAGACAACCGGCTACTCATTTCTAAATTTCCTTTCTCAATTTTTTATATTCTTGTATAAAACAGCACTTGGTATATTATAGAAAGGGAAAATTAAGAGTTTCGGAAAAGTGTGAAAGTAAAATTGTCTATGTTTAATCTAATCAGTCAGAATAGAGGTATTCTATTAATTGCTACAGAAACTTTTCCTCTTGTTACTTTTCTTCGAAATTTCCACGCTGCGACCGTGGTTCAAGGGAAGCAACAACGACGTAACGAGCTTTCGAGGGCATCGTGACAACGGATAAAATTGATTTAATTGCTAACCGGTAATCGACAACGACGGCCATCCGTTTAAGTCGTGTCTCTATTCGAGGATTCGTCGTCCGAGTTCTTAACTGTTCCAACTTCATTTTTCCACAAAATTTTCGTTAAGGGGTTAACGTACCTTTGAGAAGGCACTTGCCCCATCCTACAAGAAAAAAATTGGATTTTGCCCTCCCTTTCCAGAGTTATACAATTTTTGCATAATATTTAATATTGCAGTATAATTTGAAATATGACCAACAGCCTAATTTTTTATTTAAATATATTTATTAGTAAATAAATGGTGAGCGATCTCCCGGATGTCTCTTCACAAAACGTGGTCTGCTGTGATCACTGTAACTTCGTAACGGTTAATCTGAAATTAAAAATTCAATAAGATATATGTAATGGAAGAACCAATCTTGTCCTTGAACGTGGGGTTTCTCGAAATATTGATTAGGAACAAAATGGCGGACGTTTTCCTGAAAAATTGCGATTTTCACCTAAAAATCATTCGTTTATGGTCAATTAAAAAAAAAGTCCTTCGTTCAAGGACAAGTTTTTCCGATTTGAAATAAGGCGCAAACGGTTTCATGTAGATCGACACGGTAGTTTTCGAGAAATATTGATCACCGATTTGAAAAATGTAGTTTCGAGAAAAACGCGTTTAAAGTTTCAACTCAAGTCTTACATTTATATAAAATGTTCATTCTTTAACGCCTGTAACTCTGTCATTTTTAATTGGATTACCTTAAAAATGTAGAAAGTGAAATATCGATTTTTTTTCAACATTTCTGACTGAGCATGACCCCTTAAGCAAAATTATTGTGGCTACTTAGGCCCAGCAACTAGAAATTTAGTGTGGCCCCGAAGGGGTTGAGAAGTGGAACAACGAATATTTGAACGAGAGACGATCACGTGGATCCAGCGCAGGTGGTCAGAGCACGCGTTGGCTGCTGGTCTACAATAAGCTACCGGTAGTTTTGCCAGACGACAATTCATCGTGTCCGACTGTGTAACTCGAGTGCGACCACGGTCACGTTCATTGTCGAATCGTCTATTCGATGTGTGGATCTTCTTTCCACGGGATGGTCTCGTTAGTATTCTAATCCCCACGTGGAGACGTTTAATTCCTCACCGGCAGAGAAACACGATCGGTAGTCCGTTGCCTCCAATTACCGTTTTATATGGACCGTTTTAAATCTCGAATCGTGTTTCCCTTCATCTCGACGAGAACGCGCGACGAAAGAAAAAAAAAAAGACTCGGTTTCGTATACTTACAACGCACAATGTAACGATCCCCGTGCAAAATTAAACAAAATTTTTTTATTATGGAAGTTTCTTCTATGGAAAAGTATTAGTAACATTTCTGTTCGTTATGAAAATGTTAAAAAATAATTTTTTTTTTTTCACGACGACTTGATATTCACGGAAGTCTCTGTGTTTCCTTCCAGGACCGGATCGTACAGACAGAAATACTGATTTGACGGTGGCATTCGACCAACCACGCTCTCGAGGGAACCTGGTAGCGATCAAAGCCTGAAGTTATGACAACATCCGATGGTGAGTAGTTTCGTCTTTTGTAAATCCTGTGTTAATTTTTATTTAAGGTGGCTCGCGCAAATTCTTCGCAATTATAGTTTGAAAATTTAACAGAACTATACTGTAATTAGATTAGCATCGTTTCCTGCGAACGAACGGAACAGATTGCGATGATTACAAAACAAGATTGTTACAACGCTGACCATCGCACGTGCACCCAACAGATACCGAATATTTATTTATTTATTTTTTTTTTTTTTTCGCTCAAGATGCAATCACAGCCGATCGGCCCGATAACCAACGGATTGTTATCGCTGATGATGATCGCCGATCGTGATTGAATCGGACATTATTATTTGCACTGAAGAATTATCAGGCTTTCTTTTCGTCACGAAAATATATCTGCTCGAGTATGTATCGGGCGGCAGGCACTGGATTCGATCGGATCGAACCGATAACGAAACCGAGTGACACAATTAAAAACCGCTCAAATGGCCTCGAGTGTTTCTACTTTGCCGGAAACCACACGTATGTACATACATGCAGGTAGAACGGAGCTTAATGACACACTCGATAAATCGGAAGAAATCGATATGGCTGGATTAACATTTCGAAATTCCGTTCGATCGGTTTCGATGATCGTGTGTACATAATAGTTGGCGTCAATATTATTTCGATTGCAATCGGAGACGGATTGCCTGGCGCTTGTTTTGCCTTCGGAAAATTTATGATAATAATAATAATAATATTTATTTATAAACTGGTCACGATCCCTTTGGTACAGTACACTGCGTGTCATAACTGTAAAACCACCCTGAAAGTGTCCATTCTTACGTATTTTTGGTTAAAATAAAAATGTACCAAGTACTGTGTCGTGTCTGAAATCGTGTTGAGAAATAATTGTTTCTCCAGAGTAGGATAGATTGTATTCCTTAGAAAAAACAGTCATACCCAACATTATTATGCATTTATTCATGTATGACCTTGAAAGGACCTTGAAGTCTAAACAATATTAATTTACTTACAAAAAATTTACTCTAAAACTTTAAAGTGTTACTCTTTACTCTAAAGTGTTTGGTCGTTAAAGGGTTAAAAATCAAAGGCCTCCGACTAATATCTCTAACACATGCTCACCCTTTTCTCCTTCTATTTGTTCAGGGGTGAAGCATGACCAAACGTCGGAAATCCAATGGCAAAGGATTCACACCGGCCAAGATGAGGATATGGTGAGTGAACGTTTTTTTTTTCTCTATTTATCCCTCTGTCTTGCCTGTGCATGCAAAAACGTTCGAACAAATAAATGATTTCAGCGTGTTTATGGATTCGAGAAGAGCAGCTTGAAAAGCATTCTGACTTACGTCTCTTATGTGTTGAGCATCGGTTGGGTCAGGCTATTCTTCCACTGGTATCCCCGGTTGCACCTCTACGCGACTCATAACAAGTGTCCCTTGAATCGTGCCACGAAATTACTCGTAACCGTAAGGATTCGAACAACACAATTTCATTTTATTTGGATAAGGGAAACAGAAACCGTGTGTACCACCCGAGTTCTTAGTTCCAGTTGTTCACGGGGTCTTGCCACTGCAAAATCCTGAAAAATTCTGTCATTTTTTGGGATTTTTTTTCTTCGGTGATCGATAACTATTCAATAAACGACACTTCATTTATGTTGAATATTTCGTTCACTGAAAAAACAAAAGTTCCCAAATAATGACAATTTCTTAGGGTTTCACTATGGCAAGACCATTTATGGTAGCTCACGCAAGATTTCAATAATTAGAAATTTAGTTGAAAATTTAACGGAACGTTCTTGAAAGCTTCAACATTCAATTGCTACAAAAAAATCGAAAAAAAAACTATTGACAAGAAACGTCTTTCTTTGTATTTTCTTTCGTGTGTGTGTTTATTTTGTTTACTAACTAGAACTAATTGGACCGATATGTCGCGGCAACCTTTACAATTAATTACCTGTTTTGTCGAACGCAATCAAGTAAACCTGCCACGAAACAAGTCATTATGTTCCGTGTGTAGAACTGTAACGCCTCGAGCCTCGAGCTGTCGAAGACGAGTCGTATTCGGAGAATATTTAAAACAAAAAAATAAATAGAACTTCAATTTATAGCTCGACAATCAACAAGATGATTAATCGTTTAATAATCACCGATTACGTATATAGGATAATTATCAAGGAAAGTACAAGTCCTACTTCGTGAAGGAAGTAAAAAGCATTACCGCGAGGAACCTGAGGTTAGTCCGACACCGACCAAATTCTATCACTCCCAGATAGCACACAACGTCTCGAAGACGCCTATTTTACGGCTATTTTAAGTCTACGATGTCTTTAAGTCGTCTACAAGGCGTCATGTGCTATATGGACTCTTTGGTAATTGTGCAGTTTAGCGGACTTTCTTAATTATAGCTATTTCACTATGGTTTTCCTTAAATAACTTGGTATTATCACCTAAACGAAAGATTAAGCGGGGTAGGTCGAACAAGTAACGTCCATTTATTCTTTTTGTTTAAAAAAGCGTGAGAAATTATGAATTATACACTCGACACCGATTTCATTGATCTTTGGATGTGTTATAGAACTCAACGTTTTGAACAACATTTTTTCCTTTACATGTTAGCACCGATTGGCCTTACTTTCCAGGATATTTATAGCTAAAATTAAGAAAAGTCGCTAAACTGCTATTACCCTCTTTTTTTATTCTATCGTAAATTTCATTGTCACACGAGCAAGCCGTGTCTCGGTTTTTCTGTACACGATTTTTATCCGCCTTTACTCTTCCCGCCAGCACGGAAGAACTGTTGAAATTTTTCGACACCAATGACGAACGTCTGGTCGAGAAGGTCAGACGGGAGAAGCTCAGGATCAATCTGGAGAACGGCACGCAATGCGAGGTGTTCGAGTACAGGTGTTTCTGGTGCAAGAAACAGTGTTACGTATGGGACATCACGCAGAACACGTTCTCCAGATTGGTGGGCCTGGACAAGTACACGTTGTGCTCGGATCTTCACTTGAACAACAATCAGGGTCTATCGAAGGAGGAACAATGCCTCAGGTATTCCCATCGGTTTATCGCCAGGGATGGAAAAATGAACAGTTGTGACTAGTTTTTAACAACAATTCTGTTCGAACTTGTATGGATTCGTTTGAGAAAATAAGCTGTGGAATTTTTGTGGAAAGAAATGGTACCGTTACGGACTTCTTTAAGAAGTATTTCTATGGAACTGAATAATAAAAGTTCCATGGAAACAAGTTACTTTAGAACGTTTATTAAGAAAAGGTTCTATAAGATAACTAAAAGTACCAGACTTTGGGTTGTTTTATTTAACAATATAATTTCATGTTTTATAAATTCTATTCAACGTAAACCGTTTATTTATCTATTCCTATAGGAATTGATAATATGAAAACGCTTTTTAACAAAATTCCACGGTCCACGGTTTAAATAGAACCTATGAAAAAGTTCCATAATCTTTTTCAATCCTTGGTTTATCCTCTTCGACGACGACCATTTGTTTTTTTGTTTTTATCATTTGAAAGATGGTTCGTTCCGTTGTTGCAGACGGATCGTTTACGGGAACAACGAGATCATTGTTCCCGTCCAAAGCATCGGCGTGCTGTTGGTGCTGGAAGTTCTGAATCCATTCTACATATTCCAAGTGTTCACGCTGTGCGTGTGGCTCGCGGATAACTACCTCTACTATACCGGGGCGATCATATGCATGTCGTTGCTCGGTATCACAAGTTCCATAATACAAACTCGTAAGGTACGAGAAATCGATATAAGTCTATCCTGTCAAGGAGCCTTCGTACTACAGATCTATATATCAATAAGGAAAATATCGATTCATAAGTAGGCAAATATTGATATATCAATAGTAAGTTGGCAAATATCGATATATCAATAGTCATGAGGCAAATATCGCCCATCACTACTTCGAGCACTCAACGATGATTTATTGCACTTCTCTCCGTCGGACTTTCTCTTTTCGGAACAATTGTGTCTGTAACCCTTTCATTCATCCGCAGAATCAAACGAATCTTCGCGGCACTGTCGCTCTGACGGAAACGGTCCGCGTGCACAGGAGTCCCACGGTATCGGAGACCATACCGAGCAGCGAGCTGGTGCCAGGCGACATTATTGAGTTGCCCAAACATCAGGCCACCGTCATATGCGACGCGGTATTGTTAACCGGCCAATGTATATTAAACGAATCCATGCTGACTGGTGAGTCACACGTTGATCATTTCCGTTTGGTATATTTTTTCGATCGTACCGTCGCACACAATGATGTAAAATCTCCGAAAACGTGGCGAGAATTCCAAAAATATTTTTGTTGTAGAAATTGTGATATTTTGCTATTCGTTATTATAAAATAAAGTGTATACATAGAACATATTAATTAACCGGGAAGGGATAAAGAATATTTTTTTAAAATTACTTTTTTCAATTGATTACATTACTTAGAACTTAAAAATTTCAAGGATTAAACCGCAAAAACAACAGAAAATGAAAAGAAAATTTTGTCTTAAATATTGTAGTTGTTTTTGTATAAGTTATATTATAAACTATGATCACATCATAGTCGCGTAAATTTTTTAAAATTGCGTTTCCACGGGAAACGAATTTTCGCAATGTTTTTGGGATATTTTGCACCATTGTGCGCGTCGACTAGATCTTCGACTGAACCGTCGACACGCATTTCAGGAGAGTCTGTACCGGTCACGAAAACTCCACTGCCATCGCGTCACGTCCTTTACGAGCCGAAAGAGTGCTCGCATCACACGATATACAGCGGCACCACCATTATCCAGACTAGGTATACATACAATACCTACTTGCACCGAGAACCAAAAAGATTTTCCGAAATTTCGGAATTGTAACCGCTAACAAGAGATCTTTCGAATTTCCTCAGATGCTACGGGAACGGCCCAGTACTAGCGCGAGTCATTCGAACGGGCTTTCATACAAGCAAGGGTAGCCTGGTGGCGGCCATTTTGTATCCACCGCCGGCGGACTTCAAGTTCGACCAAGATTCGTACAAATTTATCGGTATTCTCGCGTTGATCGCCACCTGTGGCTTTCTGTACACGATCGTGAGCAAGGTGCGATTCCTCCATCACCACGTTCATAATCTTAAAATCACATTTCGTCGCTCCCCAGATAGCACATGACGCCTTGGACCCAAAATTGCCGTAAAAAAGGCGTGTTCAACGCGCCATGTGCTATCTGGGATGGGACCCACGTATATGGATTGGTTAACTTTTGAAAAATGGAGTTAGAATAGTTCAGAACTCGGGCGACGATTTGTTTGCTTTTCATTTCGCGTTAATCATTCAATGTATGTATCTTGAAACCTCGGATTTACTACCGTAGGCTTCCAGAGGAATCACGGTCGGCGACATAGCCATAAAGGCGTTAGACATAATAACCATAGTGGTTCCTCCGGCGCTTCCAGCGGCGATGACGGTAGGAAAACTGTACGCTCAGTCGCGACTGAAACAAGCACAAATATACTGCATCAACAATAGGGTTATAAACGTCTCTGGTAGTATAAACTGCGTCTGCTTTGATAAGGTAAGATAATTTACCTGTTCCTTCTTTTTTTACCTCTTCCGTAAAGCATTCGTTTGTTCAACGAACAACGCGTTTATTCGCGGGAAACTGAACGACTTGTTGTCTATTTAAAAAAAAAAAAACAAATACAGACGGGTACCTTGACCGAAGATGGCTTGGATATGTGGGGAATCGTACCCTGCGCGAACGCGGTTCTTGGTGAATCTGAACGGACCGTTACAAAACTAAAGAATCATCCCCTCTTCGAGGGCATGTTGGTTTGCCACAGTTTGACTTTAATAGACGATCAGCTCTGTGGTGATCCTCTGGACGTGAAGGTAACGGTTTAATTATCTCTCAGGTATATTTACACATATATCTTCGGCGGCGTACAGTGATATATCTACAAATTAATCATCGTTGTACCGTATTCGATATAATCCACAGATGTTCGAGAGTACTGGATGGATATTGGAGGAACCGGATGTCAGTAATTCGAACAAGTACGATCTCGTGGCGCCGACGGTCGTAAAACCGGCAACGACTAACGCCGTCGCAGATGGCGATCCTAACGAGGTGTCAGAGATCGGTATAGTGCAGCAGTATCAGTTCTCGAGCTCGCTACAACGAATGTCCGTGATAGTACGAACATTAGGGTCCGACACTTACAAAGCATACACAAAAGGATCGCCTGAAATGATACTCAGTCTGAGCAAACCGGAAACAATACCGAAAGACATCATGTTCAGCTTGAAACGGTACACGGAACAGGGTTATCGCGTTATAGCCATGGGTCGTACAGAATTCATCGAGGACGCCGCCAAGGTAATCTCAACCGACGATTTTCTGTATCGGTATCTTCCTTTCCTCCGAGAATTTTATTGCAAACGGAAAATAGTTACAATTTCACGCTATTCAACTTGTGGGTTCGCGGAGTTCTCCCTCGGGCGTTCTAGGGTTAACCGATTGTTTGGCCTAGATAACGAAACTGTCCCGTGACGCGGTCGAGCAGAATCTCGAGTTCTTGGGTCTGGTCATCATGGAGAACAGGCTGAAAGCGCCAACCATACCGGTAATCAAGGAGCTGAGGTCAGCGGACATACACGTTCTGATGATCACTGGTAAATGAGCCTGTGTAGCAGTCGTTCACTGGTAGAAAGCTAAGATGATTTATATCCTTGTCGTACGGGTGTATATACCTATTAAAACAAGTTATTCCAGGGGACAATATCCAAACAGCGGTGAGCGTTGCAAAAGAGTGCGGCATTCTGTCGCCGCAGGAGACTGTGATAGACGTGACCGTGGTCTCGAAAGAAAACAAACTGCAACCGGAGATATATTTTAATGCTCAACAATTACCCCCTAAACTGGTAAACAGCGTTTAAAATTTCGCATCGATCGAATTGCTCGGAAGTCGATAGAACTGGATAGAAGAAATTATATAATACAGTAAATGATGGATGAGTATTCGAAGGCTCCTTCGGCACTGACAAGGAGACAGTTAAAAGGCGCCTTAGACCGAAAATGGGCGTTTTCAAGGCGTCATATGCTATCTGGAAGAGGTTCCCAAGTGTAACGTTGACTTTTTAACGAGGTTTAGGACAGTACTTGGAATTCTGAAGCCAATGATATTTGTTTCAGCCGCATATGGTCGTTAGTTTATGGTAGTGGTTAGTTAATATTCTGGAACCCTCGAACACACTCATCGATGATTTACTGTATTTCTCTACATTCACGCTGTTCATATCTACTTTTATCAACTTTATTTTTTTTTTAAGAATCTCCGGAACAAAAGGCTCAGGATAACCGAGTTGCAGGATATAGAAGAGAACGTAGGGGACAGTAATTATCGGTTCGCGTTGACGGGTCAGTCGTGGCAGTTGCTGCGCGAGCATTATCCGGAGATCGTGCCGAAGATTTGCGTTCGCGGTGCAATATTCGCCAGGATGACTAGCGATCAGAAGCAACAATTAGTGCTGGAACTGATGCAACTCGGTTATTACGTCGGTATGCATCGGCTTCTGTCGTTTCCCTTCTCGTTTAATTGCATTGGATCGCGTACAATTAGGTGGTTTGAAAATGTTTCGTAAACATTCCAGCCATGTGCGGAGACGGTGCTAATGACTGCGGTGCTCTGCGAGCGGCGCACGCGGGCGTATCGTTATCCGAGGCAGAATCTAGGTAATGTTTCTGACCTTATTAATGACTAGTTACTGCGGAGTTTTATGCAAAATCACATTTTCGAAGATTGCTCATAAAGAGAAAAACAAAAGTAGAAATTTTTTTTTCCCCTAAATATCTTATTGGGTTCAAAAGAAAGTAGAAAAGTCGTTGCATCTGACGAAAGTTTTGTCCATTGTATTTCACAGAGACCTATAGGCTATAAATGCATAAAATCCGCAGTCTATTAATAACAATGGCTTTCCTATCGCACAAACACCTTTCCGTTCGAAACTGTACGCTGCAATTCACATCTTAATTTGCTCCTAAAAATATCGAACACGGGACTATAGAGAAAAAAGTCTTAACTGGTACATTCGTCCTTTCCATTTGAAACACAAAAGCTTGTAACTCGTCACGGTGTTTCGTGTTATTGTTTGATCAGGTGCAACCGATCATTGAGGCTCACGGAAGGGGGGGAGGTCGGTTAGTAATTGGCATCTGTTTAACTCAATTTACCTCTGTTGCGTACTAAGCCTCCATTAGGCCATTCTTCTTAATTCCTACGTAAACAAGATGCGCCTGTCAGTTTTTGTAACGAGCCTGGTTCTCGGTAGATACGTATTTACTTTTTTTTTATGCTTTTTTTTGTAGTGTTGCTAGTCCGTTTACATCAAAGGTACCTGACATTACTTGCGTTCCAAAGGTAATAAGGGAAGGTCGTGCCGCCTTGGTGACATCGTTCGGGATCTTCAAGTTCATGGTCACATACTCGCTCACGGAGTTTCTGACCGTGATAATTCTCTACTCGATCGACTCGAACCTGACGGATCTCGAGTTTCTCTTTATCGACATTTGCCTGGTGGTAAACTTCGCCTCGTTCTTCGGAAAAACACGGGCGTACGAGAAGAGACTGGTGAAAAAGCCGCCGATGACCAGTCTCTTGAGTTTCACCACGATCTTCTCCTTGGCCGTGAACATGTTAATAATGACCGTGTTTCAAGCGGTCGCCTATCACACGGTGCGTAATTTTCCGTGGTTCACACCGTTCCATCATACAGGAAGCAAATCGTACAAGTGCTACGAGAACTATTCCGTCTATTGTGTCTCGATGTTCCAATACATAACCATGGCGGTGATGTTCTCTCGAGGGAAACCGTACCGAAAGGCTGTTTACACGAACGTCACCTTCATAGTTTCCATTATTTTAATGACACTCGTCTGCGCGTACATCACCCTCTATCCAGCGGATTGGATAGTGAATTTGCTCGAGTTACTCGTACCGCCGGTTTACAACTGGAGGATCATCATTCTGGGACTTGCGTTTGTGAACTTTGTTGTCTGCATATTCGTCGAAACATTCCTGATGGAGTATATGATCGAGATGAAGTTCAAGTCGAAGATTTACAGGCCAGAGAAGTCGCGAAAGGAGTATCTAAGAATACAGCACGAACTGCAACACGACTCGAGCTGGCCGAAACTTAACAAAGAATTGCCCGTTTTGCCGCTCACGCCGAGCGTGGAGAACATCGTTAACGTGACGTACACGGAGGAACGACCATACGGGAACGAAAACGAGAATAGTATCAATGGTAAATCACGGCATGAAATTACAGGGTCGAAGAAGGGAACTAAAGCATTGTACGCGTTCGACAATCACACGTTTGTGGATGATGAATTGCCGCGGAACGCAAACATGATGACTAGATTTTAAGATAGGACTTTCGAAAACTTGAGGATTTATCAATGTAGAGAAGTCTTAACTGTGGGTGAATAAGTTTCGTTCAAGTTAAGACTTTCAGCGTGTCGAAACCGACGAACAAGGAAACGATTGTATCAGTATTTGTATATAAGTATTATCGCAATACTGCTGGAAACGCTGAAAATCTTCACAGCAAAATGATGCAAAACGAACGTATTACTTTCACGATCCTGACGATTGCACTCTGCTAGAAAGTTGTTCTGTGACATTTTCTCGATGCAAGAATTTATTAATTTATTGACGAGGCGAGATATTCCTGGGTACTTGAAATGAGATACACGTATGTTGACGGTGTGTATTTATTGCAAAAGATATATTCGTTAGCTAATAAAAGATTTGTGCATCCAAGAAATAAAACAAATTACAGATCATTAGGCGAGATCGTTTCTCATCTCCCGATCCAATGATTTCAATTTTTTTCGCATTATCTGTAATACAAACAGTAAGCCTGTTATTTATACACATTTAGAATTGTAAAAATGATATACTTTTAAGCTGTATTTACCTATAATTTCGTTCTGATGTGCTGCAAGTTCATCTTGAACCCAATTTCTGTAACGAAGTATAACTTTATTTATTATTTCGATTGTGTCTTCGTGTATCCTCGGCTTCAAAAGAAGACTCGGTAGTGTTGAAATGAATTCCTTGAATGCGCATTCCCTGCAACGCGTTGTTAATTGTTAGACATAAGGTCAGGTGACGAGACTTTTTAACAATGAGTAATAGTAAACTACCTGTGCAATTCATGTAAACTATGGTCTAACATAATATCGCTAATCACTGAAAATAGTTGCATATGCATCTCTTTCCGTGATTGATTACAGCACGCGTTTACAACCAATTGTAGAGTTTCGCTGAGATCAAGATTATTTCCATACCAGAATTTACTTGCTTTCAGAAATAATGTTCTGAGAAGCTTGGTCAACTGTGGTAAAACAATGTTGTTCGTGCTTGACCAGTTTTCAAGTTTTCCTAAAAGAACAGAAAACAAAACAACGTAGGTATGAATGAACAAAATTAGGATCAGCCGCGTGAAACCGTGTAGACTTACCGTTCAAGTATTTCAGTACACCCGTGGAATAGATTTTATTTAATTTAGGCACAGCTTTATCATCGCTCTGTATTGTTGTGAACCATATATAAATTTGACAGAGTCCTAAATTATCCCCCAAGCAGACATCGTACGACTCGTCCACGGAAAAGTCTCCCTGACGTTTTCTGTTCCTTACCGAGGTGAGAAAGCCCTCCGGTGTTCCTAACTTGTTGTAAGGAAACTTCGAAAGTAAATTCTTTATGTAAGCGTTGTAAAAATTACTTTTGAACCAGTATTTCATGTTTATGTCACATTCTGTATGCAATATGTCTATGCACTCAATTATCAATTGTATAATTTCCACAGCGCTTTTCAATAATTCCAATGCATCGGTCGAGATCAGAAGAGCAGAATTATCCATATTTTTGTCGTCTGGACAGACTTCGATCCAGCTGTCGAATATAAGTGGCATCAATACTTCGACATATCTCATGAGTTCTTCCGCGTCTAAAGCGTTCTCAACCGAATTCTCTTTCGAATTGTCTTTTCGTTCGAAATCAATCTCACAATTTTCAAAGTACGTAGGTACATAAACGGGAACATACCTAGTATCTTTATCTACATGCACAATCTGTGTGGTCATGCTCGAGCCAACAGTCTGTTGTGATTTATAAAAACTAACAATCGAGCTGAACATAGTAGCCAGTCTTTCCAATACTTTTATCCTCCATTTTACATTGGTATCTTTTGTGTTTAAAGTTGTTATTAATTGCCTTCCAGGTTTCATTTCGGTATGTAATCTAGAGATCATGTCTAGAAAGTTTGGTAAAACCTTATTGCTGTTCTTTGCCAAAATGCTGCTACAATTTTGCACAAGTACATCCAAATACAGCAAAGCATCTTCCTTAATACGAGGATCTATATGTGTCATGGCACACCTCAAATAAGAAATCAGAACATCACAGTAAGGAATAAGTTGATCGTTAGATACTGGGCCAACGATCAAACTTAAAACTTTGAAACAGTCGTGCCTTATGCTCCTCTCTTTATCCAGAGACAGAGCACAAATCCCTTGCAATAGAGATCCAAATTGTGAGCTAAACAAATCCAAAGAATGTTGAGACAAAATTTCCTTCAGCTCTTTGATCGCATCTTGTCGAACCGTTGAGTTATGATGTTGAAGACGTGACAACAAATCCTAAAAATTTCATTTGTACTTGGTAAACATTTCGTACAATTCTATGATCATTATAACATTAATTAGCAGTTTCTAATATTACCTTAACGTTAAGTTTCCTTTTGCTAAGAACTTCCGCATCTCCACGCTGTATCAACTGTTCACGTATAACAATCTTTTTAACTTTAAACGTTGGATCCGTGACATTTAATCCTTTTGGTAATTTCTTCGCTTTCAGTTTCACCTTTGCCTTTTCTGACTTCAAGTGCTATATATATATGTACATAATAATTATATGTTTATAGATAATTTGCAAGTCTGATAAATTTTTCTTAAGGGTCAAAAAGCGTTGTATGAAAATGCACTTACAAATACGTTGTTCACTGCAAAATACACTGTAAAACAATGAGAACGAGTGGGATTTATGTTATAATAATACAATACACATTGTTTTTTAAATCTCGTGTTTCTTATGCTCAGGTTACGTACCCACGAGGTGTTGCGTGTGTGTAGGATGCAGATATCATGTATATAGATAAATATCTCTCATACACACATGTTCTCTATAGTGTCAAGTGCCTGTCAAAATTGTAAGTCTGTTGAACTCTTGTGTAGGCAACGGTTACGCTTATGTATTTTAAAACTGAAAAGGTAATTTGTGAATGCAGATGAAAATCTCTGCTGTTGTTTTAATGACATTTTATTCTTAAAGTAAACGTACTACGTTCGGTAGTTTTGTCAAATTCTATTACATGGTTAGGTTAGAATGTTTCGAAAATGTTTGTGCTGCTCCCCTATTACAAATCACAAATCCAATTACATAAATTTCGCATGACGATGCAGTTTTTTGGAAAAGAAGTATTAAGAAAGGCAAACATTTCACCGTTTGTTTAACTTTGTGACAGTGAAATTTTTAACTATTCCGTTTTATCGCAATTTTTGTTTTAACATATTATACCGTCGTGTTAAAGTAAGCTACTTTTTGTTGTACGGATGTGTCATTTCGAAATAAGTATATTTACACTTTCGTTATAATACATTTTTCTTATTGAAATATCCTTTACTGTTTTGTTTGCTCTTTTTTTTTCACAAACATACAATTGTGTTTATCACAAAATTATTCTATTTATTTAGAAAAAAATATACATAACAATTCATGCTATTCAAAATAGTAAGCTAATTTCGTATGTTCAGTATTACATATTCGATTTATTACAATATAAATTGCAATACAACTTATATAATGGTACTGTTTCTGATAAGATATAAGAGATAATGTATCATTTGTACAAAGATAAAGTTGTAAGCAGCTTAAATCTTCAATTACAACTGAAATGAAATCTGCATATTTTTGGAATAAACTGATAGTATGTTATATATAATTTTACAGGTATACACTTTGGAAGGTAATCACAAGATTAAATTGTATATATGTGCAAAGGATGGCATTTATAAGTTAATAAATGCGATAGCAAAGACAGTGAGTTAATAGTTTATATTTATATTCAAGTTTAGCATTAAAGAAAAAAGAAAGTCAAAATGAACACGTCAATGACATACTGCCCTCCAAATATAACATTCAATGGAATCTGGGTAGAACATGGAATTTCAAAATGTTTCATGGACACTATTACTACAACTGTGATTTCGTTGTATCTATTGACTTTTGGTACACTGCAGCTATGGATGTACAACAAATATGGAACAGAAGTATCTGCACTTTTGTTACCAAAAAATAAGCTGTATACTTTGCAAAAGTTTCTCTTATACTTTGTTCCAATACTAAGTGTAGTCAGAATAGTTCTTCAAGGTACGATTCTAGATGACAAAAGAGTTTATGGTTACATGGTAAGCGTTTCATACATTGATGTGCATATATAATAATATTGTTTACTTTCTAAAGTTTATATTACCTTAATGCTTTTAGATCCTGTCAACAGTATTGACTACAATCATTTATTTGTACTCTGTATTCATATTAAAGATAGAGAGGCACAAGCTATTACCTGGTGTGCCTCCACGCGGTCATGGACTTGTTTTATTGGGTTTTTGGACTTTAGCATTTGTCTCTGAGAATCTTGATTTCATTAACATTGGAAAACTGGAATGGTGGTTTCATCTGAATACGTAAGATTAACAGAACTACACAGCGACAAGTGTACTCATAAGTTCAGATTGTTAATAAAAACGGTACACTCGGTCTTTATATATAATAGAGCTCTTTCCGTATATATTTTTGTATGATATTAGTAGAGCACCTACTATATATATATATTTGTATGCTATTTACAGAGTGACCGACCAAATCGAGATGGCACTGTTCATTCTGCGTTACGTCAGCAATCTTCTCATCTTTGCGTTAGGACTCAAAGCTCCGGGTCTGACTGGTAATTTGGATCCCGAATATCGTGCTATAATCGATGGTCCAACTACACGGTCGAGATATTATCAAGGTGTAAGTCATGGAAATGTAATCTTGTTCACCGGTTAAAGGAGACAGTAAATTTTCAATAATAATTTGATATTACGATTGACAATACGATTGTTCTCAGAGAGCCGAGGATACCAGTTCCGCATGGAACAATGCTTTGTATAAGATAAAAACATTAGCACCATTTTTATGGCCTAAAAAAAGTTTTCTACTTCAACTCCGAGTTACGTTTTGCTTCGTGTTACTTATACTCGGACGTTTAATAAATCTGTATGTGCCGGTTTATAATAAAAAAATCGTGGACAGTGTTACCGAAGCTCATGGAATTTTCAGGTATGTAACATTTTTTAAAAGAACCCTTAAAAAATATACGAATGCTGCCTTATAAATACATATGTTCGATCTCTGTGATAGGTGGGACCTGGTATTGATATATGTGGCATTCAAATTCTTACAAGGCGGAGGTACAGGTGGCATGGGAGTACTGAATAATTTAAGATCATTCTTATGGATTCGCATACAACAGTATACGACTAGAGAAATTGAAGTAGAATTGTTCAGGTAATGTCTTTTATGAGATTTACCTTTTGTAAGTCTACTTGACTGGATTTGTCTTTTCATCGTATTCCTATAATGAATATTTCCTCAGACATTTGCATAGTCTGAGCTTGCGTTGGCACCTTGGAAGAAAGACCGGTGAAGTCTTGAGAGTGATGGATCGTGGTACGGACTCTATAAACAATCTTTTCAATTACATTCTCTTTTCCATTCTGCCTACAATCGTCGATATCGTTGTTGCCGTTGTATTTTTCATTAGCGTCTTTAACAAATGGTTCGGCTTAATCGTATTCTTAACTATGACGCTTTATATAGGTAAGTAGATTATAGATCTCAAACGTTCCTGCGACTTGATACGAATTTCACGGAATGCTATAATAGTCATTTATCCCAGCTGCCACAATTATGGTTACCGAGTGGCGTACAAAGTTCCAAAGACGTATGAACCTGGCGGATAATGCTCAAAAAGCACGAAGCGTTGACAGTTTACTTAATTTTGAAACGGTGAAGTATTACGGAACAGAATCGTACGAAGTCGATAGTTATAGAAAAGCGATAATAGAGTTCCAAGCGGAGGAATGGAAATCAATGATTACATTGAATATTTTAAATACATCGCAAAATATAATCGTATGCAGCGGTCTACTAGCTGGTTCATTACTTTGTTTACACATGGTTAGTATGTACAAAATACATTTCATTCCACTTCGGAATAAACGCAATTAATGAGTCACTAGTAACAAACTTATTGGTTTACAGGTTGTGGCTAATCAGGGTTTAACAATCGGTGATTACGTTTTGTTCGCAAGTTATATCATTCAACTTTATGTGCCATTGAATTGGTTTGGAACATACTACCGGTAAACAATGATACTGATTAGTTTCGTGAAACCCCACCCTATGCTATTCACTTGAAAGCCATTATTGTTTTCCTTTTCTTTTACAGCGCGATACAAAAAAATTTCGTTGATATGGACAATATGTTTGATCTTCTGAGAGAAGAGCAGGAAGTAATTGATGCTCCAGGTGCAGGGCCATTGGTAATAAAACGTGGTCAAGTAGAATTTTCAAACGTGACATTTAGTTACGCTCCCGAGAAAGTTATACTAAAGAATGTTAGCTTCGTCGTTCCAGGAGGAAAAACTGTTGCGCTTGTTGGACCCTCTGGGGCCGGAAAATCAACTATAATACGACTGTTGTTCAGGTTCTATGACGTGGAACAAGGTGCGATTCTGATCGACGGTCAGAATCTGAAAACAGTCAAGCAAACTTCGTTGAGACGTGCGATAGGTGTTGTGCCTCAAGATACAGTATTGTTTAACAATACTATAAAATATAATATTCAATACGGTCGTATTGAGGCTGTAGATGCAGATGTAATTGCTGCAGCTAAAAGTGCAGACATTCATGAACGGATTCTCTCATTTCCAAATGAGTACGAGACACAGGTACATGTTGCTGGCTTTTATAGTAACTCAGATTAAGCTTTCATATTATTCAATTAATATTGTGTAATTGAAATTACGTAGGTCGGTGAAAGAGGGCTTCGTTTAAGCGGTGGAGAAAAGCAACGCGTTGCTATCGCGCGAACACTATTAAAGGAACCAGCAATTGTACTTTTAGACGAAGCAACGAGTGCTCTCGACACCCAAACTGAGCGTAACATCCAAGCAGCGTTGAGCACAGTGTGCGCCAATCGTACAACTATCATTATAGCACACAGATTGTCTACGATAATACATGCCGACGAAATTCTCGTCTTGAAGGACGGAATGCTCGTAGAAAGAGGGAAACACGAAGATCTTATTCATTATAATGGAGTGTATCATTCCATGTGGCAAGCGCAGCTGCAGAACGATCAAGAAGTGAATAAAGTTTCGAACGACGACGTTCATCAGGAAACCGATGGATCAAACATTTAGATAATATTTCGTCAAAAAAGAAATTTCATTTGTTGAGTTTTTCTTCCTAATAAAAAGAAGTATGTACCTGTTTGTAGAAAATAATAAGAGAATCTACTTGTGTGTATGAATCATACATGCACGAGTAACTTATTACTAAAGAGTACTAGAAGCTATGGATTCTTACAACAGTACGATCCAACTCTGTTAACTTTATACATTATTTTATGGAAACATTTAATCGCATGAACATTTATAGAAGAATAAACATATGATAGGAATCAAGTTTATGAAAAAAAGGTCAATGTACATGTAGTGCTCATGGAGACTTTACTCTTCTACAGAATGCATATTCAGTTTCAAATAAAATTTTTCACAAAACATTTAGTTAAAGTCATATGGTACATTCATTGTCTTACAAGGTAATTGTTTAAGAAACGTCGGAAATGTTATATTTCTTCACTCTGCCGCTTCTGCTGCATCAGTGCGATCTATGATTCTCCTTCCAAACGCTCCATCAGGTACCCAACCTGTTTCATCAATGGGATCTGTTACGGTCTCCGCTCGTTCTCCCCAAAAATAATAGCTTGCAAAAAATATCCATACAAGGAGGTACAACGTCTAAGTATAACAACAACGATATTTTATATGTGTAATATTTCCGAAATTATATTAGAACAACAAAAACAGAACTTCAAAATCAGAACAGATGTATTACTTTGAAAACTTCATCTTTACCCATACCGATGAGTAAAAATTCTTCGTGTCGACTTGAATTCGTTAACGTTTCTGAGGCCCTTACAGTACTATTATCTAATTAACTGTCACATAATTTACAATACTTTTAGACTGTAGATCCGAATGTTCCTTTTTTCGTTCGTAAATTTTATTTGTAAAATTCCAACTCAATCAATTTGGGTAACATGTCCGAAAAGATTGTTTGCAAACAGCTGATAACCGAATATCTAACTTAATCTGACTGTAACATACAGTAACATATGTGACGTGCATCGAGATGTTTGGATGCAGATAAAGAAACGTGTCGGGTATATTGTTAATTTATTTCATTTATTATGTGTAATCGAAAATGAATAGTCTTGGTTTAAGCTTAATTTTAAAGATGGGCTGCATATGCTCTAAGGAAACTATCACGGTAAATTCAAGGAATTATACAGTTCGTGAACATCTTGGAGAAGGGCAAGTTTAACATGTAACAGATTTTCATCCATTACTATAACAATACTGTTTACTTTAATTCTGGAAATTGGTCAGCAATTTTATTAAATATTCTCTTATTGTATTTCTTCTGTTATCAGTGAAATGAATTTTAACCTACACTCACTAACCTATTTAGTCAGCTGTTACCTTGTAATGGTAATGCTTTTAATTTGCACGTAAAAAGTGTGTTCTACATTTAATATAATTTCAATTTGATCATAGAGGATTCAGCACTGTACTTTTGGCTGAAGATGCAGAGACACACAAAAAGTATGCTATTAAGAAGATCATTTGTCACGGTCTGGAAGACCAGAGGTTAGCAGCAAAGGAAATAGAGTACCACAATCTTGTGAAGCATCCAAATGTAATAGAATGTGTTGATTCTACTTATAAAGGAACAGCAGATCCAATTGTTAATGCTACCAGTGAAGTATTAATTGTTCTACCTTATTATCATGTATGTTTAATATTTTATATGCAACTGGCTTATTGAAATAGTGGTTAACAGTTTGTATTAATCAGATTGATGTTCTTGTTTCTTCTCTAGAGAGGTACACTTGCAAACGAATTAGAAAGACGAGCTAAAACCAATGATTATATAAGTGCAATAGAGATTTTAAATATTTTTTTACAAATATGCGAAGGTGTAAAAGCATTTCACGAAACAAAACCAGATCCTCTTGCTCACAGAGATCTGAAGACTGCAAATATAGTCCTTGGCGATGGAAGTACACCAATCATAATGGACTTAGGTTCGGTATCTTAATTGTAATACGTGGCCTTATTATGTCCAGAATTATTAAATGAACATTGATTGCTTTAGGGTCTGTTGCACCTGCCAGAGTCAAGGTTTGTGGTTCACAAGCAGCTCAATTATTGCAAGATACAGCAGCAGAAAGATGTTCGATGCCATACAGAGCACCAGAATTATTTAATGTTGAAAGTTATTGTATGGTGGACGAACGAACAGATATTTGGGTACAGTATCAACAAGGTTTTTCAAATGTACCTATGTCTCTACTGTTGTTTTCATTAGCCTGTATGTTTCTCCAGTCTTTAGGATGTATACTCTATGCACTCTGCTATTTTAAATCACCGTTCGATGCTGTTTACGAAAGAGGAGATAGCGTTGCTTTAGCTGTCATGAGCGCCAACATTACATTCCCAGAAGATGCACCATACGACGAGGTTGTACAATGATATCTGTTTCTTTATATTCATGAAATAGAAATCTGTAAATCTAATATCTGCATTCTAAATTTTGCAGGATATGCAAAATCTGATTCTATCAATGTTAAAGGTAAATCCAATGGAACGTCCTTATATATACAGTGTTATAGAAAGTGTACATGATCTTATTGCTAAATTGGAGAACAGAGTATAATTGTACCAGAAACAATGAATTATGGGTTTGTTGTTCTGAGAATTAGATATATACAACTTTTTATACTTCTTGTATCATGTATGTCAGTTTCAAGTGTCCATTACAGTAAAAGAGAAAGTCACAATATTATAGTATAATAATGGAATATTGTAGTTCGTTCTTGTACCAGAAACTTGATATGTTTGCATTATTTCAAAATATCATTTGAAATTCATGGAAAATGATTACAATTATAAGATTTAATATATTTAAGTACACATTTTATAGTCTTTTTTACACATACACATGTGTGGTACTATTTTATAAACATGCATTTCAGACACATAACACCACTAAAAATGTTATTGAGAGTGAATATATAAAATGTAAAATATTTTGACCACTGTATTGACAGCTGACAGTTGAATTAGCAATCATCTAACTGTACAAAACTATATATTTGAATATGTATTACTGTGTGCCTGTCCTTTTATAAAATGAATATTTTTTTGCATGTATGAAATAATGAGTTATTTAAATCTGTAAATACAGTAATTTGCATCTGCTCTTCAAACATACATGTAAATTAATGAAATAATATTCATTACACGTCGTAACGCAAATGTTTTTTATTAACAACTATAAAATGTACAGAATACAAAGAAAAGTATGCCATTACATATATCAATTTTTTAAAAAGAAGGGAAATATTACTTTCAATTGTTAGTGTATTCTGTAAAAAAAAGGATCACAATTATATAAAAATAAATGTGTGTTGTGTGAATATAGATTTTCGTTAGATTGTATGCATGTATGAAATCAGAAATTCATCTACAGATAACGGTTGCAAAAATCATACGATGTGACGTGTACTCCGTCGTCACGAATACGTCACGATGGTCCGATATTACTTGAACACAATTCGTGAACGATCAAACGTATTTTGCGGTAATCCTTCGCAATTGTACCGCAGAATCCAACTTTTCGTTTGATACTCAAGGCATATGATTAATGGAAAACGCACAAGTAGAATTATTTTAGTATCGAACGTACATCGATAATTCTTAAGCCGTACTTCACTTCAGTGAACGTCTTCGAAGCTAAGAATGTAAAGTAGTTTTTTTACGAGCCCGTGCTTTAAGTAGTCGCCTTCTTTCCTGGTCCGCCGTATAGTGGAGATTCCTCGGGAAATACATTTTCACGTCCACCTGTGTAACCTACGAATCGTAAGTCACTTTTCTTTATATTTACGCGTTATGTACATATTTGCAATCACGAACTAACCTTGTCAACGTTCAGACTTCTCATAAGAAATATGTACATATATATGTACTTTTAATCGTTTAATGAAAACATAGTTGAAAACTTGTTTGATAAGTCTTGTATTGTACACGCATGAATTGTAGATATTAAGAAACAACAAATCATGATTTATCGTTACGCGTGCAGAACTGTTAATTCAATGATACAGCAGAGTTCGTATCAATTAAACATTACAAAAGACTTAACCTAGCATTAGTGGACACTTCCAACAAATACGCATATCGACAATCTTAATTATTTGTGCGAAAACGTGTTTTACACACCTGTAAATATACATGTGTATTATTTGACTTTTACTTGAGCAATCCATTACATTACATCATTCAAGACATGATGTACTATCGAAATTATCGATTATCAATAACACTTGTTTCGAACCGGTCATGAAAGAATTACGTTTGACTATTTTCTCGTTTGCACAAATTGACAAGAAAGATTTCAGCGTGAATAATATGAGCAACGGATTCGTAAGATTTTCAAATTAGGTAATCAATAATAAATCGTATCGTCTGCCGTTATTTCCTTCACTTTTTAAGATATTTGTTTAATCGGTGGACAGGGGGGTACTTACACGAGGATTCTACGGTTGTGTCGTGACATAGCACATGCTAATCGTTTACGCAATAAATCCCACTTCATTGTAGCGTTACTATATATTACACGAGTTGAAAAACCACGGTATAAATTTATCATAATAAAAAAAACACCAAATAATTATTCAGTTTAGATAATTTATTCCTCTATTAGATCAAAGTACGATTCAAATCTTGAAACACAAAAACATGCTACAAATCGTTCAACGAACGTGAGTTCGATAAGTTCGACTAAATCTAATTCGATAAAAAACATGTACTTTGATTTATCGCTGACGAAGTGAAAAAAAGAAATTAAGCGCTGTGTGATTTTTACCTTTATCGATTGTTTTCTAGAGACTGTTATTAGACAATTTACACTCAGCTCTTCTAGCTGTTCAAAAAGGTCAAGGTTGCACTTGGACGAGGAGAAGATGCTCACAAGAAGTGGAAAGATAAGCGGAGATTTTCCACGAAGCTATTGTAACTTAAACTAAACGAATTTCTGTCGAATTAAAGAATAATTGTCATGAAATGTATATTTATGTAGCATACAAATGTACAGTATCACAGTTATTGAAATTTTCTGATATGTTAATTAGTCCTAATCGCACTGAGAACCATTGTATTATACCGATGACCGTTCTAGAATCGTGATAATCACAAAACTATCGTGTGTTGGTCACTTGGGTGATAGCATTTCTATGTGTCCTTGCACCAGTACATATAAATATTCGAAAAGGTGTTTTTTTTAGAATTTTCAATACATCTTCGCCGTCATAATTCCAACGATTTTCTCAGGTTGAACAATTTCGAGTATTCCATTTCGTTTTCTTAACACCAAATTGTTATATTTAAGTTTTTTTTTGTCACTGTCTACTGACTTTTTGTCGAAATATATTTGCTTTGATTCATTAAAACATCATACTTTATCCGATGATATAATCAATAATAAAAAGAGTTGAAACCTTTATATCTGTCCACGTGTTAAGCAGAGATCGTGTTACGGTCACGTGATCGCTACTTAATCCTCGTACGATCCTCTAAACTTGTACGATTTTGTTCGATATCGGAATATTTTGAATGAAAGCGTCTCGCGTTGTTGGAATGACTCGATGAATATTACATTATATGCATCGGCGATACTTCACCGCATTTCATAATCGTAAATGCGATGCGCAACTTCCGTGTATATAATACCTTTGAAATATGTATATTGTTAATATTTTAGAGGAAAGCCGCGAGTTACGACATTTCTTAATATAAATGTGGAATATCCAGTTGGTTTCGAAAAATTCTTACACCAATATGTTTGACCAATAATAAGAGCAGGACGTGCACCCAACAGTTTCTGTATTGTAAAGATGACAAATCTCGAAGAGATATATTTTACACATTTATATATATATATATATATATATATATACACATACATATTTACGTTTATAGTTGTGTAGACTTCGAAATGCAAAACGAATACAACGCGTGACGGTAAAAAAAAAAGAATGAAAATAGGTTAATATGACCGACCGTGAGAAAAAAAAATAGTAGAATCGTACGATATCTCGAGATATCGTGAGCTGTGTCGTTACTTATGCGCACGGTGTCACTTTGAACGTTCAGTTAACCGCCAGCAGCAGCGTAGAGTGGACGTGTTCTCGGTTTTTCCTCGTTCCAATCTCGTAGGTTAGGAAATATACCGTGAGAAGGTTAAGATCGACCTCTCTTACATCCACTAACTTAAACGTCGAATATTAAATCTCTTTCAGTAAGTGACTGTACTATTGTTTATCGTTTCATTTGTTCGTTCGTAGTCTCTTGTGAATCGCGTAAGACTTTATGTACGGGGAAATTCACAGCTACACCGTTTCAATTAATCTCTAGAATAAATTTCTTCCGGTAGAGCGTTTATCTTTTTTTTTCCACTTAGTCGACGGTGAACGCTGACGTTGTAGTGAGAAAGATTTAAAAAATCAAACAGGATAACACGAACGACCACGTCGCTTAGCAGCCGGAGTTGGAGTGAAAGTATTCGCCCGACACCCATTTACAAATTTCTCTTCTAACGGATTGAAATATCGAAGTATTATTTGAAACACGAATGCCTTGAAATCGTTCGTTAGATATCCATCACTTTGTAATATTCAAGGCGGAATCGATAATGAATTTCATTGTAAATTATAATTTTAGTGTCAGTTCTTGATCGACGAAGTAGATTGTAATCGTCAGCAATCCAAAACATTTTCTCGTGAACAGACTTTCAACAGCGAAGTTTATGAATTTTCAGAATACTCTGGTACATTTCTTTGTACATGCGTCGTTGCTAGAACGCTCCGAAATGTTAATTACAGCAATTTAATTTAAGTTTAAACATTAGAACATCGCGGTCTCGATAACTCTTTTATTAAAATGATTATTGAACGACATCTCTCTGCCAATAGTTTTATGTTAGAATTTGAAATATATATATTCTTGCATAGTTTATGGTCCTCGTCAAGATATAGCGTGGTCGTAAATTAACGCGATTGATGTCGACGTACTTAGGGCTGTATGGTTCTATACAATAAAACGAAAACGACAGTTAACTAACTGTAATAGTTCATTCACTATCGGGCTTACTGTAAATTCTGTTTTAATATTTGGAATATTTGAAAGAATTTTAACTTTCCGCAGACTGTTGCCAACAATAAAAAAGTCAAAACAATATAAACGTCGCTCGAGCATCTTATTTCTCCTTTGATCTCTTAAATAGCTGTTCCGATGCTCAGGAACATGTTTACTTTTGCGCCCGAATGATCTGACGACCACCACGCTATATCTTTGCGAAAACTAGGTACATATACATTACGTGCAAGTACGTCAATGCGCATGTGTTGCAAATCATATGCACGACGATTGTATAACGGACACAAAAAAATGCATATATTATTTAAATGACAAATAGTGTCGGGCATAGGGTAATCGTTGACAATATACGATTAAAAAAATATATACATAAAGGAACGAACAGTCGAATGATTCGTAACTTTTATCGGTGTGCAATTAGACAATCGCATAGATGTTGAAAATTTATAAGTAACAAATGAAAGTTAATCGATCGAATCAAAAAAATGGACTATTTCGACTACCACGGAACAAATTACTATTCGTATAAATTTCGACAAGTTTTGTCTGGCCGACGCTGGAATGCGGTCGGCCGACTTCTACTTTGGAGTCGTTCGGTATAGACTCGAGAATTTTTTAAGCCTAGGTACCTATTATACTTTCTTTTCGTTCCAAATGTTTCAAGGAAACGATTGCTTTAGGATTAGAATATTTTAAATACCAATAACAGATCACTGTTAACACTACTGTAATTTCTACTGCTTGAAGGAAAAATGATCGTTTCCAGATAATACGCCGAGAATATAAGTGAAAAGAAAATGTTGACACACATTTAAATAATTTTACATCGTTTATCGCAGTACATTTACATTTATTCCGTTCGGAGTATTCATTAACAATGTTATGTATCTACTTGCTTTCAGGAACTTGAAAAATGTCCGCAAAAGCAATTCGCGAGGCAACTGGAAAAGATTTAATTAATCGTAAACTTCCTTCTGGTACAAACGCAGTGAAATGCAGATTTGTGACTATTACGGAACAAACAAACTGGGCAGACATAGTGAACAGCAATCCGTGGCTAAGAACAGAGAAACTGGTTGTGAAACCTGATCAGTTGATCAAGAGACGTGGAAAACTTGGCTTAATTAAAGTGAACGCAGATCTAGCCACAGTGAAACAATGGATCTTGGACAGAATGAACAAAGATCAACAAGTTGGGAAAGCGACAGGCAAACTTAGAACATTTATCATTGAGCCATTCGTTCCGCACAAACAGGTGTGCATCAGTTTGGTACTGTGAAAACGTAGGCTTTAAAATACATGAATTAATGGTACAACATACATTACAGGAAGAAGAAGCTTATGTTTGTATCTACTCCCATCGAAAAGCCGATACTATTCTATTTCATCACGAAGGTGGCGTTGACATAGGTGATGTCGATGCAAAAGCCTTGAAATTGGATGTACTTGTTGGAGAAGAAGCACCGGGTCGGGATGTCATAATAAAGAAGCTGTTAGTGCATGTAGCAAAGGATAAAATTGAGTAAGCATAGAAATATTGAAACTTTGTTTCATTTTGACTGTACATTGTTGTGTAAATTACTATTATTTCATTTTCAGAGCCGTTGCTACATTCATAGAATCTCTGTACAAGCTTTACATTAATTTATACTTCACATACCTGGAGATAAATCCATTGGTAGTGACAGACGATGGGATTCATATACTTGATCTTGCTGCTAAACTGGACACAACCGCGGACTTCATATGTAGGCCAGACTGGGGTGAAATTGATTATCCGCCGCCGTTTGGACGAGACGCCTATCCAGAAGAGGCATACATTGCTGACTTGGACGCGAAATCCGGGGCCAGTTTGAAATTGACCATTCTTAATCCATCTGGTCGGATATGGACAATGGTTGCTGGCGGTGGTCAGTAGAAGCGCCTAGCAGTATCATTTACGTGATTAATCCGGTTCATTCTAATCAAATTGTGATTGTCAAGCCGTTATCCCTTGCTTTGGCTAGGTTTGCCCTTATTTCGCTGTACCTTTGTATTCTCAATGTGCTTTCCTTTTCAGGCGCGTCCGTGATTTATTCGGACACGATTTGCGATTTGGGCGCCGCGAACGAGCTCGCCAATTACGGTGAATATTCCGGGGCACCCAGTGAACAACAAACATACGACTACGCAAAAACCATATTGAGTTTAATGACAAAAGAAAAACGCAAGGAAGGCAAGGTGTTGATTATCGGCGGCGGTATCGCTAACTTTACAAATGTAGCCGCGACCTTTAAAGGTATCGTGAAAGCGTTGCAAGAATATCAGCCGAAACTTGTGGAGCACAATATACAGATATTCGTAAGAAGAGCGGGACCTAATTATCAAGAGGGTCTGAGGTATACGAACGATTATTAAGGACTAACCGGTAGCAAGCATCGACGGAATGTTCACAGTTAATCGTGTGCATTTCCGATTTCAGAATTATACGCGAAGTCGGCAAAAGGCTGGGCATCCCCGTTTACGTATTCGGTCCCGAGACCCACATGACTGCCATATGCGCAATGGCGTTGGGGAAAAAACCGATTCCCGATCCCGAGGCACAAGAATTTTCCACTGCGAACTTTTTGCTACCCTCCGGACAGGATGTTGGTCCCGCGGCTCCTCCAAAAAGTACATCTTGCTCGCCCACCAAACAGCCGAAATTAAAACCAAGCGACTCTGTTGACGGAACCACGAACAAACAACTATTCAGTAGTAAAACGAGGGCCATTATTTGGGGAATGCAAACTAGAGCAGTTCAAAGTATGCTAGACTTTGACTTCGTTTGTCGTAGGTCTGAACCGTCTGTAGCCGCTATCGTATATCCCTTCACGGGTGATCATAAACAGAAATTTTACTGGGGTCACAAAGAGGTACACACCTTTAGGATTTGTGTCTTTATGTGGAACAGAAACGATCGTAGGTTTTAATAAAATGTTTGTTGTTTATTCAGATACTCATACCGGTCTACAAACATATGAAAGACGCCATGACTAAACACACGGATGTCGATGTAATGGTCACATTTGCGTCCTTGAGGTCTGCTTACGATAGCGCAGTTGAAACGATGCAATTCCCCCAAGTTAGAACAATCGCCATTATCGCGGAGGGTATACCGGAGAACATGACGAGAAAATTGATTTTGATGGCACAGCAAAAAGGTGTTAAGATCATTGGCCCAGCTACTGTTGGGGGCGTCAAACCAGGCTGTTTCAAGATTGGTAATACGGGGGGAATGATGGACAATATTCTTCACAGTAAATTGTATAGGCCTGGCAGGTAATACAATTATTAAAAACAATTCAGAGTACGAATTCGTTCGCTACAACAAGACAATTTTCTCTCCCAGCTTGGCGTACGTTTCTCGTTCCGGCGGTATGTCCAACGAATTAAACAACATAATTTCCAAGGCTTCCAACGGAGTGTTGGAGGGCGTTGCCATCGGTGGAGATCGTTACCCAGGAACCACATTTATGGATCACATAATGCGCTATCAAGAAAATCCTGAAGTGAAACTCATTGTTTTGTTGGGCGAGGTCGGTGGCGTGGAGGAATACGAAGTATGTGAAGCATTAAAGACAAAGAGGATTACCAAGCCACTGATCGCCTGGTGTATCGGTACGTGTGCCAGTATGTTCAACTCCGAAGTCCAATTCGGCCATGCTGGATCGATCGCCCACAGTAACTTGGAAACAGCTTCTGCCAAGAACGCAGCGCTGAAGGCTTCCGGTGCCTATGTGCCCGACAGTTTCGACAATCTTGGGGAACTGATGCACACCGTTTACAATAAACTGGTGAAGGACGGAACGATTGTACCGGAACCGGAACTTCCACCGCCAACCGTTCCAATGGATTACAGTTGGGCTCGAGTAACGATACATTTAATAGTCGTCGAATACGAATTATGTACATATCCTGATGATTACGTTGAACAATGTAATTTTTTCAGGAACTCGGTCTAATAAGAAAGCCAGCTTCATTCATGACGTCTATTTGCGACGAACGTGGACAAGAATTATTATACGCTGGTATGCCTGTGACTGAAGTTTTGAAGCAGAACGTGGGAATCGGTGGTGTAGTCTCGTTGCTATGGTTCCAACGTTGCTTGCCGTCTATGTATTGTAAATTCCTTGAAATGTCTCTGATGTTAACAGCTGACCACGGCCCTGCTGTGTCAGGAGCGCACAACACTATTGTGTGCGCTAGAGCCGGTAAAGACTTGGTTAGCTCTTTGGTGTCAGGGCTTTTAACTATCGTAAGTGAAGTAACAATTATTTTCGTTGTTTTTACATTGTGCGAAACTGCCAGTTAAATATTATACGGAAACTTTAATGACAGGGCGATCGTTTCGGGGGAGCGTTGGACGGCGCCGCTCGTATGTTCTCCGAAGCGTACGATGCCGGATTACATCCCCAAGAATTTGTGAACAACACGCGTAAAAAGGGGAAACTTATCATGGGTATTGGGCATCGTATAAAGTCTATAAACAATCCGGATATGCGTGTGAAGCTTATCAAGGAATTCGTAATGGAGAATTTCCCTGCGAAACCTTTGGTCGAATATGCACTGGAAGTAGAGAAAATAACTACAAGTAAAAAACCTAACCTAATTCTGAACGTTGATGGTATTATCGCCTGCGCCTTCGTCGATATGCTCAGGAAAAGTGGAAGTTTCACCAGAGAAGAAGCACAAGAGTATATCGAAATCGGTGCTATAAATAGTTTGTTCGTCCTTGGCAGGAGTATAGGTTTTATCGGTACGTACATTTTTTGTTTTCTTTCAAATACTCTTGCACAAAACGAATGGTTGGAAATATTATGCTGTGTCTTAATTACCGCAGGTCATTATATGGACCAGAAGAGGTTGAAACAAGGCCTGTACCGGCATCCTTGGGACGATATTTCTTATGTATTGCCGGAGCAATATAATTGAATTCATCTTCCATTTGCATTTTCTATCGTAAACGCATAATAAATGTTACGAATTCATTTAAAGTTTAGATAGCTGTAATGATCACATGTCATACGTGCTTCTTCGTAGCCGTAAGGACGCATTAATTCTTAGAAAAAGTAATCGAGAGCCGTTGTGCGGTGCACTGTAACTGTACTCATTCTCGTGGATCGAATCTGTATTCTATGATACTACCGTGGCCTGAAAGTTTTTATGCAGACGGTAATCTGTAAAAAAAAATTTAAACAAACCCATGAAATGATAACGGTTAATTGCGTAGTTAAAGAGAAACATTCCACAGAGCATTTTTTTTTTATTTAAACAAAAATCAGGACGCAAATCGGAAATATTCGTTAATTGTCAACTAAAGCGTAGGACCGGTATATTAGGTTTCGCAAACGTTATTTATCGAGTATAACAGAATCGTATCTCGACGAAAAACGAGAATATATTCTCTGTCGACTTATGAAAATACAACTTTATTTGGAAAAGTTTATATTGAAAATATGTCAGCGGCGTCATGTATGTGATGTGCATACACGTATATGTCGTGTTATGCACGTGTGTATCAAAATGTGCTAAATATATTGCACATATTATATATGTGTACATGCTACATTAACAATTTGTTGCACAAATTAGTTTATCATTTATGCCTGAAGTATGCAAAAAAAAAAAAATAAAACATTGCCTTTAAACATTACCCCTAACTTTTAATTTAGCCTCGGTGAAACCTGTAAATTTAATTATGAATAAAGTATTAAAATATTGATATCTCCCACGATTCTAGTGATTCTTAAGAATCGCAGAGGCGGCCCAATGATTTGCACTGATCGTATAGGGGGACTTAATATTAGCAATTTTAAGTTTTTTCCGAAATGAGTATAAAGGAAATGAATATAAGCAACCAGTGTCATGTAAATATGAATTTAATAATAAACTCTGGTAGTGTTTTAATTTGTATTACATCCTACAACGATGGAAAAATATGTATACATTAGTTAGCAGTCAAAATATTTCTATAAGAAAACGTTAGTATTTTATACATGATTTGTATCGGGTGTACAAAGCATATGTAAAATGATAATGTAATCGTGTAAACAGCTTAAAGAAGCTTTAATAAAAATACTCGTTTAACATAACAAGCTTTTAAGTTAAACGAACGTTTAACTCGAAAGTTTGCGTTTAATATATATCTGTGAAAACGTTTACTAATTCGATTAATCTTACTGATTATATAAATTTTCGAGTACAATAATCAATCTCGTGAAGCGAAACGAACAAATCTCGTATATCATTAAGATCACAGGCTTTACTGTTCTTCAGTCAAACTATAATAGTTCTCGATATATCACGAAACGATCGACATCCAATGAATGATCTGAGATGAAACGTGGATTTTATTGATTCTCTGGAACGTCATCTGCAGCTATATTAATAATCCGTTCGTTCGATGGTGATCTGTGACGGCCTAAACGGTATCTACATTTTCTTACTAGTTGTGGAACGATAATATTGTTGTAGCAAGACAGTCCAATGAAGAGAATGGCAAAACCGAGAAGCTGCATAAAACAATAAATAAAGTTTATTAAACTCTTGTTACGTTATTTACGACGACAGCAAAAGACTAACGGCAGAAAACTTACTTGTAGGTAATGGAATGCCTGCCACCCAAATGCTAAAGAGAAACCCCATATGACAAACGTTCGAATACTATCTAAAATCATTCTTGTCGTAGCACTCATTTCTTTGGTAACGCTGATACCCGCGAAGTTAAAGAAGGCTATACTAAACGCAATACCTGTACGAAAAGGTAAATTCATCACTATTAATCTCTAAAGTTGTATCAACGAAGTACATACGAAATATAGTTAAGAGTGTTAAGGAATATACAGACCAATTATTGCCATCAGTAAATGGCCACTGTTTCCAATCTGAATAAACGCATCTTTAGTGGCCTCAAGCGTTCCTCGAGAATTGTCAGCAAACGGAGGCGGAGCGGGTATAAAGTTCAGAGGAATTATTACGATACATATGGTGATAAATCCAAAAATGCCTGTAAAAAATATGTCCTTAAATATTATATTTCAGATGGAAATCTTTCAGACATACCTTCCCAACCGACTGCTTGTAACGCTGGTATGTTCTGGCCAGTTACAAACTTTTCTTCTACAACCATTTGAACAGCACTTACGACCTGTAATAAGAATATGTTTATTTGTAAAGAAAATTTACGAGAAACATTGCATTTGTATTTAGTATAACTTTACCTGTGCGCATATGATAAGTAAATCTCCGGTTAAAATAGAGTTTGTACTCATATCAGAATTTTCTAGACTTAATATGTCACTAAGTCCAACAATAACTAAACCAATTATAACCATACCAATACCTATCCATTCTCTGCTACCAAGTTTTCTGTTAAGAAAAGCCATCGAAAGTATAGCTGTGAATACAATGATGGCACCACGTAACATTTGAAAGCTACTCGCGTATGTCAAATTCAAGCCAACATACATAATAGAAGTTGCACATGTGTCGCATAATGCAGGAATGAGCAGAACAAAGGGATTAAAAGTATGTGAACCTTTCGTTATAGGATTGCTATCCACAGAACTATCCTGTAATTATATATTTTTGTAAGATTCAAAATTTTTCAAGTAGTAAATGCCTCCAAATATATATAATAGTAGATAATACTTACACCTCTGCGACTATAATAAGCATATATAATTTTAAATACCAAAAAACACATCATCTCTCCCACAAACATGAAAGAAGATTGCATGAATGGGTGATTGAAGTGTCTAGGCTGTCCATCTTCACCTTCTACAACTTGTTGATCCGCGTATCTACAAAATATAAAGGTATATTAAATTATATAAATCTATGTTCAATTACCTTAATTGATTACACTTTAATTTAACAGCTGCATGGGCTCATTAATCTACTCACTTCACAGACAAAGTATTGAATGATCCAGTAACGACCAGAAGGACAGCTAAAATACGTTGATAATGCGTCCATGCCATATTTAAATACTTATAATATTCTAGAAAAACACAAGAAATTAATTTATACAGAGAAATTACAATGAAATTATGCAAAGTAGGGAAGATCTACATCCTGCATTACAAACTGCTAACTCAGACAAAATGCGGCAAGATAATACTATTGCTTGAGATAACAAAGGAACCTCACACTCTGCTAATCTAATCAGAATACATGTATGAATACTCCATAAAAATACCATAAGTTTGACTCAATTATATATTTCAAGGTCCTAAGCATAAATTGATATGAGAATAAGCATTAGCAAAAAGAAATACATTTTTCTGTCAGAAACAGTGATTAAATCTGTCACAGAGGGAAGTGTGTCATTCATCCACATTTTTTAATCAGTAGTACTATCATTAAACTTTTATCTACACTGAATATATCACAGTTGCTGTTGAACATAAAATTTCGAACTTTTAATTAATTACAAACAAAAATCATATGGAGCGATCAATGAAAAATTAAGAATGAACGATAAACGATTAATTGCGATTCGTTGCGCGGATGTAAAACCCACGGTCGTGTAAGATATTTTCATTGTGTCCATATAATTAAGGATCCTAATAGTATAATAATTCTTCAAATATAAATTTAACTAACAGTTGCATCAAAAGTTATTTATTATCTTGTATTAGTTCTTGATGTAAATAAATGCAATTACTAAATGTCAAACTAGCAAATGACGTATTTTTTTGCTGCAAGATTCGTTATATATTTCAAACAAGGATCACAACAGTTTCACTCGTAAAACAAATTTTCGGGAGACAATTATAAATATAAGAAGAGTATAACTATCTATTTACCAAAACATTACGGTGCGAAGACTAATCGAACTATAACTATTTAAATCATATGTACCTTCACTTTCGGAGCACGGTTAGGGAGTCTCTATGCAAAATTTTCATACTGCAATCAGCACTGATTAGAAACACATTTTATAGGTATTTAAGATCGATTAAGTAACAAAGATCATTGAACGATAAAGATAAAATCACGATAAATTGATAGTAGAAAAATGGAAGTGAACGTCAGTGAACGTATGTTTCATGTATGTTTCAACGGAGGAGGTTCTCAACTTGTTCGCTTGTTGGCTTATTGGATATAAATATGCAACGTGAACAAAATAATTGTCCACCCCACTCCAACAACTCATGAGGAATCATCGGTAGTAACAAGGATTTCTCCTCTGCAGTGAAAACCACACGCAACTTACAATTACATAAATTCCTTTTCTAAAAAGAAAAGGAATACATCGACTATCCTCGCGACTAAGGCAACGTTTCATAGGTAGTCTTAATGACGAGCCCATTAGCACCCACTAGGCAGATTCAGGAGAAAATGCTCCTTTCATTTTCATTCCTTTCTCTCCACAAGCTTCCTCATATTTTCTTTTTTCCCGCTAAACCACATTAATCTATTACGCCATCTACGGTAAGACATCCAACCTACTAGCCAAATAGTTTCGTACTTCTCTCACTAGATGGCGCATTATGCCTAAGAACAGAAGGATATGTGACGCCATATACAGGAAATAGACGAAGCTGCTAAGCCAACTAAATCCGAATTATTGTCATTAGATGGCATACACCGTATTACAAAGCAGACAATTTGTTAAAAGTACCAGAGTTCTGATCGTGGCTTGAATTAGCAATATCAATGAAAATTGTTCGTGATTTCAATTAATATTACGTTCAAAACTTAATTACGATTCGACGTTGAGTTACGAAAGAGAAGTGATTACAATTCGTACTGTTATAAATGAACTTACCAAACCAATCATGAGTAACAAGTTTAAAATGACCGCCAATGTTCAATCAAGTAAACAAACGTGTATGCAATCTGATAAGTTTACTCCAATTTAAAGAGCGATAATTGTTGCGTACATCCGTTTTTTTATAAGATACGAGTTCTAAGAGGCAGCAAGTGTTCGTAAGAGTATTTACCGCTGAAAGTAATGTTCATTAAAGTATCGTGCACAGTGCTCAAGTGATTTGTACTGCTATTAATTGCGCAGCATATGCACAAGTCAAACGGCAAGAATCATCGCACATGTACATGCTCCAAAATTAGCAACGTCTGACAAGTTTCACAGGAGATATGTAGAACTAAGATAAAAAGGGAATAAGGAATAATTTAGCGTTCCAGCACGATTATTGAAAATTTCGTATGGAAGCGCAATGGCATTTTTGAAAAACAGTGAAAGGTTATCCGAAGTTTTGGATCTGTTTCTGTTGCCAAATTATAACATTGTGTCTACCACTTATCTCGATCTTCTGTTAACCCACATTGTCGAGCATATAAACAAGTGTAAGGAACATTCCATTTACTGGCACTTTCTCATTTGAGTTTAGTTATGTTCCTCCTATTTTATTTCATGTATTCTGATCTACATTTAATTTCAGGTAACAAGAATGACTATGAGCATTGCGTGCTATTCCAGAAATGGGTCCTGAAAGCATTGAATCTTTGGAGTTCAGATGACAAACCTTCTCAGCCTATAATTATATTTACTTTGAAACTTGTAGGCATTATTTCACGTAACGAGTTATGGTTTCATTATTGGCAATCTGAGGATGTATATAATAAGCTGTGCAATATTTTCAAACTTCGTGAAGATAATTTATCATCTTCTGTTAAAATGGCTTATACCACAATGTTGTCAGACTTGATTCAACATCGAAGTGGCAGACAATGGGTTATAGAATCTGGTGAGTAAAATAATTCTAATACCAATACACATATTATCACAGTAAACATAATATTTGTTTTGTAGAGGTTTGGAGAGACATTGTCAAGCATGCACATTGGAATCATACTATGTACGTGACGCGTGAAAGCCAAAATTTTCTGTGGCTTTTACTCTTAAATGAACAGCAGAACACAAATTTTTGTAAAGAAATCATTTTAGCAATTGCAGCACCATTAATAACTAACAGCTTTGAGTCTCAGGTGTGTCAGAAATTTGAGGAGAATTATTTAGAACAGAATAAATTATTGTGCACCACTTTAGATTTATTGACCAGTATTATGGAAAACACGTTGTTCGCGAACGTAGACAACGCAATACCTGAACTATGTCAAGAAGTTATCGACTTAGATATGAGGGTAAAGGCCCTTTTTGAAGCATGTATCAGCACAAAATTATTGCCTCATGTTCATAAACTGTTACTTTTGTGTTTTGTTGTTCCATTAAGACGTGCCATTAGAGAAGAACAAGAAACCATTAGTGCAGATATATCATACAAATTTTGTTACGAGATATGCTACATATCCATGATGCTTTTGTCAAAGAACTATATAATAGAAATAGTAAAAACAAATAAGTTTTTAATGATTTACTGGAAAAAGCTTCAACTGTTGCGTAAATTTGATATATCACAGCAATATAAATTCGAACATCAAGCTATAACCTTAATGGTAAGCATTTTTCGCGTTACGTTTCAATTACACTATTAATAAGTAATTACAGTTTATATTTCTTGTATCAATAGATCATGCCCTTGTGTGTGTGCATTAAGCATACATATATAACTCACGATCTGTTCGATATGTTTATCGATAAAATGTGCGATGTGACTGGTACCATCGTACAGAGGCTAGCATACAATATAAGAGACAGTGTCTATAAAAATGATTTACCTTTACCACATATTTGCAAAGTATCGATCGATATACTTCTAGAAATAACAGACATTATGGACAGGGTAAGTGCATTGTACATTGGAAATTATTATACTACAATTAAGTTGAAATTTAAAATTTCTGTACAATTATGACTGATATCGTAACAGGATATTGCGGTAATTGCGTTTCAAACATTGTGCCATGTACTGAAGAATTTTGTGCCAGAGATCTGTAATGAGACAAGTAATGTAGGAACAAATAATGCGACAAACTTGGAAAACGGATCGAGAAAATATACTATTGTATCCCCGTTAGAAGGAAATCCCATAGTTGATCAACCTGCGTTATTAGCGTCGCTTCTCAATGGTTTGGCCGTGATAACTGAGAAGTTTAAATTGAATTGGCGCGAATGCGTGGAAACTATCTGCTTACTTTCCCTGGCGCAAGAAATTTTAAAGCATGCAGGAATTACACTTGTGGTACACATTTTATGCAACTTACCAAATCTTTTTTTTTATACTGTATACATTGTAGAACTTTGCTTTCAGGTCGCCATAAAAGCTTTGAAAGTATGCAAATTGGCGATACAAAACTTTATGGCACCGAATCTAGTACTTCTCGTCGAAACAGATAATCATATGAACGAAATAGGACCTACTCTTTTCAAAAGATTGCACGACGTGAATTGGGAAGTAAGAGACAGCGTATTCGAAGTCCTAAACACTATTGCTGCGATCTCGGAACACAGTAAGTGCTCGTTAACTGTGACAGTTATCGTACAGTATATACTGTAATGTGTGAAGTCCATACAACTGTTTGCAGAGTATCCAGCATTTCAAGACTTTTTACTAACAAACAACTTCCTAGAAGTGTCTCTTGAAATTGCCAAAACCGACAGTGAAAGTTACGTTCGGGCGTCAGCTTTAGCTTTCATTTCAACCACTGTCAGAATAAACAAACTATGGGAAGAAAAATTATCGCAGCTCAATCTGCTGGTATGTTCTGATTAGAAGCATGAAAACATTAATAGATATATTTGGTAAATCGTTTTTCTTTCTACCTCAGGATCATGCCATAGATGTGCTCAATAACGAAAGCGAAGCTATAGTCAGAAAGGAAGCTGTAATTTTAGTAAAGGAATTATATGTACACTATAAGTGGTCGTAAGTGTGATTGCACGGTAGTAATTGATTCTGTTTACAAAATACTGATTGTTTCATCGTTTAGGAAAAATGTCATTGATTCAATGACGCGGGCAATGTCAACAGCTGCGGTCTTCGATCTTCACTGGGAAGTGAAAACGAACGCCCTTGAATTCTGGAGTCATTTCGTAAAGTCACATCTGTCCGATCAAGGAGTGCTCGACGATCATTTTCCGGAAGTAACGTTTTCCAAAGAGCATAGGAAAATCGTTTCGTTGAACGAAACTGAAATAAAACGAAGACTCAACAAAGCATTAGATGAACTAGCAAAACAGAATTGTTTAGGAGTGAGTAAACTCGTACAGCGTGCTGTTTAAACACATTGTATAATACTCTATTACTGGGAATTTTAGGTTCTTCTAGTTACTTTAGAAGATGACAGTGATTTTGAAGTGTGCAGAACATCAGCAGCTATAATAAGCAAATTGAAATCATTCCTTCTAAAGTACAAACTCGATGAGCCTTTGCCAAAGTTACCTCTACCTAAAGACAGTGCTACAATAGACACTTCGTACATTAAATACGAAATATCAAATAAAATTGCAAATTCGAATTCTGAAGAGAGATTCACCGACTCTACTAACGTAATAGAAGAAATCGTAGATGCCAACGATGCGAATCTACTCGCGTCCATTTACAAAAATTCGATGAAAATGGACGAAGAACCGCAAAGCACGGAGGAGAAAACATTCCAATGTATTTCTTGCGTGACTAGACAAACCTTTCTACAATCAATCTTCGATTCCGATATCGAAACGATCATCGAAGAAAAAAGTCGATGGCTAACTACCTACACTACTAGTTTTGAATCGACATTAGAGGATATACTAACCTTATATAAGCAAGGAGATGTGAATGCAATGGATTGCTACTAATTTAACTACAAACAGTATCCTCTTACAGATACGGTATGCAGTTTTTCTTATAAATATTATCTTTGAATCAGCGTACTTCATTCGTTTCACGTAATCTCGATTTGTAATTTTACATTTAGAGGTATTATAATTAAAATACAACCATGAGGATATAAGAAATACATTTATTGTCTGTAGAAAAGTAAACGAATATCTCTTTACATTGTTTAAATATTGATAGTACAACAATTTCTATGTACTGTTTGTGTACATAGGTACGACAAAATAAAATACATTTTACGGTAAATAATAGTTTTTGTTAAGAAAAAAGAAAAAAGAAATATAAACTTTGTTTATTTCTGGGATATTTGTGGATAAATTCAAATCTAGATAAAAAGAAATTAACTCGAGAAATGATTAGATTTAATGAAACATAAGATGGATAATACTTATATTGATTCCACTTAAATTTGAACGCTCTTTTAATTACCAAAATTTCTTTGTTGACTCTATTGAAGTACAAAGTCGTCGTTTTCTTCTTCTTTACGAGTTTGTTTTTCGTCAAAGTTCATAGGTACGAGCGGCGTCCAAGAAAAGCTACCATTCAATGGATTATAGATTAACACATTGTTTGCAGGTTCACTTTTAACAATTGTCAATGTTGTGATATCGTTACGTTCAGTATTCGGCTCAGTTATTTGCATTTTAGAAATCTCATTGTTATTAGCCTGGTTATCAACTAAATCTTCAGTATTATGAGATGTAGTAGTAGTTGTAGAAATTTTCATAGGCATATGATTCAACTTTTCTGTGGTTTTACTTTCTGTTCCTGGCTCTTCGTTTTCCTTCAGCTGAATTAAGTCCTTTGGTTTTGTATTACTTATAATTGATTTCTTTTTTCTTTTTATTCCTCTGTGTTTTCTCTTATTCAAATCAGAACAAAGACTTTCAATGGTCTTGAAAAAGTCATCGTCCGGTATTTCTATTCTTTTATTTAGTTCGTGTTCCCATGCAACAAACTGGTAGCAGTTTAATGAACAATAGGTTTCATTCAGACAATTTTGCTTTCCAGTTTTGTGAACAACAGGTTTATATGAATTTTCATTGTTATTGCTATCACCTAATATAACAGATTTCAAATACTTTATGTCCTTAGACTTGAAGCCTTGAAGGTCGATGATTGTGCATGATAATTCTTCTGAGGTATGTTGTTGAACATGATGGTTGTGCAAGTCCATGATAGAAGTATTTTTATTTTGACAAAGAATACAGTGATACGATTTCGACATCTGGTACCTGTAATATGTAAATATGTAATTTGTGAAAATATAGAAAGTGCGTTCTTCTTAATAATTACAATAAAATATTCAAATAGACGAAATTAAAATAAATACTTCAGTATTTCTGAACGCAACAGTTTCAACATAAAAGAGATTAACTGAAAAATTAACCTTCAGATAATTGAAATTATTAGGTTATATAAACATCGAAAACAAAATTTTTTCGGAAAGACTGTACGCAACAAAAAGTCATTATACACTAATAGGACAATTACAGTGAAAGTAAACTAGTGAATCATCTAGATGGACTTCATACAGATTTCACAACATAAACTGCTAGAAATGATAGATGTGTGCCCACGTGAGTTCCTCTTAACTGATACGTTTCGGCAAGTACAGAATATATAAATTTGCGACAATGTTGAATGAAACGCGAACTGACTTGAATTTATAACAAAATCCTAGATTTTCTACAGTGCAGAAACCCAACTTAATTACGGTTGCAATAGAAGCGATAATAATGGTAATTGAGTATAACTACATAAATTGACTTACATAAGGCAGCAAAAGCAGTCAAACTATCACGAGTAATTGGATATGAGAAAAAAAATTATATTTTTTAGGGCCATTCGATCAAGTATGTTGCAATTAATTAGAACGTTAGTTTTTCGAACGTTATATAAGACAGAACGCAATTTCTTCGAATCCGACGGTCGATTGTGTTGCAACGAATAAAAGTATTACGTGAGTTGTTCCGTACGGGTTTATAAATAAAAAAATGCAAAACTTAAATAGTCACCGATTAAATTTAGATTGCAAGAAGTTGACCCTTGCGCGCATCGGAACTTGCATCGAGATTTTGGGGTAGGTACTCGAAGATAAATGGACGGGTGACACGCGTCGCGATTGGCCGAGAATCAAACGCTGACCAATAGGCGTCCGTACGAAGAGGTCGTGATCACGTGAGACGTGGACGCGCATGCGCGGTTTTTGATTCCTCTGTTCGCGGTTCGGCGCGGTTTCAGTCACGCGCTACACCTCGGACGGATTGCGTGTACAAGTGTCGTTTATGGTACCTCGTGCGATCAGATAAACGTTTGTGCGAGCCTAAATATTTAAATTGGTCTAAGAGCCGGCAAGAGAACCGGAGCTCTCTGAATCGTGCATGAAACAGTCGTGCGCGCGTGCTCGTTAAAATGTCCTTCTATTTTCGCGACAAACTGAAATTCGGCGACAGACTGCGCGGTAAATCGGGTGATGAACTTCTGCAAGAGATCAAACAGCAAATGGATGAAGTCAGCAAGCCGTCCAGCAGAACGGGAGGACGAGATCCGTCTGAACGACACACCATTTTCCCAAGGGTAAGTGTATGTTGCGTTGTGCCTCTTTTTCAAAATAATAGCAATAACGATAATAATGAATATGATAATAATGAACATAATGATAATAACAATACGAGTTTATTTCGATATTTCTACACGAGTAAAATGAATATACAATTGGTTGAATGTATCAGACTTGGATAAAGATAGAGGGGTACGCAGTTGAAATGCTGTTCTGTAACATAACCTTAAATAATTGTAGATTTAAAAATAAAAGTCAGGTTAAGATAAGCGGAGCTGGTGGCATTTTTAAATGAAGAGCATGGTCGGATGCTATGTAGGTTACAGAAGAAAAAATGTTATGACAGTGGGTATAAAAGTATGTATAAAAAGAAAGTTTCGTATTTTGAAGTTCGATGAGTCGGGATTGCGAATTGTAATTGATGACAAGTAAAATTATATGACAGATTAGTATGATATACATCGACATGGTATACTTCTTCCTTTCAAGGAAACTCACTTTTTCGTTCCGAGAAAACTTTACGATTGGCTTCTCTTTAATCGGTTTAAACGACGTTTTCTGAATACCGTTACCTACATTAAATGTACAATTATTTTATTTATAGAGTGACCCAATTTCTACCTGGTTTCTCTCGCGTGAACGTTGTTGCTGTTGATTTAGTATTCTCGCTAATTCGTTTCGAAAACTTTATATTTTTTGCGAGGATTAGTTTAAATAACTGTGATCTTTGATTCTTAACGAATTCGATGGTTATGCGAACGCGTTCTCATTGTATACATACATATAACCAACTGATTCACCTATTCCGCATTGTTGAGTAGTCAATTACATTAACCATTGCAGTCGACGGCGTCAATTTCGACGATCGTATTGCAATTTTATCGAAACGACATCGTCTAAACTCTAACTGAACGATTCGATGTTCGACTTGGACTTAGGTGACCTTACCTTTTCGTAAACACAAGTTTCGTTAACGCTCGTCACGCATCGATATTAGGTTAAGTCGACTGGTAAATCATGTTTTAAATATTCTTCACTCTTTTTCAATTCGACAATTGGTGTTCAAACCATGATAAACATTGGATAAACCCACTGTGAAAAGGTCGATAAGATTTAATCGCAGGATATCATGAATTTCCGAAGATTTTGGAAGAACAACGTAGTCCGTCGATTTGAAGAATCGATTTAGAATTCTGGTATCGATTATTATTAAACGGATCGATCGTTTGGGATAAAAAGGCGATTCGAACGTACGTAGAAGAGAAGTTTGTTAGACCCTATTTCAGCGTAGAGATTTATTTTTAATTCTTGCAACTGGAAAATTAGGTTTGCCCATACGCAAAGAGTAAAACGAATGACAGTCGGGCGAAAATCACGAGTCATCGGCTGCCACCTTTTATGCCCGCCCTCGTTTCGTTCGACACCGATTCACAATGGACAAGGTTAATCGATCTAGCAATCCTCTCCGAATAACAAATTAACGGTTTTCTTGTGATTGTTGCTCAGCGAGGGTCTGGAAATTGGCCGAACAAGTTCTCGATAGTTAATTCACGAAGGACCACAGACTATTTCTTCTGGTAATATATATTTTCATCTATTTTATTACGATAATTGTCGTTGCATATAATTGTGAGGAAATGTTGATTTCACGATCACTAGGCCTGTCGTATCGATCACGTTCAAAGGCAAGGAGCATTCATGCAACTGTGTAGTATAAATAAATGAATGTTAGGGGCGAGTAGCAAGAAAGATATTTAACAAAAATGTCCGAACGATTTTCGTCGAAGATGCGATATCGCCGTAGAATAAAATATGTGTCGAAGATCGACCGACTTGCGTAGTCCTTTACCGCGAGGGGTCGTTGTACGTGTGTTTCTCGTGGCAAGAATTTGAACGAGCGTCGAAGACGCCCGGTCACGTTTCGAGCGCTGTTCGAACACGTCGGAACGTTCTCGACGACGTCGCCGTCGCCGAGAATCTCTCAAAATAGCCGCCATTGATTCTCTCGCCATTCCGGGGCGAGAACTTCGATCCAGAATAATCCGTCGTATCCTCGATCGCGAGGAATATGGCGAAAGTGGAGGTTAACATTTGGTTGATCGATGTCTTGGAAAGGTTTTTATCAGATGACTTCGATTTCGCTGGGAGAAATTCATCGTTCGTCTGGGGACCGTCATGAAAAGCCTCTTTTTTGAGATACCTTTTCGTCCAGTTCCTGCGCTAATATTTGCGTCTGGAAAGATTAGAAACCAAAGTGTGTCGAGCAGTATGAAATACGTTCGGGTTGAAAAATATCACTGGAGAAAGTACCGTTTCCTTTTCAAAATATTGATACGTTTCGATCACAAAAGGACTCTTTCGGGTGCTCGACGGTAGGGATTAGGATCTGAAAATGTTGAATCGTCATCTTTGAATGCGCCCGATATTCAAGGGAACGGCCATTGAGACCCTTTCCCTTTCGGTTCTGTGAAAAGATGAGAGGGGGGGCGTGGAAGGGATAATCATAGGGATGTTCTGGGTTAAGTAGTTCGTAGAATGCGGAGGGGGATCGAGGATGTGTCACTTTCCACGCGATGCATTGCAATCGCTCGGTGAGGAGTCATGCGGTGAAAATTATGTACGGGGGCATGGGTGTAATTTCCGAGGTGGCTTTAATTCGTGTGTTTTAATCTAGTGATTCTTTCGAATCTCCGGCGCGTCGAATAATTCCCCGAGTCTGAAATCCTTTGAAGGATTTTTTTTCTCCGAAACCAAGCAGCACAGGTGTTCGACTGAATCGGTGCTCCCTTATTCCGGGTATCGACGGATACCTTGACATTTCGAACTTCTAACCGGGGCGAACCTTTTAGCTCTTACCTTTTAGCTCTTACCTTTTACCGCCACTCCCTGTTTCCATCAATTATAATCGATCCTGAAGATACACCGATGGTAGGTGTCGATAATAAAATCTGAGAGAAAGGTCTGCGATTCAATTAATTTTCATATGGCCAATTTTAAAGTCTCTATATTTTTGAAAATTTGTCCATGAAGAGGACAAATAGGACTATATCCTCATTTTTTCAAATTTTTAAATAGTGTCCCGCTACTATAACATTTTTATAAACAAACGTTTGTTAGTTCAACAGTTATGATTTATTGAAAAAGGTTGACACTACATTTGAAGCAGCTGTAGATTCAACAATGTCAAAAATCCTTCTACATAGATATGTTTATATATAACCAAAGACAACAACATGTCCAAGCGTTAACAACATCTGAAATGTTACTCCAAAAAAGTGTCCGATTTCACATGGAATGGCCCGTATAAATATTGCATTTGCGATTAGTCTCTTCGAGTTTGTAGAACGATCCGTTCTGGCGACGTGTTTTCGAAGTGGCTCGTTTCTCTACACGCGACTCTTGTCTTCGAGGTGTACATGTATAATGAGTTACACGTGGTCCTCGCCTGGCCAGGAATACGTCTGGTAACAAGGGAGTGCTTATATTACGTATAACTGACGATGGGATCGAACGTACTGCTAGAAATCGAAACAGACTCGTCCGAAAATTTCCAAGTCGGGGACCAGTAACTGTAACGCACATATGTGAACGTGTCTTAGGTCTGGGTTAGGTTATCTTTATATAGAAATTATTCCTAAAGTCTTTGATAGGAGTAGATATAAGTAAATGGTGCATTTATCGTCGCCAGTTATCAATCTATTATCGTATGCACATACAATACATGCTTCTGTGTACCCTTTAAAGTACTTGATCTTGATCCCATCGCTATCGCTAAAGGAACCTGTCGACCGTAGACGCAATGACGTCACTATGTATACATTGGTATGCCCGGCAAGCGTCGGTCGATCAACCTCCACGAACCTTATGCGCTCCTGACTACGCTATCGATCACCGTAGATCATCGATCGTCATTATCGATGATCGTGCGAGCGATCGAGACACATGGATGGAATCGAGGAGCGAAATCGAAGTCGCGACTGACGAGTATGCATGTATGTATATACATATATGTACATATACTCCCACAAAAAACGTGATCCCATGTCTCGATCAATCGATTTCATTTCCTACTTTTGATTTTCTACTTTCTTTTTGGTTTCTAAAGAAGATTTCCCAGTAGTTTAACTTTTTTTCGATCGTAATTCGACTATCGAACGTACTTTCGAATTCGAACGAGAAATTTTTGGAATTTTTCCTCGTTAAAACTACTTCTTTTCGGAATTATATCGTATATTTTGCAGATAACACACCGCATAATTCTCGTTCACTTTTTTTTCTGCACATAGTACATATATAATTACTTATATGCTTTCGATTGTGATTCGGAGATACAGAAAGAGATTAGATCGTCTTACTGCGAGACATGAATTGCGTGTATAACAGTGAGCAGGTATTTTCATTTGCTTGCAACACCGTTAGATGGCAACACTATTCGTCAAAAACGATCGAGTATCATTATTCCTCGTTTTGTATCCGTGTAGCGGCGTTTCTCTAGTCACACGTGACGCTCCGATACAGATAGTACATTTTGAGCGCAGGATTCGAGGAAGCAGAAGTTGAATTCACCTTTTTCGTAAGTCTACTTCTAGTTGTTTTTTAATTACCCGTTAAGCGACTATTATACCGTAATCGTCGCAAGGAGAAATCTTGCGAGACGGCGAACATATTCTAGACAGCTTTTGTTTCTTTACTGCAGGTTTTCGTCACCTGTGACAATCGTGACATTTACTCCCATTGGTGATTGTACTTATATTTCAAATTTTCAATTCTTGTTAAATATTGAAAGTTCTTCGAATCAATTCCAATTTTCGACCGATCGTGAATTAACATTCATGAAAAATAACAAAACCCCGCCCACGGGTATTTGAAATGTTTGCGAACAATTTGGATACAATTCCTTTCGATATATTTGTCCCGTTTGTGTCGCCATTCGCGGTCGAACGGACTTCTAATGAGAAAATATATCGAAATACGAAAATGCACAATTGTTCCACTAATACTGTTAATTTTAACACAGTGTAGAGTCACAGCAAGGCGCGCGTGTCTAACCTCAAAACTCACCTGGCGCCAACTCCCCTCAGTTTCAGTTGTTCCGTGTATACATAACGGACTTTCAACGTCGGTTTCACGATTCGTTTCACGGTGATTCGTCGCGCACACGGTTCGTCTTTCTTTATTAAGAAAATTGGTTGTTTTTAATAAATATAAGAATATAAGTTTGGTAAGGTTAGATTTTTATTTAATACACATATATAGAAAGGAACAATTATAATGTAAAATGAATACTTGAGTTACATAAATTAACAGAAAATTTGTCTTCGTACTGTTTTTATTCATTTTAGTAATATAACCTAAATAACTTGTAATTATACCCCTGAAATTAACTACTTATGTAAACTGTGAGGTTGTAACTGTAAAATTGATGGGTTATATTCCGTTATATGATTCATATGAACAAATGCTAGTAACAGTGTTCATTGAAATTAATGCACTTTTGTTTGTGCATGCTTCTACTAAATCAGAAATAGAATGTATGTATTTACTAGTAAAAGTATCATTTTTGTTTCTTATGAATCTAATCAGATAAGAGACCTAATAAATCTGACCAGATTAGTAAGTGTATACATTGAGTAGGAAATATATACAATTTACCGAATTAACGCCTTTACTGTGTCATATACATACTATGTATAAACTGTTGTCGCAATGTTACTACGTTTATAGAGCAATGTAACGACAATTTTCATGCGTTCAAAACGTGTATTCTTAGCTTCGAATCGCAATAATCCTCGTGGCGGGTTTCCCCAGATTCGCTTGCGACTATTCCTCGTACTTTGCCTCTCAGTGCGCCTAGAATCGTCGAATCCGGACGTACACTCTTTGCCACCTTAGTTGAGGGTGACATTTGAAAAACGAATGTACGTTTTCTGTCGCGTTGCAAACACTAATCGTTCTGTAATCGTGTCGGAATTCGCGAACGGTAGCTGGAATCTGACAATGGGAAACGTGTCAAAGAGTGCCATTGGACATCACGCGTCGTACATACTCGGAAACTAGGTATCAGCAGCGAATTAACCTTGCGAGCAAACGCAGCTTCCGCGAGGGGAAAAAGTGCGGTATAAGAAAGGCCCCTTACCACTTGGTAAATTAATTTTAAGTACCATAAATTTCAATAATTTCCGAGACCAAGTGATAGAAGGCCCTTCTTCTACACTGCTTTTTCCCCTAGCGGAAGCCGAGTTTGCTCGTGGCTACATCCTAATGATTCTCGCCTTCGAGGTGCAACGCTTGCAGTGTTGGGATTTCATGGAATTTAATGGAATTCGCGGATCGCCAGTCGGTTTGATATATTGCCGGCCGTTTTGTTACATAACCTCGAAGCGTGTAGTGATCCGTCGCGAACTTCCGTTGCGCACTTCTTCCATCTAGATTCTAGCACGTGAATCGATGTGAATGACGTGTTCGTTGAAGCGTGCCGACGCCGACGCGCGACCACCAGTATCTATACCTGCCTATTGTTATTGACTGCGCTGTGTGTGTATGTAAACGTTGGTGGTTGTGTTGAGATTGCTCGGGGCAGGAGTCAAGTTCGATCGGGGGAGATCGATCGGCGATCGTGAATCCATCGATAAATAATAATAATAATAATTTATTTCCACGGGACAAAAGGCCATTAATTACAAAAGATTACACAAGTGACAGCTCACTAAATATACGTGTGTGAAGAGTATATACGAATGACAAAATAAACCGATGGTCTAGAGTCTAGAAGGATGTATCACATGCACGATTATTAGGTAACCTGTTACGCTTGAATCACATATTTACATATATCAGAAAGGTACTCATAGCAATATTCGAGCTTCGCTCGTGGGATAACAATTTCGGAGAATTTTTCTCGATCGAGATAGACGGTTTTCTGCCAATCCTTTAAGTTTCTTTCTGCCTCTTCTTCCTCGAGATTTTGAAAGTTTTATGGTACACAATATCTGTCTCGGTTATACAATTTAGGTATTTTCTCGCGGAACCCGATTCAAGCGCACTCGTTCGGTCTGCACTTAAACGGGGTTCAAGAGATCTCCTTGAGAGAGCTTTAAACGTATCTTCACGCATTGTTTGTTAATAGCCAGAAATAACCGGGACGATGGTGTCGAAGAGCATCAAATTCCAAATGTAATATCCGTGTTAAACAGTTCACGGGAATAGAAAACGTATCGTTGCGATACCTACACAATGTTATAACGGCCGGAGGGTGTAAACAAGACGTTACAATTGCGGTCCTAGGTTAGGTTAGACAACGATAATTAGCGGCATTAGCCGGTTCGAAAGGAAACGGTGTGTCACTATGAGCGAATCAGACAGCCAGTTACATTATGGTCCAGTGGACTCTCTAAATAAAAGAATTAAAAAAAATACTATCGGTGAATAAATTGCATTTAGAATTACCTACAATTCATTAGTGGTTACGGAAACCGGTGTTCAGGAAGAAGGAAGTTTTCGAAGGGCAATTTAAAATCGTACCATTCATTGGATTACGAAACCTTGTCCCTAGTGCGCTTGGCGTCCGTCCAATCAGGGATCATCATATCCCACGGTTTCTATATTCCATTAATTACATCGGAATGACATAATCGAGCTACACAACGTAACACTACTATGCACCACTACAACGTAATAGTATGTATCCCTTACGTACTCACATATAGTTTCGTCTTTATTTATTTAGTCGCATACAGTAATCTACGATTAATATCGTCAAAATTGTCCCCCATCGCCCCGTAGCAAGGTCTTGGCCTATCGACTCGGTGGTGGGCAGGGAACGTCTTGATCCGTGCACCGCGCCTACCCACATCTACAGGGTGTCCACATTGAACAGTATACAATTCGGTATTTCCTAAACTGTTTGAAATACGAGAAAATTGTTTACATAAAATTGAACGGCACGAGAGGGTTAATTAACGGGCCATGGTGAATCTTTTTTAATATTATTTCTTTAAAAAGTAAATGTAAGCGCTAATGTCTCGAAAACTATTTAGAAAAAGGTTACTGCATTAAAAAAACAAACTTGAGCTTTATATATCTTAAAATAATAATATTAAAAGAAATTCGCCATGGCTCGTTAATTAGCTCTCTAGCGTCATTCAATTTTAATGTAAACTATTTTCTCGTATTTCAAATAGTTTACGAAATAACGAACTGTATACTCTTCGTGTGGACACCCTGTATATACCTGGCCCCACACGCATATTTTCACGGCGAGAGCAGAAGTGGCTGGAGTCGAGCCAGAATCTGATCGTATGACTAATATTGAATGGCGGAGCTGGTACTTTGCTCGTAATAACGGTCGAGAATCAGCATCGCGCGGCGCAAAGGCCAAGTTGACACGCCGGGAAAGCGGTCGACGAAATTCACTTCCCTCGAACTCTGCCCGCGCAAACAGGGATGAACCGTGCAACTATTATTAATAAACTGCGAATTTTATGCATTTGTAGCCTACAGGGGTCTGTAAAATACAGTAAAACACAAAACTTTCATCAGATCCAATGAAAGTATCACTTTGTATAAAAATCCGCAGTCTAATTATTAATCATGATTACCGCTGGGGGTATATACAGGGTGTTCTGTGAGTTACGGATAATTCGGGAGCCGATGATTTTATACGAAATAAGCCGTGTGAAGAATAAATAAATAAAGAATGATATAATTTTCCTGTCTGACAGTAAGGTGTTCCACATCCATTTTTTACATGGAAATCGAATTACTATTCAAATTGTAGTACGGTTCGTTACGCGGGAACGTTACACGCTTATGAGATGCCCTGTATACGTTCCTTCGGAATCTCCGTATCGAGACTTCGGATGAAACGATTTTCTACGCGTCGTAATTTTGTAATTCGACCGTTTCTAAAACTACACCTGTACCCGCCCATACAGGATTCTGATTTGATAATCCAATCGGTCACTTATCGAGCACACTACGCAATCTACATGCACATGGTTATTTGTACATACATACTTACGTCTTGGGATGCGACGCCACTTTTGAATCTGACACGTTCTATAAATACAACCCGAATGATTCATGGTTATATTAAATAAAAAAAGAATACGAGTAAGCAGGTTGCATCGGACGCGATGTACGTTTTCAAAGATCGATAATACGACTCTGGATTATATTTAGCCCGTGATCTATTTGTAGGACGATTCGTGAGGATTGTAGATAGCGTGGGGAAGAAAGAGAGAAAGAGAGAGAGAGAGAGCGGGTTGACCAACTTTTCGGATGGGATCACGAACGCGAAGGGAATTCGAGCTTACTATAAAAGGATATAGGTAAACAAGTCCGGAGTGCAGCCTTGTCTGCCGGATCGATTCTAAAAAGAAAAAAAAAATAAAAAACGGGAACGCCGCGGAGGATACCGGTTGAAATTGGCAAAAAACAATACGAACCACCTTTGAAGGATACTTAGTCCCCGCGTTTAAAACTCGGATAGACAAATAAAAGGGATAATTGAATAATATTTTCAAGTAAAGAGCAACGAACGAACAAGTGGTCGAAAGTTTTTCTCCATTATTCTTCGAACAGTGGGCAAGAAGAATCGTAGCGATAAAATTAGACGTTATTTTTACGTCGAACGAATAAAAAGATTATCCGAGTATCGTTCGTCTTGACTTGAATTCTATTAGAATAAAATTCTTCTCCCCCAACGGCTATACATAGGAGGTACATACATATAGCGATCGCTCGAGGTGGTTCGTTGTATCGTCCATTGCATCAAAGAACATCACGGTTGCGTGTCCCTTTGAAAAATTTCGAATTGTGTGTTGTTAGATGCGTAGATAGATTAATCGACAAGTACGCCTAAAAAGGCGATAAATCGATCATTATTCCCGTTTGGTTTGGAACGCGTGTGGTATGTCGCGTGTCACGCACGCACGCACGCACGCACATACACGGCAGAAAATAAAGGATTTCTCGAAAGAGAGAGGAACGTTCTAGTACACTCTCGCGTGTTCCATCGGACGGACTCGGGCGAGCTCGGTTGTCCTCGGCGCATAGTCACGTGGCTCCTCTCCGCTCCGGATACGTCCCACACAACAAATATATTTAAGTGGCTCCGGCGGCGCGATGACAGTTTCACCGTCGAACTCGAACGGACCAGTGTGTATTTTCGACGTTGTAGACACGAGAGAAGGACGTTTTCTTCCGACGAGAAAGAGCCTTGGTTCTCGCGCGCGAGTGTGTGACAGTGTGACATAGCGAAATAAAAAAAAACGGTGGGGTGGCCCCGTGTTGCGTAACGAGAGGGATCGAGAAGGGAGGAAAACACGAGGACCGGACAGGAGATCCGAACGAAGACAACTTTCTCGTATCTTCGGCATCGGTAATCTATCAGAAAGATTGTTAAAGAAACTGTGAGATATAAAGCGAAAACTAGAGAGTGCGCTGGCTAGTTGGCTGACTGTATACATACATACCTTTAATTTTCATTGCGGCTTTCTACGTTTAACCACCGCCGTTGGCATTGTTGTTTAGCGAGCTTGTTGGCTGATCCCTCGACAAAGCAAATCAAACAAAATCTATATACATATATAGAGAAGCTTAACCTGCAGTAAGAGCTCTTAACGGAAAACAGGCACGTCACCTAACCTCTCCGTAGCGTGCGAGAAAAGCCGAGATAGAGAGAGAGAGCAAGCAGGCAGGCAGGACGGACCAAAGAGTCCAGAAAATGGACTCGCCTGTCATCGTGGACAAAGCATCCGAATTCGGAGAACCGATCAATTTGGACCGTCCGTTCCCCGTAAGTGGTGCTAGCAATTTTTTTTTCTGTTTTCCCTTTTGGAAACTCACGAACAAAGATGCGGACACGATGTAAGTAATACGTTCGAGAACGTCGTTGTCTCGTCGCATCGAACGGATAGCTACTTAGGGCAGACGAATGTTTCGGTTCGCAATAGGCGAAACTCTAGTTGCGTCGGTAAGGTACACTGACGAGCAAACTCTGCTTCCGCTAGGGGAAAAGTGAGGTAGGCGAAGAGCCTCCTACCTTTTTGTAATTTATGCTAAATTAACATTCGATTTAACATTTATTTCAGTACTTGAAATAAATTTACTAAGTGGTAGGAAACTTTTCTTCTACGCCACTTTTTCCCCTAGAGGAAGCAGAGTTTGCTCGCGAGGGTACCCGTGCGAATACTTCCAGATTGTTCGAGATTCCTCGCGGTACGTAGAGTTCGTTCGCGTAAACCTGTGTTACACGTTGTAGTTGCTCGATAAAGGCGTGTTCTCTCCGGTTCTACTGTACCCTCACGAACAACTTGGACTTCCACTAGGGGAAAAAGTGACGCAGCGGAATGGCCTCCTACCACTTGGTATCGGGAACTATTGAAATATACGCCAAATTAACATTCGGTTTAACATTTATTTCAGTGCTTGAAATAAATTTATCAAGTGATAAAAGACCCTTCCCCCAGGATACTTTTATACTCAGTGTACCAAATCACCGGTGATTATTCTGGAAAATACAAACACGAATGTATTACACCAGCTCGAAGTGTGTCGTGCAGCTTGTGTCGCATTTAAGAGTGACTGTCGAAACCGAATGCGCGTTCGATATACGATACATTCGATTATATCGAAAAAGAGCTCTTCCACCGAGGGGGGCGCGTTGTCCGTTTGAACGCTTCGAATTTTTCGTGGGGATAGAATAATTGCTACGTAGTTTTCATTGTTCTATGAAAAGTTTAAACGGTCCCGTGCAATCGAGGAAAACCGTCGTTTTTTGCTTGCTACGATCGTCCCGGTTGGTTTCTCATCGACGACCTTCTCTCGGCTCTCTGCGGGATCGCGTGGAAGTTAGAAATAGATTTCGCGAGGAGTGACGTGTTTTTCGTTCCGCGGAACGTGTGTGTACGACTGGCGGACGGAACACGGACTAGATCGTTCGTTTTTCTTCCTCTAACCTAGGACACGATCGTCGCGTTTCGTCCGTTTCGACGAGATACGTGCGTGTCGTAAGTCGTAAGCGATGATGGGGTTAATCTTACCTGTCGTTGATTGTTAAGACAGTCGAGTTTCTTCCTCATTTGATTTTCTAGCGTGTACAAAGAGAGAATACGAAACGATTCGGAGGGCCATAAGCTTTTCTGCGCGCGTAGTTTAAATGTCAGTCGTCACACACGAGACACCACCCATTCTTCCAAAACAGAGAAGCAGCGTTCTCGATGCTAATAATAAACCCGACGGAGACGTTTCTTCTCGGTAAGTCTCGCACCGTGAAGCCCGAGAACGAGAGGAAAGAAACAGGAATAATGGTAACGTAATCGCCTCCCTCAGGCCTCTTATTTCCTCTCGTTCGCCGTGTACTCTAGGATCTTTACATAACGCCATCTCTTAACGGATATTTCCGTGGGAAAGGTAGTTAATATAAATTCCTTTTTTTTTTAAATCTACTAAAAAAGATAGTTTATTGGTAATACACCGTTCCAATATGTCGCACGATCTGCTCGGGAAGGTTCCAGATAACCGACTGTCTATTCCTACTTCTCTGCTCCTCGAAGCTTTCAAACTGCACACACACACGCACGCATAAGGCAAATACGTCGTTGTCGCACCTAGACGAGCGATAACACGATATTCTTGTCAATGATCTAATCGCTCTTGCCGCATTTCGCGAAAACAAAAAAAGAAACAGGTTTCTGGTAAACACAGTTTCGTCGTTCGTGCCGTCCACGATGACGTTTTCGAAGCGACCGACCGGCAGGTCGCGTGGGCGTTATCCAAGCAGAAGCAGTGGCGAACGGAAGCGAGAAACTTGTACAATTGGAATTGGTAGTTTTGTCGAAGGCGTTTCCGCCGCGGTGCGACACACAACGAGGAAACGGTACGGCAGAGAAAAAGGGGTCTGGCGCCTTCGCAGGCCCGATTCCAAAGGCCGTGACACAGTTTCACGCCGAGGTTCGTGTCGAGCCACGGTGTCCCGTATGTGTGACATTCACCCAGTTGGAGTTGGTTTATCGCTAACCATAACCGTTCCGTCTTCGCTGGACGACGGACTTTCCCCTGCTCCAGTAAAAAATTCTTCCTTCGTGGTGTTCTCTCCCACGGTTTCCGCTCGTGAGAACAAAAATATACACGACACAACGGGGATGAAAACACAGACACTCGACATCTTTGTCGTCTGACTTAACCCTTTTGGTACCTTATATATCGGCCTTCTTATTTTTCGAATTGAAGTCTGTACGGTATGAAAAGGTACAGATATTAAATCATCTAAGCTTCATGTACGAAATATTTATTATTATCATGTAAAGTTCGAATTTACTAGTGTTCATTTATTGATGCATTTACCCTATGTTAATGTTAATAGATACCTGAATTTTTCAACGTATTTTCGGACCGTACCCGGAAAAGTTATATGTATAAAGTACTATAAGGATTTAATGCCTCATAGACGATATACGAGTTGTCGTACATTCACGAGCAAAGTCGGCTTCCGCTAGGGGGAAAAAGTGGTGTAGGGGAAGGGCCTCCTACAACGTAACAAATTTATTCTAAGAACTGAAATAAATGTTAAATCGAAGGTTAATTTTGCATAAATTTTAGTTATTCTCAATACTAGTAGAAGCCGAGTTTGCTCGTGAGGGTACAACCTAGGTGTGCTTTGACCGTCTGAACGACAGTTGCAACGTTTGTGGCGCGCGATCTTATATAGTATATGTATATGATTGGTAGAACAAATTGGACAGGCTAAAAATCCTTTGGTTCCTAACCGTCTCTCCCACTCCGTACGACAAACCGTGTATCGTCTGTAGGAGCCTTTAGGGACGTTCGGTTGCAATTTCCTGTGTTCTCCTTCCCGAGAAGAAACACGTAACACATAATTGATTGTTACAACGGGGCCCACGCACGCGTCCCGTGTGACGTCACACCTCTTCTACTCCGACTCCAGTCGAAGAATCGAGACGCGACAATGAAATCGTGAAAAGTCCTCGTAAAAGGCAAGGAACGCTGAGAATGTTGTTCGCGGATGAATATTCAACAGGGATCGCGATATATACATACGTGAGATACGTCGTGCGATTGAGAGCGAATCTGGATTCCCGTGACAGGCCGCAGTCTGAGGGAATAATTGGAAGCATGAAGCCGCGTCTACACTATGTTGCATAACACGTTATACGGGGCGAAGTTGTAAAACTTGTTAGAAGAACAGAAAAATATTACGTATAACATTTTTTGTGTTATATAGTAAGTTATATGTAGACTGGGGATTTTTATGCATAATCACATTTTGTAAAGTAATTTACAAAGACAAGAATAAAAATCGGAATTTCATTTTTCCCCGTAGGTATAGTATATTTAGCTAGGAATAAAATAGGAAAGTGGTTGCATCTAATGAAAATTTCGTCTTCTATTGTATTTCGTAAAGTCCTATAGGTTATAAATGCATAAAATCCGAAGTCTAGTTTTGTTATTTGTAAAGTGTGACGCCATTATTAACCCTTTCGGTGCGGTAATACTTTTGACGAATGGAATATTTTACTGTTTATGGCACTACTACATAGTCCATAGCGCTCGTAGCAGTTACTGAAATCTGGCCACACTGGACAGAGTCAATGCATATTAGAATTTTCGCCATTATACAATAGTTGATCGTTTCATTTTAAAAATACCCAATTCGCCGGAGAAAGGTTCTCTCCTTCTTCATCACCTTCCGAGTGGTCATTATTATTTGCGGACGCGAAATCCCCGCGGTTTGACCGCATTATTTCGCGTGGGTGAAGTGAGAAAACACATATAGGAGCCCAGGTACGTACGTGTGCCGGCGGCCCTCCTATATATAGTTGTGTTCGTGACGTAAAACCCGTAATATGCGGCGTCACGAGAACATCCACCCACACGCGAATTCGCTGCACACACCACCCCGTCTGGCCGAACGATTTCTTACCCTTTGGACGCCGCCAGTAGGCTTCCAGCTTGAGAAGTCCTCGAGAAACGGTGTATGTGTATGAAAGCTTCTTCCTTTTTCCGGAGTATTCGGTGCAATTTCGAATGGTCCTCATGTGTGCCGCAAAAAATATCCTGCTATACGCATATATACATAGAGTGTTCCATTTAAATCGATCCACTCGAATATCACCGAAACTGTTGGCATTAAAAAAATGTAAGAATAAGTGTATTAAAAAATATACGATTTCATAAAAAAAAAAAAAAAACAAAGTTGATCTTCATATGACCTCTACCCGTCCACAAAGAAAAAAGTTACGTCAGAAAGTGTGCCCCCTGATATACCATTTAACTTTTGTCTGAAATTTTTTTTAATATCGTCAATAGTTTTTAAAAGATATTCGAGTGAGTCCATTATAAAATGGGACACCCTGTATACGCCTGCTCCCTAACTGCAATTAATATCTTTAATGTCTAAGAACATGTGTAAATTTCGATCGTAGCGAGACCTGACCGGATTATATACATGTATCGTTTCCTGTTCCAGGGATTCCCGTTCGACGACGAGGGTTTCGGCCGACGTGGCGACATTCGCGCCCACCTGGACGATCTAGCGGCCAGGCACCCGGAGTTCGCGGATCACTTGCTCGGCCCGCCTTGGGGCGACATACCGTTTCACGGTACCACATTCCGTAACCGTAATCATCGCGGATCCGGGGGGAACGGTGTTGGGAACAACAGCTATCAGGGTTTCTCGGACGAGGACGCGAGGAGCCAGGCGAGCGGCAGCAGCGCCGCCAGCGGTGCCAGCGCGGTCAGTTCGCACGGCGAACCGGAAGGGAATCAGGAGAGATCATCCCGCCAGAACGAACAGTATACCACCACCGGTAGAAGTCAAATCCCGCAGTACGGGTTACGGAACACCGTCGACATAGGTCAGCATCAGCACAATATGGAGAATCCGGAGAAAGGAAACCGCGGGCAACGGTCCATGTCCGCTCCGCCGGAGAACAGACAGTTCTCATCCCCGTCCGGTCAGAAGCAACCGGCTCCCCGACAGGAGCAACAGAACCAACAGCCACAGGGGGGGCAGAGGTATGTGTCCAGAATAGACATAACGCCCCAACACAATCAGCCTCAACAGCAACAACAACCTCAACAGCATCAACCATCGCAACAACAACAGAAATCCCCGCAACAGCCGAGCAACGTCAGGCACATACCGATCTTCGTCGAAGGCAGAGACGAACCTGTCTTACCTAGAAGTTCCGACGAGCATTTCAGAAGAGAACCTTCTCCCACGCAGTTTCACACGCCCCCTCATTTCCAGAGACCGTCCCCATTCGGACAGTCCTCGTTCGGCAGATCCCATCAGGCATGGTCTCCGCATTTTCAAGACTCGTTTTACCCGCCACAGGCTCCCTTCGAGCAACCGCCGGCCCGCAAGCAACAGCAGACTCCTCACGGCTATCAGCATCCCAGGGAACAGCAGTACGAGAGGCAATCTCCGCAACAACCGCATCATTCTCAACAACAACAGTATCATCCTCAACAACAGCATCCTCCTCAACAACAACAGTATCATCCTCAACAACAGCATCCTCCTCAACCACAGTGTCATCCTCAACAACAGCATCATCCGCAACAACAGCATCATCCTCAACAACAGCAACAACAACAAGAACCACCGAAACCAAAACCACCCATCCTTCCAAAGGATCCTCTGGAGAGGGTCGCCCTGGTGCAGACGGAAGTTAACTCCCTCGCGGAACAGGTGAAACAGTACAACGGGAACTCGAGGAAGGACAAACAGTACATGTACCTCGACGAGATGCTCACCAGAGAATTGATCAAGCTGGACGACATCGAGACAGAGGGCCGCGAGAATGTGCGACAGGCGCGCAGGAACGCGATCAAGAGTATACAAGAGACGATCAGCTTTCTGGAATCGAAGGTTCCTCTGCACTCGCAACCAAGCACGCCGGTAGAAGTGGAGAAACCGGAGTATTCCGAGAACGACCAAGCCCAGACCCAGCCGGAATCGATGGAGGTCGATCAGAAGCAGGAAGAAAGCGTGAAAGAACCAATCCCACTGCCACCTGGCCCCTCGTCACCGACGAAAAAGTCCGACGAACCCGAGGAGAAGAAACCGGTTGATGATTGTCGACCTCCTAGTCGACAGACCGACGCAACTTCTGGTGAACCTATGGACACCGGTCCAACGGAAACATTGGACACTCCTATTGACGCCCAGCAAACCGTCGAACAAGCGAATGTTCCCGAGGAGAAGACGCAAAAGGATACGGCGACAGTTCCCGAAGCGATTCCTCTAGAAGAGAAGAACCAAATTATGAACAATTCCGAACCGAGTACGTTGGATGATTCTCTGGACAAGGTACCAGAAGAGACCTCTTTGAGGACAGAGACTGCTGCTGTGAACGAAGACCAGAAGATCACAGAGGAACCGTCCAAAGAGAAATTAGAAGCGATCAGACCGGATGAACGGACGTCCGTCGAGGAAAAAATGCAGGTGGATGGAAACGCGAAACCAGTGGCGAAGTCGCTGAGGAAAGGGAAGAAGTCGAAGAAACAGACACCGGTCTCCGATAAACCGATACCTCTGCCACCGCCGGAGAACACCGAGGCGAGCCCGAAGTAACAAATCGAGGAACAGATGTGATGCACCGAAAGCTCTCGGGAATCATTGCGCGTTGGCATCGTCGTTCCCCTGAAGTTCGATGGAATTATCTCGTCCGTCTGTTTGTCGTTAAGAACTGCCCACGATCGAACGATACTTCAATGGGTACCATCGAAAGTTCATATCGCACTTATAACTGCCATTGTTATCGGTAGATTCTTTTCGTCCAACGGTATAAAAACTGGAACTGGAAACCGCGATCGTTTCCTCGATAATACGCGTGTTTTTATGAATATAGTAAATGGCCTCAATGAGTGCAACGTAGTCGGTTCTGTTTCGGAGTATTCGTGGCAAGGCGAGGAAAGGTCTTCAGCTCTTCATAAATTTGTTTTTACCCGAAGTTGAGCATCTGTTTAGCTTCTGTTTACTCTGTTTTGATCGATTCCAGGGAGGGACCCTACCAGTGGTGGGAATAAGGCCATTGCTCGTGTCGCATTCATCGAGGTATCATTTTAATTAACTGTCGTGTAACCGACAAATCGTGTCACAGGCGTTTCTAACGTTCCTGCGTGAACAGTTTTTGCAGTCAACACCACACACATACACTCGGGAGCCGAACAGTTAGGGGGGGATTGAAAGACGAAGAAGAAAGACGAGAATCGTCTTTGCGATCGGATCGAAGCGTCGTGGATCGACGGTTACACACCCCCGGTACACAATCGTTGGACGTTGTTGTCTTAATCTCGTCGTTGATCGTCACAGAGGAAACAACGTTTATATTTTTTCTTTTATTTTTTTTTCTTTATATTGCCAGTGTTCACGCTATTCCTTGCATTTGTATCCCAGGTTACCACAAAAATCGGAAGTTTATGGAGTCGTAATATAGTTTGGTTAACCGAGTGCGCGAGACCGGTGGAACAACGCGACAATAAGAAGAGTAGTAGGCCAAAGAAACAAAAAAAGAGGTTGTTGTTTAGAGAACCGTGTCGGTTCTTTGTTGGTTACCAATGATCGATTCCGATCGACCAAATTGTACACGCAAAGCATCTGTATATGTACAGAGGAACGTTGATGTATTGCCGCGGTCATGGCTGTAGGAGAGTAAAATTCGAGAGCCCTCTCCATCTCGCCGGCTCCAGCGCCTGCGTAAGAGCTGGATTGTGCTGGTGTACGCAACGTGGTGGGGGAAGGAATTTGAGTGCGTGTAATATATGAAAAGTCTACTGTATCTCTCGAAATCGAAGTGTTCTTTTTTCTCTTTTTTTATTATTATTATTATTATTATTACTGTATTTGTATTATCAGACGTTCGGTTTCTTCCTTGTATCGAGGATATGGAAGGAAAGGAACGCTAGGATGATGATGGACGGAAGAGGTGTTTCTTAGAATACACGGGAGAATCGGAAAATTTGTACATTGTCGAGAGAGAGATTGTCTTGTATTGTCGCGACTGAACTCGATGATCCGTATTAGGCGTCGATGAGAGGTTGAGTACGATCGCATGAATTTTCTTCTTTTTTTCTTTTTCTTTTAATGTCGACGATTTGTGAACACGTTCAGAGCGTTATGAACGTTGTCGAACGGGGCGAGTCCGTTTTTTTTCTCGGTATTGCAGCGCGTGGTCTAATTAACTTAACTGTAATACAATTATTGTTATTATTATTATTATTTATAATTTATTAAAGGCCCGTTCGCGCTGAATATACGCTTGTCCGGTCCCGCCGACGAAAACGCTCGTGGTGGCGTTAGTAACGAACCGTGTACATATTTATTAAGGAGATTGCACGTGCTCGTCCTATAAAAAAAACGATGCATCCCGTTCGGGGAGGGGGGGGGGTTATACGAAATAATTACCGACGTTCCTAAGAAGCTGCTAACTCTAGATATGTACGAACAAGTTTGTACGTTTTTTCTTTTTTCTTTTTTAACGCGACGAGAGAATGGGGTGCATTGTTTTAATGGTTCCTTGTTCAGGGTGATAAATCACCGATTAGTTTCGTCCTTTTTGTTTTCTTCTTCTTCTTTGCGATGTTGTTCACCTAATACTTAGTGATCGCGTGCTTAAGAGCCAGAATTTTTGTATTTTTTTCCCCCGACGAGAAGAATAAGCGTATGTGTGTGTGCATATGACTGAAAGTGAGAAATAGAGATTATACGTAAAAGAGAAACAGTGCGAGTAGATGATTGTATAAATACGACGCGCGAATGTAACTATTTTATGATGAAACGCATTCGATGAAAATACAGAGTCTCTGGTCACATCCCTTTCAATCAATTGTATATACCACCGATTAGGTGAACCCCCCATCATCCTATTTAGTCCTGGTCGTTCGGTTGTCACGCCCTGTCGACGGAAACATACACACAGATAGCACAGAACGCCTTAAAGGCGTCTTAGACATAAAATTGCCGTAAAATGGGCGTCTTCAAGGCGTCATGTGGTATTTGGGCGCATTCGCACACGGAGCAAATTCTAACTTCCTCAGGGACGAGAATTTATTAAGACCAGAAAGAATATATTTTTTATTCTTCGATTGTATTTAATTAAAATATATTTATAAATATCATCGACAACCAATTGGTAGAATATCCATTTTTGTTGGGGAATTTCTTAGTGAGTAATTATAGTTTCGGAATGTTTCTTGAATAAAAGAAAAACTACGGGTACACATACATACGTGCCAATATCACTCAAGAGGTTAAACGAGAAGTACGATGAATAAAGAAAATTGATTGCCGGAAATCGACGAAGAATTCAACGCGTGTATCGGTTCGATGGAAAAAGAAACGGTATATATAAATGAAGCGCGTTTCCGTGAAAAAATCCAGTTGTACTGTTACGGAAATTCCGATAGCAACGACCTGCCAATAACAACATCCGCCATGCGCCATATGCAATTCCTACGCCGCCAAATTCCGGTGAATTGTTTGCCACCGACTCAAGGTTCCCCCGTTTTTGCATTGTACACGTACACGAAACTGAGTTAAAATGTAAACGACCGCGGAATGCAAGTTGCCTGCAAGTGGGGTTTCATTTTATCTATCGTGTTCGATTTATACACCGGGATAAATAACTGAAGCAAAAAGAAAAGACGGCTTTTGGCCAATGTTACCGGTGTGTGGGCATTTGTCGGAAATTAATTTAAGCTCGTGAAACGTATTCCCATTTTAGCCCACTTTCTGCGTCTTTAATGGAAAATTATGTATTCATGTTATTTACTATCATTTATTCTTCACTCGTGCGACCGCACGAAATATGGACCCGATTCGGTATTCGCGACGAAACAGTCTGATCGTCATAAATTAATGAAATAAAGAAAGGAAAATGTACTTTCTCTCTCTATACGTAGCGTTACCAACCGATACGCACGTCGTTGAAAACTTGGCACAGCGGATGCATACGAGTCATCTAAAAATAGAAGGCCTGCTTAGATTTTCAGAAGAGCAAGTTTTTGCGTCGCGACGCCGCCGTCTGCCGGCCGGGGAATCCCGCTGAAGATGTTGGCAGCACGTCTTTTACCGACATCTAGACACCGGGTCCACGAGTTCACTCTGGTATTTCATCCCGGAACGTTTCAGCCACGTATTTGGACAACCTGGTATTCCGATCGTATCTTTAGACCGATGAAAAGTCACCCAAGAGCAAGATTCGTTCTCAAAAGAATATTCATTTTTGTTAACTTAACAAAAGCAGCGCACGTGTATTCATTCTTAAATACATCGCATTAATGGATGATATTACAAAACTATCTCTTGATAAAGTATGTGCATCAGCTTCAGGCTCGCAAGTCTACACTCAACAGATCTTAATTACTAGTTCTGTGTACAATGCAAGGAATGCTTCTATTGCAATAACGGTATCCATGACTGTGATAGAAAAATTGTAAGTGATAATATTTGTAAACTGTTTACGAAACATTACTCGGTGAATGCCTTGGTAAATTGCATTTCATATACATCAGTTAAAAAGCTGTTTACAGACTCCTCTTGATTATCGTCCCGAACTCGGGTCCGCGCCGGGACAATACTTTTATAGGGAGAAATGCTTCAGACACTCGTAAATTCATTTTTTACTTGAAGCTCGAGTCCCGGGAACAAAAGCAGAGGGGCAACAAAGTATGCGTTTGACAGGTTTCATGTCCTCCTATCACAGTAGTGGGGACAACGCCTGGATAATAATCGTGTAGAATAAGCCAGACGATAATCGAGAGGAGTCTGTAGTTCTTTCTAATGCTTGTATCGATTAAGCTCAATAATCCGGGTTAGGTCTCCTTATTGCTGGCATTCGTTTGTGCTTTTGCATCTCAGAATCATCGTGATTATCTTCAAAGCATGCGGGGCAATACAGATCGCCGTAACAACCTAAACATTTCTCTAAATTTTTAGTTTGATCGCACATCACGCAAGTAGGTTTTTCTTCTTCATCCTCTTCCTCGTCGTCGTTATGCTTTGCTACCTGTAATCGTAATACAAACGTCAGGATTTTCCATTAACTTTTTTTTCCTTTTCAGACTTAAAAATTTATCAAATTTGCATACATCGACTTCCATTCTTTCTAGTTCGTCTATATCCTCTTCATAATTTTTCTCGAGTTCCGCTTCAGCAAGAGCTTTTGCAATTAATTTCTTCGTTGCGTGTTCTTCGTCATCGTCGATAGTTTCGCTCGAATGCTGAGACAATAAATACGTATCATATGCACATAATCTAATGCGAGTTACAATTTTTGTACCGGTCGTCTACCTTCTTGTGGGCATTGCTCGAACCCTGTAGCGATCTCAATCTCGATTCAATTTTATTATTCGCATCGGTTGCCGACGATAATTTTAGTTGCTCCAAATACTCCCGTATTAAGTCGTCTGTTTTCTCCTGGTCCGTCCTAATGTCTACTCGATGTATCTGGAAGCAACAAAGTACCTGTACTCGAAACAATTGCAACATGATAATTTGCGTTTCTCTTGCTTGGTATTTGTGTTTACATCCGTCTTGCTGTTACCGGCTTCGGGATCTTCATCTTTCAACAATGCGAGCCTTCTCTTTATTTCATCCACGCTTAAAGCTATAGCTTTCTCCTCCCCTTTTAATTTTCTCAGTCTGTCTACTATCTCTTGATCCACAGGCTCTAAACCTTTCTTAAACTTGTCCCAGTGATTTGTGTGTTTATACATTACAATGGGTGGCTTTGCTGGATTTTCCAAAGAGTCCAACCTGATAGACATATTTTTTCTTTTATGTAAACTGACAAAACAGGGAAACACTGGTAGGATGGTGTAACGATCTTATTACTTTTTAGTAATGTCCACCGGAGCCATAGGTTCATTATGCTCTTCAGACATAGTGATACCATTAGCAGAATGCGTTTTTTTCCTTGAAGAATTATATTTGTTATAACAGCGTCCACAGACTTTTTTCACTCCTTTATCTGAAATATCACATTTATATTTCAGGCATCTGCCGCAGTATGAGAAACCACAGCCTGGACAAGCAACCTAAATGCCATGAGAGAAATGAAAAACTATGAAAATCATAACGCGACGAATATTGTTTTAGATTTATTTGTGTTTCATATTTTAATTTAGAATCTTCGCTGTTTTACGCGACAGCATTGCAACATAACCTCTAAAATGGTTCAATATAACGACAGACTACTTACTTCTTTAGTGAAAAATGAGAATTTCGTTTGGCAAATGTTACAAGACATGCTGAATAAATTCTCTATGTTTATGTGTTATTGCGTTGTCATCTCCAAACTGATTGACACCTCTTCGACATCACTCGACATATTCTTTACAATTATTTCTGACGTATAACGCATAGCAAAGAAATATAGACTGCGCGTCTGCGCGTCAGCCTGAAACGGACGTCTCAACGGTTACAAACTGGCGCCTCCGCCGGGGGTTCTATGACCCCACGCTCTCACCACACGGTGCCTCTGGCGCCTCCACCGGGGGTTCAATGACCCCACAACACAGCCGAGATATAAGAACCCCCTTCCCATTTTAGTGTCAATCTTGAATAGCTCTTACACTGTTATACGGATAACTTGTGTCTATATAAAATACTCGATTTATAGCTGAAAGAACGTAGATTAATCTCCTCACAGTGGCAATAACAATAAACGACCAGAACGCTGTTAAAATCGCAATTTATTTGCAACGGTTGACACTGTATCTCGTCATGCGTACCCCGGTTAGTTCACTTTGGACAGCTCGTACACCATTATACGGACAGCTTTCGGTTAGCTAAAGCACAAAATTTGTAGCTGAAAGTACGTAGATTAACCCACTGTTATTGATAATAACAATAAACAACCAGAACACTGTCAAAATCGCATTTAATTATGGAATAACACTATTTTTTGACCGGTGGCGCCATCCGTGGCGAATCGGTGAAACAGCTAACCAATTATATGGCTACGAGTTTCAGCGATTCGCCACGGATGGCGCCACCGGTCGAAAAAGTCGTGGTATTCCGCGATTAAATGCGATTTTAACAGTGCTCTGGTTGTTTATTGTTATTTTCAATGACAGGGGATTAATCTACGTTCTTTCAGCTATAAATCGAGTATTTTATCTAGACGAAAGTTATCCGTATAACGGTGTAGGAGCTATTCAAAGTGAACGAACCCGGGGTACGCATTACGAATTACAGTGGCAACCGTTGCAAACAAAGATGATTTAAACAGTATTCTGGACGTTGATTCGTATTTTCAATGACAGGGGATTAATCTACGTTCTTTCAGCTACAAATCGAGTACTTGGTCAAAACGAAAGCTGTCAGCACAACGTCGTAAGAGTTGTCCAAATGTGAACTACACGTGAAGCGTATGGCGTGAAGCAGTGAAGTGACTAATATGCATGGGGAATGCAGGCAGATATAGTACATACATCTGACACACCACGCGGTGTCTCTTACGTATTTTCCGGGGGTTCTATGACCCCAGTTTGCCACCCACGGGGGTTCTCTGGCGTGTTCTCTGGGGTTCTATGGCCCCACCGTGTCTCGCCTTCTTGGATTTTTCAAATAGCGCGGGAAAAATGGGGAATTAGTGGTTAGTAGATTTTGTTTCTTTACGAGATGGTGGTTAGTAGATTTGGTAGTTACTAAATCTACTAACCACCATCTCGTAAATAAACAAAATCAACTAACCACTAATTCCCCATTTTTCCCGCGCTATTTGAAAAATCCAAGAAGGCGAGACACGGTGGGGCCATAGAACCCTCGTGGGTGGCAAACTGGGGTCATAGAACCCCCGGAGAATACGTAAGAGACACCGCGTGGTGTGTCAGATGTATGTACTATATCTGCCTGCATTCCCCATGCATATTAGTCACTTCACTGCTTCACGCCATACGCTTCACGTGTAGTTCACATTTGGACAACTCTTACGACGTTGTGCTGACAGCTTTCGTCTTGACCAAGTACTCGATTTGTAGCTGAAAGAACGTAGATTAACCCACTGTTATTGATAATAACAATAAACAACCAGAACATTGTCAAAATCGCATTTAATTGCGGAATACCATTATTTTTTCGACCGGTGGCGCCACTCGTGGCAATTCGCGCAAACTGCTAGCCAAATTATACCGACAGGTGAGTGAAAATTTCTAGTGATGGAAAAATGCAAATATCTCAGTAATTCAACACTTAATATGAACGTCGTTAGTCTCAAATTGTTCCTCAGGACTTAATGCATCGACCCAATAGTGCAGAACCCCTGAATTAATAAAATTAGTTATGCCTGTATTACCGTTACCTCTTATGGGGTGACAACCTGATTGTAAAATATTTCGATCGCATTTACACCGCTAAACGGGCATGATTCTTTTTCGTGGGGTGACAACCTGATTGTAAAATATTTCGATCGCATTTACACCGCTAAACGGGCATGATTCTTCTTCGTTTGCATTAGATACAACGTTTAAAGAACGTAGATTACTATTCTCTAACGGTTGGAAACCAATAATTACAAGAACATTGTTAAAATCACGTTTGTTTGCAACGGTTGACACTCTATCTCGTCATGCGTACCCCGGTTAGTTCACTTTGAATAGCTCTTCCAACGTTATATGGACAGGTTACGTCTTGATCAAGCATTCAGTTTGAAGCTGAAAGAACGTAGATTAATCTCCTGTCATTGAAAATAAGAATAAACAACCAGAACACTGTCAAAATCGCATTTAATTGCGGAATACCACTATTTTTTCGACCGGTGGCGCCATCCGTGGTGAATCGCTAAAACTGCTAGCCATATAATTGGTTAGCAGTTTCACGCATTCGCCACGGATGGCGCCACCGGTCAAAAAAATAGTGGTATTCCGCAATTAAATGCGATTTTGACAGTGTTCTGGTTGTTTATTGTTATTATCAATAACAGTGGGTTAATCTACGCACTTTCAGCTACAAGATGGGTGCTTCAGCTAAGCGAAAGCTGTCCGTATAATGGTGTACGAGCTGTCCAAAGTGAACTAACCGGGGTACGCATGACGAGATACTGTGTCAACCGTTGCAAACAAACGTGATTTTAACATTGTTCTTGTAATTACTGGTTTCCAACCGTTAGAGAATAGTAATCTACGTTCTTTAAACGTTGTGTCTAATGCAAAACGAAGAAGAATCATGCCCATTTAGCGGTGTAAATGAGATCGTAATATTTTGCAACGACGGTAGTCGCCTCATAAGAGGCTACGGTAATACAGGCATAACTAATTTTACTAATTCAGGGTTTCTGCACTATTGGGTCGATGCATTAAGTCCTGAGGAACAATTTGAGACTAACGACGTTCATATTCAGTGCTTATTTACTGAGATATTTGCATTTTTCCATGACTAGAAATTTTCACTCACCTGTCGGTATAATTTGGTTAGCAGTTTGAGCGAATTGCCACGGGTGGCGCCACCGGTCGAAAAAATAGTGGTATTCCGCATTTAAATGCGATTTTAACAGTGTTCTGGTCGTTTATTGTTGTTTTCAATGACAGGGGATTAATCTACGTTCTTTCAGCTACAAATCGAGTGCTTTATCTAGACGAAAGCTATCCGTATAACTGTGTACGAGCTATTCAAAGTGAACTAACCGGGGTACGCATGACGAGATACAGTGTCAACCGTTGCAAATAAATTGCGATTTTAACAATGTTCTTGTAATTACTGGTTCCCAGTCGTTAGAGAGTATTATTCTACGTTCTTTAAACTTCCAATTTAATGCGTGACGAAGGAAAATAATGCCCGTTCTCACAAGTACTAGTTTGTAACTTCGTTCATAAAAATGCAAATTCCAAAATCTTCTCGCGCCACACATCTAGGGCAGTTCTGTCCTGAACTTACGTACAAAATGTGATTAAAATCATTTAATTAAAATAATTAATATTTCATATTTCTCATAAATACTAAGACGGGGTTGTTGTTTAATAATTTATGATAAAATGCAAATTGTTCATTTATAAAGCTTCATTACAAGATCCACATCTTAAATGTTACTCTGTATCTCGATTTCTATTAGTTATAATTGTTAACAATTTGCATTATAAAACAACTGGCAAAATATTTAACAACATATGTACCCTGGAGGTATGTAATTGTTATCAATATTACATTGTTGAAAATGTTTAACTTATTGTTAACGTGCCCGATAATTATCAACGGCGGCGCAACTGTAAATTCTTATCTGCCAAGAATTCTTTAACGATCCACGCTAGGCAAATCGATCCTCTTTCGTTTCCCTGTGATCTTTGTTGCTGTATAATTTTTACGCGCGAGTGAGGGTAGTTTGGTACTGGTGGAATCCGGGACCAGTAATCCTTTATGCTGTAGCCTCGTGATGTAGGTCGTGTTAAGTACAACGGAGACAGGGCCGAAATAACAAACCTCCCTCGGTCGACCGACGGACACCGGCGACGGTCTTTGGACTTCTTCTTGTTCGACCGTTTCCGGTTCCAATTTGTCGTGGATCACTGTATCTTTCAGGAATGTCATGTGCCATCTGTGAAACCGATCGGTGATGAATTGGCGATGGACAAAGGCTAACGCACAGACGAGTAGTAGCTTGGTCAGTGGGGTCTTAGAGCCCCCGGAGCATGCGCGAGGGACCCATGTGTGTGAGATGAGAACTGTGTAGTTTGTAAAAGGAAAAAGGGGACGAGAAACTGTTATTTTGACTGCTGGTACAATACCTGCCGGTACTTTTGCGACAGACCCTCGGCGGAGACTCGGCTGAGAGAATGCTCAGCCTTCTTTCCTCGGCTTTTTTGGCTAACAGAGGGTTCATCGCGGACTCTTTGGCCACGCAGGCCTGCAGTTCCGCCAGGAACTTCTCCACGAACCCGTTCTGCATAAACAACGAATGATGCAATAGGGTGGAACACTTGGGACGTACTTCGGGGTCCATGCGCAACATCTGAGCGAGAAAGTCAGACGCCGTGCTGTCCCACGCGGGGAACATTTTACGAATCGACGTGATTGCCGACTGAGGAGGTCCGACAAGCTCGTCCGCGCTCGTCAACCGTAACATACTACCGGGCGCGTTGCGACCCATCAACGCCTGATGCCTTCTGCACAGTCCACCTGAATCGGATCCGAAATGGTCACTAAAATCCAATTGCATGGACATAGATAAATCCTATGAGATCTTGCCACTGTGAAGCCCTGGGATAGTGTCATATTTTGGTAATTTTTTTTCAGTGAACTAAATGTTAACTAGAATGAAGTCTGTCTATTTAATAATACATTTATTAAGAGTATAAAAAGTTTCATTTTTGAATGTTATAAAATAAACATATTGGCGACGGTTTAGAGCTCAAATTTCGAAATTTGGTGAATTTTTTATAGTCCCAATAAATGTATTAATAAATATACAACACTCCATTTATGTTGAAAATTCCGTTCACTGGGAAAAAATTCCGAAAAAATGACAATTTTTCCGGGCTTCACAGAGGCAAGATCCCTTAAGTACGAAATAATTTAACGTGTACCGAGGGATTTGGTGATCCTGTAGAGTTGATCGACGTCACTGTCTCCTGGGAACAGAGGATTTCCAGTGATCATCTCAGCGTAAAGGCAGCCGGTCGCCCAGATGTCCACCGCTTTCCCGTATCGTGGATCGCCCACTAAGAGTTCCGGTGACCGGTACCATCTGGTCGCCACGTAATCCGTGCAGGATTCGTTCGGGCCGTTCACAAGACGAGCAAAACCGAAATCGCATAGCTTGATCACCCCGCTCGGCGACACGAGGACATTCTCCGGTTTGATGTCGCGGTGCATGATCTACGAAACACGAGAATCCCTTTTCTTTTTATCAAATCGCATCGTAACTGCTTCCCTCGTACACGGACGTTCAAACTCGGCTTCCACTAGGTGAAAAAGTGGCATAGGAGAAGGGCCTACCACTTGGTAAATTTATTTCAGGTACTGAATTAAAGGTTAAATTGAATGTTAATTTGATATAAGTTTCAGTAATTCCCGATACCAAGTGGTAAGAAGTACTTTTCCTACGCCACTTTTTCCTCTAGAGGAATCCGAGTTTGTTCGCGAGGGTACATGATTCCCTACTGTTTCGTATCGAACAGGAGTTATTATAGATCTAGGACAGAAGTGATCAACAGCCGATTCGCCAGCCACTTTGTCCCCCTCCCCTACCAGCTTGCACTGTTCTGTCGTAGGGGAATATTCCCCCACCGTATGTGCCGCATATCAGCGTGACTGTTAATAGTGGGGGAATGGACAGGGTGATCGTAAGGACGATTTCGTTCTTACCAACATGTAGGCTAGTCCTGTTCTAGAGGTTACCGGTACGATAACCACTCGCAATAAATTTCGCGAGGGTCTCCGACGTTATTTCCGTTCGTCGACCGTCGGATCGATATAATAATGCCGTTTAAGGCTTGTATGTTTATGCATCCAGACGAACTTCCTGAATAATTAGCGACCGTTTTACTGTAACAACTCGTGATAGAGCAAAGGAGAGATCTCTAGATGCGTCGTGAGCGTGGCTTGATATACTCGTCTACCAATCACAATGCGGTCATTCATTGGGGATCGAGTGATCGGTGTTGCTGGCGTGTACCGATTTAACCACGAAACCCCCACGAGAATGTAGATCTTTCCCGCTGTTTCGATCGAATTGATATAATTGAGTTACTCCCGAAAGTTTTTTTCCGCTCACGTTGTTTATGTGACAGAAGTTCAAGCCTCGAAGGACTTGATAGATGTGCCGCCTGGAGGCCTCCCAGCCCAGTCCGCCTCCGTGACGCTCTAACTCGTCCAAAAGTGTGTGGTCAACGTACTCGAAGACGAGATAGAATCGTCTTTTCTGACGGAACACCTCGATCATGTTCACCAGATTCTCGTGGCGCAGTTTCTGCAACAACGTACACGATCTATGAAAATATGGCTAGATACAAGAATAAGCTACAGTGACTGCGTACAAACAATAGTGGTTGTTGGAGCCCTAGAGGTACACGTACATTATAACGGCCAAAAATATGGGACCAGATCTGATAATTAAAGAAGGGGATAAATATTATTCTACAAAGATTTGATAAAAGTAACATACTAAAATATTTGGACATGATTCGTATGTGTACTTATTCCGTAAATTTTATTATATCGTAACAGAGTACTGTTCCATCAATCACGAACACTGGTCTCATACTTTTGACCGGTAGTGTACATCAAAATGTACATTTTTCATCGTCTTAAATAGTTTCACATCTTACGAAGAAAAAAAATATTTCATATTTAACGGGTACAGAAACTATGCCAGACGTGTGATGAAAGAAAGTAAACTGAACCAAATAAGTAGAACCCCGAAGAAGTATCACAGGACACATTTACCGGCTGGAATCCTGAAGGGTATCGCACAGCACACCAACAGAGAGTTTCACATTTAAAGTCACTATAGCTCAAAACTAGCACTATACCACATCGTATCTCCACCATTCAGGCATGTACCTTCAACATCCTGATCTCGCGGAACGCCATTTTCCGCACCTGGAGATCTTCGTCGGTCTCCAGGAATCTTTTGATGGCCACCAACTGGCCGGTTTCACGGTGTCTGCACTTCATCACCACGCCGTAGCTACCTTCGCCCACGACTTCCATCATCTCGTACTTGTCCATCCTCTTCCCGAACGATTCTTCTTCCGATCCAGTGAGTTGCTTTTCAATCGCCTGTCAGTACGAACCGTCGTAATGATATATTTTCTCAGGATTAATCAACGGCGAGGATGATAAATTCAAAGATCGATCGAAACAGTTGAAGAACTCCTCGTCGATTGTGACGGGATGTTTATCGTTTGAGACGAACTAAATGACTGTTCGAAACTTGTATACGGAAGGATCACCTTCCCTTTCCCCAACGACTTCATTGTCCGTGTGACGTCGTCGTGACTAAATACGGATTCCAATCAACAGGAACAACATTCGGGAACCAAGGTTCGAAAAGGAACTAAAGTCTCGACAGGAGAAACACGTTTCGTTTCCTGAAATCGACGTGGCCGCCTCCAAACTCGAACTGCTCCTACCAGCAGCAGAAACGGGAGACCGTCATCGTCGATTATCGATCAACCGGTAATTACACCGGCTGGTCGGCCACGCACGGTTCAACGGGAGGACCTGAATATTAAAAGAGGGTCTCCAGGGGGCGAGGGGCGAGGCTATCTGATCGAGTTCGAGGGTGACACGAAGAGTCACGACCTACCACTACCTGAAACTCTTTATTCTTATTCCGAACGAATACTTCTGCGTACCCAGATAGCACATGACTCCTTGGAGACGCCCATATTCACGGCTATTCTAACTCTAGTGTTAGTAAGTTATTGTAAGAAGTTTCCGAGAGTGAAACTAGAAGATACTCTTCCAGTGTCTCGTTAAACGACTCGGTTTATTTCTAGACCGCGGATGTTACGCGTCTTTTACTTCGAAATCGCGGTGAAATGAACCTAATTCGACCATTACCATGTTCACTAGGGTGGCCCTTGTTTTTCAACTCCCGATTTCTTTTGCCCTCACCTCCTAGTATGGTTCCATATTATAAAAGAAATCATTCTATGGGTGAGAGCAAAGAAATACAAAAATCGATCGACACGGGTCCAATGGAGGCCAGAGAATTTGGACCGCCTTCATGCTTCGACGTAGGCGAAATGTGAGAGGGGAAACACGTACACGGTCGAAATTACCGTGGCTGAACTTTGCGTGCCGAGATCCTCTCGCGGAGGCAAAAGGTCACCACGCGGTCGAACACCGGTCGAATGCCAGAAAGTTTTGCGAACTGTTTTCAGGTTTCGACCGCCAGCTCCCGGGATAATTGCGACAAGCGTGGGATACGGCTTAAGGTGCATATCTATTAGTTCGTATGGAACCAATCGTTGCGTAAAACCCGACAAACTACCAATTGGTCCATTGGTATGTCTTTGTATCACATTTTCATACGTCCATATTGGTACACGACGGAGTGAACACGCACCTTTAAACCTTGTGTAAGCAACCAAAATATTCACGGTTACTGAGCAATCGGAATACCCTCATTCTGACAGATTAGATAATTACTTTCATATTTTCCTGAAACTCCTAGTTCTACTTTCCTATAACGTACCAAGTGCTGTTTTAAAAAAGGAACATACAAAATTTTGAAGGGAAATTTAGAAATGGCCAAAGGTTACCGATGAATCTCACATGGCGATCAATATAAAGTAAATTTTCCAACGCGTTTCGTAGATATTACCGTGGATCTAACAAGGGTACACGGGTATGTAGGGCGCACCTTACGTCGTGAATTTATCCTCTGTAAAGATTCTAAAACGCCTTTCTGAACCTTTTGACGGCCGAGACCTCGTGTTTCGAAAGCACACTGAAGTGATCAGATTTCGTTAAACGAACTGATCCCATCACAGCTGTCTGAACATCGTACAGTGGTACAGAATCAAAAGTTAGCAGCTCGTATGATCGGAAAGAAATATATTTTATTTTCCAAAATATTCACATCGAGTGATTATTTAGTTTCTAAGTTAATGCCCATGAATAATGAAAAATGAAACCATGAAAGATTTGCTTCGCGCATTTCTGTTCCCCTCAGACCCTTTCGTATCATCAATTTTCAGGTAAAAATAGAAAGAAATTTCCTAACAATTCATATTGATAAAATTCTGTTCATTTATCTACTTGCACTTAATTATAAGTTTTCAAATTCTCGATCGCTCAAGCTAAATAAATATACGATCTGCTGAATTTGATTTTGGGCCACTGTGTATCGTGTCGAATCGACGTCGCGGGATTAGTTCGTGTAGATGGAAGGGTCCGTTGACTTCCCTGATACATATGTATGTCGTTAAACCGTCGTATTTCGTTCAAGCGTCGCGCTACAGGTCTCGATCCACTCCTTTCTGCCCAGATCCCCGTCGATCGATTTCCTATCACGAGAAAATTCTATTTTTATACATGAATCCGGTTTTTAAAGAAAAAAATGATAGACGGTAAAGACACGGCGGGACCGAAGAGTGGTCAAAGAGTAATTCGTCGTTTCGTAAAAGGCACCCGAGGCTGCTCGTGGTCGATCCGCGGCTGTTCGGTGGATAGCAAGCACTGAAATAGCTGCACACCACATGGCGGGGGTCTTTAACGCTGGCTAGGATTCGTCTGTATGCGTTTCTACGTGTGTCGCATGTGTGTCGCGAGGAACACTGCGGACCGTTCAGAATCGTGGCAGACCCGTCCGAAAGAACGCGCCCGTCGAATGCGGGGAAAGACGTTTCCCCGTCGAAAAATCGGTGTGTCGATCAGTGGATCTTATCGGCTACAGTGTCAGTAATTCCTGTGTCTTCCGATACTCTAAAACGAAACATTCACCGAATGTGAGAAAAAGGAAAGCGAAAAACAATCTAGAGGAAGTGGTACTAACGGTGCTCGCGATCGATCGTTGTCTGGAATCCAGGAGATCTGCAGGAAGCTGGTCTCCAGGAACGGGAACCGAGGAAGGACACCGATAGTGTCATCGGTAACGAGGCTACATCGTGTCAGCGTCGCCTGAAACATACATATATGACGATAAAATGAACGCGGGACTCGTGTCCGTGGAGGATCGTGTGCGTGAGACCGTGTGAAACCGTTTCAGCTCTCCTTGAGCTCTGTGTGCGCGCCCACGAGCCCGGCAGAAGCCGCTCCTCCGGCTCGGGGAGTTAAAGCCAGTCGAGAATTTCGCTCGCAGAAGCCGGAAGATAAATTCGGATTTATTCGAGGGAGAGGGACACGGAAAGGTAGGGCCTCTTGACCGAGAATGGTGTCTTCTTGGCGATGGACCGCGAAAGTTACGTCAACGTTTTACAGTGCGACCCTGAACAAGTCCCGAGGATGTTCCATTAATTGACGAGTTTCTTAACTTGACGCTGAAAAAAAGAAACAACAGATAAGTACTGTACCGTTCGACGATGATTATCGACAAGTAAAAAAAAGATGCGTGACAAGTAAAAAAAAAAAAATGAGTCTCCGAGGGGGTGGATCGGGCTGGTGGAACCGGTCCTCCAACTGCAGGAACCCTCTCAGATCGGCCTTGGTGCCATCAACGGGATCGGTAGCCAAGGTCAGAAGCCCCTTCAGCAACCCCACTACACGCCCCATCTGTTGAACTGGGTCTATCTGGCGATCGCCGATCAGAATCATGCTCAACAACCGGACCAGGTATACCACACACTCCTGGAACCTTAACCCTTTCAGATGGGGGTCACATTTGTGCACACGAAGTCTCTTACATTTTTCTTATACATTTAAATTATTTTCATGCTCGGAATCCTTTCAATAGATCTAGTGAATTTTGAATTGAGTAACAAATCTTTTTTTTAAATTAAACAAATTTGTTTAACATCATATCATCTAAACCAGGGTCACCAAATAACCCATTTGATAATTTCAAATGATATTTTTCTTTTTACCCTCAAAAGAAAATTCAAGTCTGAAAGGGTTAACACCAGTTTTGTTCAAGGCGAATAATTAAAATAACCAGATCAACATACGCTTGTTCTGTACCCCTCAAAGAGCAAGCTCTTACCGACAATCTGGAGCGGTTTTCCAACGACGGCGTCGCAAACGTACATGCATCATCGGGACGGTTTGAGCCCGATCGGGGCCAATCTGGCGGACAGTATCGGTGATCTAGCGGATCATTTCACGGAACTGGGTCTGCTGGATCGGAAACCGACCAAGAGGCCGCCGCCTAGCTATCTTTGTCATCTGTGCTTCAAGAAGGGCCACTACATCAAGGATTGTCCACAGGTGGTCTTACGGCTCTGTTTACAAAGTTCCCTCCTTCCCCTTCCCCTCTCAAGTATTTGAAAGATCGGAACGATTCCGCGACGGTCTTAAAACGACGCGCGTCGCTTCTTCTCGACGCAACATTCCGGTTACTCAATTGAACGTTAATTGAGACAACAAACAGAATTTCTCTGATCGTGGAGCATGACGTCATATCTCTAGTCATCGACCGGCATGGTCTGCGGATGAGTTTGGCCTCGTTAACGTCGTGTTGTGTGCACGCGCCACGTTTTTTTCCGGGGAACCAGAAAGTATAGGCTGTACTTTTGAAAACCAGTCATACCCGATTTAGCTGAAATTTTGCAAATACCTTAAAAATTTATTTTTAGGTATTGCCGTTAGATATCGTATTATCAAGCCGTCCCAATTATCGATTATGTGTTTTCGCTAGCGTCCGATTGTTTACATCAGCGTTTCGATCGATTCGGAGTTGGCCCCAAAGGAGTCTCCACCCTTAAGAATATAAGTAGTGACTATGAATTCCGGGCATAGTTCGAGATAAAAAAGTAATTCAGATTTAATTAGAGGAGTTCAAGAAAAAAGGTATCATTATTACCTTAATAACTTTTCAACAAACAACGAGCAATGGCTGAAACCTTTACGGTGAAATACTGTCCACAAAATTTTCGATCTTACTCTCGCAAGCATTGTTTTTATGTAAAATAAAGATATTCAGAACATTTCAGCCGAATCGGGCGTGATCGGTTTTCGGAAATTTCGCCGGAATAATTTTCGAATCCAATCGTGGATGTTTCTTTTTCTCGTCGTCGTGTATACCAAGCAAACGGTTTCAGGAGGAGCATGTGTCTTAAAATACACGGATGACTAACCGGCCCGTTAATTAGAACATTCCCGTGAAAGCCCCCGTATGTGTGTTGTCCGATTGCAGGCGCGGCCAAAGGGTGAGGGTCTGACGCCGTACCAGGGAAAAAAACGGTGCTTCGGAGAGTACAAGTGTCCCAAGTGCAAGCGCAAGTGGATGTCGGGCAACAGCTGGGCGAATATGGGCCAGGAATGCATTAAGTGCCACATAAACGTCTATCCGCACAAACAGGTGAACACACACGATGATGATTCCCCGCTCGTCTGTGTACTTTTTTTTACGTAACCTATAATTCTCTATCACCTGTTGCGTATGCGCAACGAGACAATATGTCCGCCACCGCACATTTTTGTCGAGACGTGGAGAAATGCGTTGGTCCAGGGGAACCACGTCGAAATATCATGCGATCCGGCGAAGGCTAATTATAGGTCGCGTGTAATCGCCGCCTCGCCGTCGATCGTCCCCGGTTACGCAGAAAATACATACATACACCCGCTGTCGGTTTTCATTCCGAACGGCAAAAACTCTCTTTCCCGTCTCAGTTGGATGGTCCGTGTGCGTCGTAGGCTTTCATACGACCGAGTATTTTTAGTTGGCACGAGCAAAAATTACGTTAATATAAATATCCTGAACACGCGAGTAGTCGCGGCTGTTTTGCGTCGCGGTCACGGCAATTACGCTCTGCCGTCCCCGGTTTTCGCGACGGGTTACGCAACTGTATTATGTATACAGCGGACTCTTGGTATATTGCCGCTGCTGGGGATGTAGAGGGGAGTAAAATTACCGACGAAGTGCAGGAGTGGATCTAACATCTATATAGTGTATTTTTGCGGCCCACTTTTCTGGGACGTCGACGGTCTCCATTAATATTTTAGTACCACTGCTCACGGTTTTCGTAACGTGAATGTCATTACTACGTTACTAGCGACACTAAAATGGAAATAGGGCGACGTCACCCTAGTAAAAGTGGGCCGAAAAAAGTACATTGGACGAAATGTCTACTTCTATACATCGTCTGTGGTTCTACCCAGTTCTATTGTCATAGCCCTAAACTTAGCGTTCGCGCAAGAACCGAATCGTGTTGGTACAACAGCGTGCGCAACGTGGTGGAAGAGTGAATTTGTGTGCGTGGAAGTACTTATGCAGGGGTAGTGCCACGTGTGGCAATATAGCAAGCTGCAATTGATGATTGATATACATATCAATAGGTAGTCCACTGTATATATGTAATATGGTCCCCACATATTTTCAGAGACCGCTTGAGAAACCAGACGGACTGGACGTGTCCGACCAGAGCAAGGAACATCCGCAGCATCTCTGTGAGAAGTGCAAGACCCTGGGTTACTATTGCCGGAAATATCAGTAGTAAAGTGAGAAACAGAAAATCGGCGATTGTACACACCTCTCAGAATGGTATCTTCCTCCCCGTTCGCCTTGGGACGCGGCACGTAGAAGACCTGTTGCTCTCTGTGATAAATACAAGAATATCGTTCGTTCTCTGTGACGAACAAACACCGGCGCCGACACGGTATATATGTTTCTCTACAGAACACAGCGAATTATCATCGGTGGTGGATTGTGTTTCATCGAGGAAGACGCCAGAAACGCAGTTCGAAAGCGTTTATACTGTTTACTTGTCAAAAACGAGACACACCAGAAATATGCCCGTAGTCAGGGACGCTCGACGAAACGATTGCGGCTACCACGAGAGTGCTAATTATAGTTACTCTCAGTCTCGAGAGGAACAGACACTGGCAAACTTTACACTTGTGTCCACGGCGATCGAACGCGCACAGTTTTCTGTTCAGCAGCGAAAAAGGATCCGATTGACACGCGTGATACAGAGGCCTGTGGAAATGATCATTCGTTAGCCACGATCATCCGGTATATTTCACGTGTATGTACAAAGTGATGTCGACAAGAGATTCGCGTGACCCGGAAATCGCAGCCGTTTTCGCGAGAACAAGGTCGGGTCCTAATCGAGTTTAGACGGTCAGCAGGGATCTGTTTGTGATCTAAGAAACGGCAGAGAGACTAAATACTACAATCTGATTAATTCTCCGTCTACGAATCACACTGTACATAGGTCTGTCGAGTGCAATTGTAACACGTAACCGTGGGCACGACTGAACCCCAGCCGCTACTCGCCTACGGTTCAATTTTTTCGATAAGTTTTCTCTCGGCGGTCTCGTAGTCCGCGCCACTTCGCTATACAGATTGTTTACATGCTCGTTCGGTTGGTAAAACGCGTGTGTGGTTCGACGGCAGGACACGCGCTTGTACAAATTCTAGAATGGTTGTGCGTCGACATTGTTTAAAATATGTATATATTAATAATAATATTAAATACATCGTTGGAAATATTATTATTAATATATCGTAATTCGAATATATACACAAGCCAAAGGTCTATATACTGTGTTGTTTCTAATGATTCCCTCCATCTCGCCTGGAACAGCACTCGGGGAATTTTCTTTTCCACGGACAAAACTGTGTGTGTGTCTCTCTCTCTCTCTCTCGTGCTTTCATAGAAATATTCTTTTATATCATACAATATACATAACGAATGTACAGTGGTCAAGGATTAGTCACGGCGAATAGTCGATCCGCCGCGGGATCCTCGCTAAAATACGCCGCAGAATTAAACATCGTCGCCGCCGTAGAATCGACAGCCGTCGTCTGCAAAGAAAATATATTCCGATTATTGTTACTTGCATGCCATACCCGTGATAAATTAACGCTACAATTATGTACAAACACAGAAAAGAAAAAACAATGGGGGGAAAAAAAAAGAAGGAAGCTAGGCTAACTCGATGCGTCTTGGCAGTGGGGACGCGTGTCATTGCGTACGTATATGGCGGGAACTAAAGCGAAACAAAAAGAACGACGTTTTTTCAAACCAATTAGAACCGAAGCGAGCGTACACATACACACACGTGCGGAAGGATTAAAAAAAAACCCAAAAGAGAAAACGACTAAAGCAGGGAGGATCAACCGATGATCCGTATCGTTCCTGCTAGAATACAAGACATTGATTCACCTCGGACGAGTTCGCGCGGTGCGACGAGTTCACCGTTCCCACATGTTGCGATTCCTGCTTATAGGGTAAATGCTGTACAGAGTGCTGCTGCGGTGACGATTGCTGCTGCTGTTGCCTCCATTCCTCGTACTTGCTCAGGGCAGCTTGCTCGTTCTCGTTGGTAGTCTTTGGTACCCGCTCAGGATCCTCTTCGCTGGTTTTCGTTGCTTGCTCTTCGTTGGTCACTTGGCAGACCGGTTGGCAGATATCAAACATTTGTTGCGCGGCCGGCTGCACTGCAACTGGGCTCGACACACTTGGTGGCTGCTGATTGACCAGCGTGATCACCTGTTGCGGTTCTTTGCCGTCGAACGGCGCGGGTGGCAACGGAATCGACATAGAGACGACGTTGTTTATTGGGCTAGGATTCGCAGCAGCTTCCACGGTCTCGGGTATAATGTCAGCCTCCTGCTGTGTCGGAAGCTCGGTTGGACTTATTACGTTCTCTGGCTGTGGCGCTATCGATCCCGGAAATAACGGCTGCTGCTGCTCCACCAAACTGATCACTTGCGGTGTTTGTTGTGTCTGCGACGGTGGCGGAGGCGGTGGTGGTTCGGGGAATAATTCGTCCTTTAAATTCGGTAAGAATCCGTCGATGGTCCTCCAGGTGGGCGCCCATAGGTTCGAATTCGGCGCAAGAACGTTGGCCGAGGACATCACCAGCAGCATGTTCTTCAGCGATTCCGGTATAGCTTCGAAGAGGAGTTCGCTGTTGTCCGCGTGCATATAGGCGCGAAGTAAGTCCAAAACTGTAAGCCATAGAGGTAGAAATCCTGGAAGGGATAGCAGAGGATTCAGATGATGAAGAAAGACCTTGGACAGTAACATCGCTGCCCTGACTCTTGTTTCTTCCACTCCGATGGGATCGTTCGCCGCTATCGGTCCCAGCAGTTGCGCGAGCAACGGGAAGAGTACCTGTTCCAAACACTGGGACCACTCCACCGCGGATAATTGAGCTAAATCGTGAGCCAGAAGCGTGCTCTGCAGATACGTTATGGCCGCTGTGCGAACCGGCCGACGCGCGTCGCAGCACAGTCTCGCGATACCTTGCAATAGAGGCCTCCATGCCTGTGGCCACAAAGACACCCCTTCGGTGGCGTTGCTCTCTTCTGCCCACCATCGGAATATCTGAGCCGTTCGTGTGTGCAGTGTGTGCATCAGGTCCAGCAGCTGAATAGGACTCTGTTGGTAGCCTGCTGGTTCTTCGGCCGTGCTGTGCACTCTGTTCCTCTTCCCTGTGCACTGGAGAACCGCTTCGGCGAAGGTCCTCACGCAACGAATGCACAGCTCGAAGTTAAAGGGGGTCACGTGCGCCACATCTCTGACTAGAAATGTCAAACTTTCGCAACACTTGACGAGGGCCGCTGGATCGTGTGGTTGCAGATCACGATCAAGAACAATAGTGTCAGCGGCCACTGGCAGAGGTGCTTCCGTTCCCGTGGGCGACACGAGAACCCATTCCGGCACCGGACTAATAGGCCTGGGATCCAACACCGACGTTCTAGAATTCGAGACCTCGTCCAACACCGTGTTCGATTGCTTCGGCAACAATGCTCCTGCTCCGGCACATTCCAACAGACTAAACACTACTTTCCAGTCCTCTGTGCTATGAATATTCGCGGCACCGGTCTTCAGCAACTCGAATAAGCCATACGCGATCTGACGAGCGAGAGGTGCCGTGGTCGCCGAAGGTAAGTGGGTCAAAGGTTGTGATTTTCCCTCGCGGCTGTTGTCAGCAGACCATCCAGGTGTGCCTGAACTATCGGCCAGATGCTCATTGCTCTATCTCGATTCTGAATGGTCACTTCTAGCAGCAGCTCCAGCATGAACACCGAGATATCTTCGTCCTGATGGTTTGTAAATACCAGTGCACCGACCAGAGACCGCAGTGACTCGACCTGCAAGAATTTGCTCTCCTCAATGATCTGTTTGAGATAGCAGTTGACCACGAATTCGGTAGCTTTCTTCCTCGCCGCTCCTTCCGCCAGATGGGACATGCGCGAGGAGTCCAATGTCATATAAGAATACAAGCTGGACAATATTCCCTGATCAGTTGGCGGTGGCTTGGGCGTCGCTGGTTCTCGAAGCAAAGATATCTTTCCCGACGGATCTATAAAATCTTCTCCCTCGGTGAGGTTCTTCGGTAATAATCTTGCTTTGTACAACGATTGCAAACAATCAACGATATTCTTCCACGAGGCTCTCATCGCATCCCCGTGCACGTGAGTGATTTTGAAGAGAGTTCTCGCGGCTAACTGACACTTTCCGCTTCCGCCGAGATGCAGAACCACTTGATCGGGCTCGCCACCGGTTGCGAGACCCGTGAATTTACACAAACTGACCACGAGCGTGTCTAGATCACTGCTCATACCGTAATGGGCACTTATTGATGCGCATCTAAAACCGAAATAGGAAATTATTATCATCGTTCCTTTATTTAACCATTCAGTTGTAAGTCTATCAGCGTGCAACGAACCCGAGGAATGTATCAACAACTCGACGTTGCAGGGACCTATCCGGTGCTTTGTCGTACGCTCTGCAAAGCGCACTTATAATGGGAGCCCATGCCTGTTCAGCCAGTTCCTTGTCAACGAATTCACCGTTGTTGCCAACTTTTAGATAGGTGCTTTCCGGCCCGGCACCTCTACGTAATAAAACTTTCCACAAGTAATTGTCTTTCACCAATCCAGTTTGTTCAGCTGGCATCACAATTTCCTCGCCCCTAGGAATGATACTCCATAGAATTCACGCATCAAAGTGAAGTCATTAATGGGTCGACATAAAAGGATTCTTACTTGATCGAGGTATATATTTCATCGAGCATTTCTTGATCGAAATCAGAACTGCCATTGACCTTCTTCAGATTTCTTTTAAACGCGTCCGCGCTCATTGGAGTATTCTGCCGTTTCACGTTGTAATTGTGTTGATCGACGTTCAACATAATCACAGCGTATGCCAAAGTAAACGCAGCGTCTGCCGAAGCAAACGGATTGCCATTACTATCCTGGGAAAAACAAACGGTTCTTCTTTACGTGTAATTCTCCTTGCATAATCGCGCGAATACGTGGTTCGCCAATAGCGAACACTAAACTCACGTGCCAATGTTCCGCAAACTTTTCGAGCAACAGAGAAATCAGTGGCGCTTCGCCAGGAAGCCGAAAAGATTCCAAGTAAAGACGCAGGGCTTGATCAATTCGAGTATTCCTCAGATCAAAATTATGGACGAAACAATTTAGAACGTTTTTGTTTTCCTTTTTACTGATGTATTCACCGATTGCTTTCTTGTCGAGGCCTGGATTTTCCTTCAAAAATTTTGCTACTTTCTCTGGATCCGGATTACCCGGGCTACCGCCCAACAGACCGTGCTCTGTAAGCTTAGCAATTCCTTCTCGTGGATTCTCATTAAATTTGTCCGTTCCCACCACCAGCCACTGCATTAAAAAAATAAAAAAGCATAAAATTGTTAAGGTCCTTCCCATTTACAATAGAGACGCTGCAACGTACCCGTTTATTAGCTTTTATAGTAAGTAATTCTTCTCGCGTGGGCAGATTCTGCGACGCACTGTGTCGTGAAGGTTTGCACAATTCTTTGTGCCCTTGGCATCTGATATCCATACCAGAAATCAACGTGATTATTGCGTCCAAAGAGATGAATTGCATACTGTACATTGTGCCCATTAACGCGGAGGCATTCTAGCAGCAGAAATTCGGTAAATGCAACACTGCTGTCTCTCACTGGAATTACCATATCGTGTAATAAAGATTATCTACCTTTGACAGGAGCTTCATTAATTCTTCGTACAAATTCGTCGAATATAAACCACAATCGTAGTTCAGGTAAAGTTCAGCGGGTAATCCGGGTATTCTCCATAACCTTACAATGGCCTCTACAATCGAACAGAATAAATATTACACGGCCAGTTGACAAGAACATATATTTTTACATCGCAATAAATTCGTACCGAGCGCTAATTCTCGTTGGTCATACGATATTCTATTCGATTCCGAGTTAACAATTTCCATTAATTTCGTTATATAATGCTCCATTTGGAATTTCAAATGTTCCTTCTGCGATTCGAATAATAAAAATGACACTTGCAAGTCTGCTGCGAGAATCGACAGTCGATCTGTGCCAAGAAGCTAATAAAATACAATTATTATTATTACACGGATTTTTCCCTGATTTTTTCAAAGCAAATGAATACTATTATTTCCTTACTAGGATAAGATTTCTACAAAGATCATCTTTCACGAGAGCGAGTAACGATGGAAAGTTCGAAAGAGCATCGGCAGCGATTTCCAAGGCTACTTGTAACAGACTCAGACCTAGATGAGTCATTACTTCATTATTCTGTTTATCAAGAGGGCTGCACAGAGACACGAGGAACCGAAATAATTCACGGACACACAAAGCACCGTACGGCGTTAATTGTTGGAGCGCCATGAAACGAACTCCTTGGGCATTAACGTATTCTTCAACTTGTTCGGATTCTTTAACTTTCGACGCTTTGTATCCGCTACTTGTACTATCGTCTATTGATAAATCCTCTACACTCCCTGTTGGAGACGTTATTAAGTCCGTGTTCTTTTCATCGTTATCCGACTGGTTCTCTGTAAATTAATACAAATAATACGATTGTTCTTTTGCCTACGACGGTTCACTTACTCACAGAACAGTCGTCGTAATTACCTTGAGTTTCCTGTTTGACTACAGACGTTTCCTTCGTTTCACTGTGTTCCCGCGTGTCTTCCTTTTCCATACTCTTACATTCTTCCTGTGTGACTTGCTCCTTTTCCGTCGAGACATTTGCACTTTGTACTGTTCCATCAGCGTTTTCGTTAGATTCCGTTACGTCTATCACATCTTCATTTTTCTCCTTCACATCTGAATTGTCTTCTTGTTTACAACCTTCATCCTTCTCAGTTGAGTTTTTTCTAATATTATCCTTGTTATCGTTCTTTTCATCTTCTGATTTCTCAGTAGTTCCTTGATCCAAGGACCCTTGCATATCAACGATATTTCCTGCGGAACCAACGGGTGTTGTCGCTAAATGGCCAGTCTTCGCTCTATCCACAGAGTTCAAGAGCTGAGGTTCACTGTCACCTGTGTCCTCTAGATTTGGTTTAGCCTTTTGCTTGAAATGATTCTTGTTTCTTCTATTTTTGCTACGAGTATTTTCCATACTGTTGGCTCTCATTTTATTCATATTTAACAGAACTCTGGTGTCATCTACAAACTGAGGTAAACGGGTAAAAAGATGTTGTACCATGTCTCGTAAACAATGTTCAGCTGTTCTTCTCAACAGTTCACTAAGATTGGTGCTGAAACATATCCTAAAGCAATTAATCATAATTTCGCAAATGCTTTCGTTTGATAGATAGTCTCCAGCTTGTGATAGCATAAGAGCTCTTAGAACTTGAAGTATCCTCATTAAAACAACTCCATCTCCAGCTGCATCGGTACCAACAAACCTTGCACGTGTTACAGCATCTGCCACAGCCTCTACACATTGGGCTATTGCTGGATGATCGGCATCTATAATGATCACACCATTGTTGTGTACGTTCCTGGATATATCCTTAACTTGTATAATTTCATACGCACCAATGAAACCATAAGATATCATTTTATTGACAGCAGACAGTGCAATACTGGTAACAGGTCCTGTAGTTTCCTCGGATCTTATAATTTCTAAAAATGGAGCCAGAAACACTCCTGGTTCTAGCTGAGACAAATCTTTTGCTTCATTCAGTGCCTCCTTTAAGGTAGACAAGCCTTTCATAAGACTGTCCTGATCGTCGTCCTTAAAAGTAATTAAAAACAATCATTCGCAATCGAGTTGAAATTTCAAATATATACAACAACAAAAACGTAAACGATCAATACTAATTGACATTGTTGTCCTTTTAGGGTGTTGACATACTATTTTTTACAACCTGTTTGATCCGACGATGACGAAAATATATACACGTGATAACAGTATGTAAATGAGAGAAGACTTTATGGGAAATGTGATTATTTTTTTCCTTTTTGGTAATCAACTGGAACGTTTTGCTGTACCAGAAGGCAACTGACAACATGTTCTAACCTGATGGGAATGGGAAGACCATCGGTTACCCCGTCTCATAGCCGTCATGAGGAGGCAGACTTCGCCCTCGACGACGTACAAGCCACCTCCTGGACAGGCCATTTTTGTGATCCTGCTCATCGTCCTCGTGACACTTGTTCTTACACCATTTTCACTCCGAAGAAACCTTACAAACAGCTCAATAATTCCGTAACGTCAAGTGTCAAGAGAACACTTCCAACGCGATAGTCATTAACTGTACTGTTCAGAAAGACGTTCGACACCTGACAGTACTTCTGCTGACGTCGTGTCGCCATCTACCAAGGGAACAACAAATTAAGAAACAGTTTATTCTACGTAGTGCTCAAAAAGTTGTGCTACAAACAAGGAGACGAAAAAGCAAGTAAAAAGTAATCAGCTCTTTTCTTCTTAACGATTATACGCACAGCCAGTTTTATTCGATACCCTTTACACCCTTTGCTACAGAGAAATAAGACGTTTCTTGTTTGAAAGAAATCACAAGTAGAATGATTCTACGCAATTCATGGTCAGACATGTAACAAAGTTGAAGATTCAATTTTAACCCTAACTTGATAATCTCATACAGTTAATACATGTTACTTATATTTTTTTTTAAATAAAATTAATATTTTTTAATAATTACAATTCTGGGAATCTGTATTTTGCTTTGTAATTGATAATTGAGTGACTCACAGATATGACAAGGTGGGGGTCCTATGATGTGGTTCTGAGTAATTCCGTATCCAGTTTAAGCTATACCAGATTGTTAGTTCTGTTCCTTGAAAATTTGTCCATTATTTCATAATTTATCGTATGCAATACGAGTACTGAGATATCCTGAAGTGGTCTAAACGTTTGTGAGTATTTCTACCTCTAATTTGAATGTAATTGGGATTCAGAAAGATTAGTATGTACACACGCCTCTGTTCGTTAACACAACTTTCAAATAAACACTTTAACATTTAGAATGTAACTGCGATAACAGTCGTGAAATTCGTATTCAAATACGACATTTTACGATTCTTACTTTTTCCCACTTGGCGACAGTCTTCTGTTCGACCATCAACCTAAAGCGGATCAATTGACATCACGAAAATTGTCGACAATGTTTTCCATTTTCAAAAAAAATTTTCAAATGAAAATGTATAAAATATCATTGATTTTTATAAGCGATATGGCAAATGTAATTCTTGAGAACAGTGCGGACTGTGAAGGTTGGAAGAGAGATTACGATAAAGGTGATATGGTTCTATAGGCATTAATTTTTCAAGATAGTAAAAAATTTTTCAAATTTCACGTCTGAGGCGATCTGTTAACATGGAAATACAAGCATTACATTACGTTTTTACTAATAATTTGTTTAGATAAATACATTGGCTTCAGTTTCCAGCACAAGAGAAACAAACATGCCTGTAACCAAAGAACAAGTTAACCAGCTCATTGCATCAGACAAAGTGGTGATATTCTCTAAGACAAGATGTCCATACTGTAAAATGGCCAAGCAGGTACTATTGATTTCATTCTATGTAATTGTGCATTTTTCTTTGAAACTATTTACTATGCATATTATACTGTTTCAGGTGTTTGATGACTTGCACGAAAAATACACTGCCATTGAGTTGGATGAGAGGGAGGATGGCGATGAAATCCAAGATATACTAGGAGAAATCACCTCTGCGAGAACAGTACCTAGAGTATTTTTAAAAGGAATATGTTTGGGAGGTGGCACAGATGTCAAGAAACTGTATGATAATGGAGAACTTCAACAGAGATTATAATGCATGTGATACTTAAATTTGCAATATCACGATTATTTATACATTGATCCCCTTTATGTAATGTAATAAAAATTGTTACTTAAACAAATCAAAGAGGTTGTTGTAATTTTTTTGAGCTTCTATTATGGTTAACAGTTTATAGCTTAATAGGTCATACTATATGGAGTTTGAAGTATAAAGAACAAGCTCAAGCTATATAATTGAATTATAAACAGAAAAAATGGTGGTAAACATACTGATCACTAAAATAAACTGAATGAACGAAACATTTTTTGTTTCTTTTTTTTTGGCATATTAAAGTAACGTATAATTACTGCATTATTTGAGGAATGCTATGTATATACTGGATGACGAAAGTGAATCGCGAAAAACTATTTCGTAGTTTGCCACCACGTGTCCCACGATCGTGAACACCTATGTGAGTCAATTCACCTAAAAATATCCACTGACCGGTGGAACAGTGTGACAGTAGTGCATTGGGAACGAATGAAAATGGATTTTTCACAATATCGAAAGATTCTGGTCTACGCTTTGACTTTCTTTGCTTACGCGTGGTCTGGTTACGGAGCTGGTTTGTTAACGAACTTAAAGGACGCTGTACTGGCCGCGGAATCTGTCTTCCAGGATTTATTTCAAAATGCAATCACCGTAGCGAGGAAAATTAAGGACATACACGAAGTGTTTGACGCAGCAGTGGAAGAAAATTGTGTTTTCAAGTGTCCAGGAGGTAAATGATTAACCTATCATCACTGACGCGTAGTTCTCAACATTTATATCTTATATAAAAGTCACTTCACAGTCCGTACACGATGACGTTCCCCATTGGTCAGACCCTCCGACACGCAAAATAACGGTACGAACCGTTTTACTTATACAAATAAATCATGTTTAACGTTATATCAAGTTATATAATATATAGAATTGGCAATATCGAATACCGTTAAAAAAATACTATTTAAAAGAAACAGAATTGTATTTTTAGAGAAACGCGTGTTCGGTGACATGGTCGAACGTGATTGGTCGGTATTTACTGTTCGGATTGGCGGGAATACTTTATGATTTTAGGTGCGATTCCGAAACCGGATTGGAATCACAAACCACAAAGCAACGGATGCGGATCTTTGGGAATAGAGGTGTGCACATTTTTCAAAATCGCATAAACCCATGAATTGTCTAGACACTAATCACTCGGTGTAACGGTTACAGATAAATCAAGAGTATTTACCACTGACGGAGATGACCAAATGCTGTGACGCGCACGACATTTGCTACGATACATGTAATCTGGACAAGGAGAAGTGCGACTTGGAATTTAAACGATGTTTATACAAATACTGCGAAGGCTACAAAACGGCCACGATCATAAATACGTGCAAGGCAGCTGCGAAAATGCTTTTCACGGGTACAACGACTCTAGGATGTAAGAGTTACATGGACGCCCAGAAGGAGGCGTGTTACTGCGGGGATAAATGGAACAAGAACAAGAAACCAAAAAAAGCCGCCCAAGCGGGAGGAGAATTGTAAAATTATTATCTTCAAGTCCGAAACAGACTTTTGCGAATCTCAAACGAGGATTATATGTATTTATTCTATGTTGAATAGGTCGCGACGATAGTAATAAGAATGTTTTGTACTCGACCAATAAAACTAGGAACGTGAAAAAGCCTCCGGTGTTTTGCCCCCCTTCACTGCACGAATTTTTGTTTCCGTTTTTGTTTGTCTCTCGAAAAAAAAAGAGAAACAAGGAAAGACATACCCTGTCAACGTCATTTCGGCCACGGTTTTCACGGCTTTTCCGTAATAAAAATTTTCAAGTAATGCCGTTTGCAAGATAGACATTTTTCAGAGAAAAGAGTATCACAAGAGAGGGGGGGGGGTCTCGCGGTGAAAAATGGGAAACGCCGGATCCTCGCAACCGTCGAAATCGCGAAAAGACCGGAAGAAGGAAGGCTGCGACGGGTAAACCAATTTCAAGCTCATTCAAACACTCGACTCGCGGCAACGTTTCGTTAAGAGATTATTTTCACTTACAAGTTACATTCTTTCATTTTGGGTAGCGTAGATGATGACCGTCCCGGAAGGAATAAGAGGAGGGCCCTCGGTAATGGTTGCCGGACCAGGTCCAAACAGAAGGAGACTATCAAGTGTCGGACCACGAATCCTTTCATCATCTTCTTTTTACGGTTACGTAGTAAAAAGCCGAAGGAACACGTAACCGTGATCGCGCGAGCAGCGGGAAAATTGTGGACTAAAATGACCCCTGAGCAAAGAAAGAAATACATCGATTTGGCGAACGCCGAGAAGAAGAGGCGAGAAGGAAGGAAAAGAATGACAAGAAAGTTAAGGTAAATTAGCCATGGGCGTAGCCACGATATCAGTTAGGTGGGGGACAATTTAAAATGTTTCCCCCTGGAAGGGGGGCAAAATCCAATTTTTTCTGTCCTGGGGGGGGGGAGCATTTTTGAGTTTGTATTCTCTCCGTTTTTGATATTTTGCTCTATCTATATACGTAATCTTTGCCGCAGAAAAAGAAAAAGACATCGGTCACATTGAGAAATGAAACGAGAAATCAAACAAGTAGAAATCGTACCGATCCAAATAAATAATCAACGCCCAGATCATCACCAACATCGACAAGAGTCTCACGTATTTTTGATTTCTTTTTATTTGTTAGTAGTTTTTTTTTAGACCTATGTACAATAAATATTGATGTATTTTTACACTATAATGACCTTTCTTATCCGTTTTAAAGAGTTACGTTAAAAACCGAGGGGGGTAGCAATTCTCCTGCCTTCCCCGGGCAATTCTTATCGTCTCGTTCTCTGAAAAAATTGAATTCCGTAACGTACCATAAATATATATTATTATTTGTTCGCGACACCGTTCCGCGAAGCGTCGCCGACGCGAGGGAGGGAAATTACAATTCAAAGTACACGAAACGAGCACCATTGTTTGTTTTTTTTTTGTTTTTCCTTGAATTTCCCTGCAGACAGGTCGAAGGATGACGGAGAAGACGTGGGAGCCTCCTCGTCATCCATTTTTGTTTTCTTTCTTTCTCTCACACTCTCTCACTCACTTGACGATTCGATACAAAAAATAATTTTAGCATAAATTTTCGCGACGCTTCGTGGAAGAGTTCTGTGTTACGCAGTCATAAACCTTCTTTCGAATCTAAGGTGTGTGTGTCTTTCACTCTCTTTCTCTCTCTCTCTCTCTCTCTTTCTATGTGCCCTTTCGCTCCAAGTACTAGCTAGAATAAAAACCATATTACATACAAGTAGGGAATAACGACGAATGCATATGATCACGATTAGGGTGATATCGCGTGAAGGGTGTGTCTGGAAAAGGGGAGGGGAGCTGGAGTGGCGGTGATATCCAGAAACGCGGGTGCCGATGTTAAATGATAAACGATGATAACACGGTCAATGGGGGGGGAAGGGGGGCAACGAACGCGTTGACGATGAGCCCGACACATGACAATCGTAATAATTAATTCGCAATAATACAATTCGAATTATCCGTAGCAGTAAGTATTTTATGATACAGTAAAGTACAGCGTGCCTCGAAGAAAAACGTAAACAACAACGTTCAACAATCGATAATATCAAACAGAATATTCTTTGTAAGTATTTATATATATATATAATATATATATACTATTATACACAAAACGTAACACTGTTGCGATCCTTTTTTTAAGAGGGAATGCCCTACTAAAAAATAGGTATTCGCTTTTTTTGTCGATCATAGATTCAAGGGGTGCCGGGGTCTTCTTTACCTCGAATTAATCGACACGATGGATCATTCTCAAGGTACAATGATAGTTAACCGTTTTCTTTTTCTTTTTTTTTTTGTTTCATAAATGCACAAGTTTTACGAACCCATGCTTCGCAATTTCCTATCCGATACCGCGCGATTGTATCCCCGTACATATACACATATATTGACAAGTTAAGAATCCTTCTTTAACACAAACCTCGTATTCGGGTTCCTCTAAGAACGCAAGTGCTTCCATCGATCGCGTGTGCCCGTAAATGAGGGAATATAGTACGTTCAAGCCTCTTGGGGTCAACTAAATTACATCAAAAATTCGTTACGTTTCGAAAGGAGTGGATAAAAGCAGACGAAGAAGAAGAAGAAGAAGAAGAAACGAACAAAATTCGTGTGTTTAAAAGTTTGTCAGCGGTATTACATACAAAAAAAAAAAAAAAAAAAAAAAAAGGAAACGTACTTCTCTCGTGGATTATTAAAAGGCGCTTCGAAGGATAAACCGAGCGTGGAAGCGAATGCAAGGAAGTTAACGAGTCCTCTATGGTAGGAATAGAATCAACCTGGCCAACTTGGTGGTCACTCTCTCCGGCAGAGTTGCCAGGGGTATTTACTTTTAGGCATGAACTTTTCAAATTTTTGTAGAGATCTAGGAGTCTTATCTCGCTAGAGCATTACAGAGATGAGTATGTTCATCCGCCATTTTGGGTCCTCCGCAGAGAGAAAGCAATGGAAAGCCTTGACCTGGACCCTCTGTAGACTTATCCATCCTCTGGACCCAAAATGGCGGATGAACATACTCATCTCATTTATGTTATGATGTATACACTTGTAAGACCCCTAGATCTCAACAAAAATTCGCCAAGTTGATGCCCAAAAGTAGCTACCCATGGCAATCTTACTCTCTTGGACCTCGAGAATCCCATCTCGGCTGATCCATCTCCAGTGCGTCACGCAAAGACCAGGCTTGTTGCCTCTCTCTTAATCTCATTCAACCGACAACCTCTTCGAGTCACTGTGTCGCAATTCCTGGAGAACGCACCGATGGGCACGTTAACTTATCTCCCGTAGGAGAGTGTAACATCGTTGCTAAGTGGACGAGCCATAAGGATCGTCTCCATCGTGGCTTTGTCGTTGGGAGTTAGAGACTGTGCGTTTCCATCATTCGTGGGGCTAGCGTGGCCTCATGGAACTGTTCAGTGGCTGCATAAGGCCTCCGTTGATGTAACCGTGATAGGTCGTGTACACAGCCGCCGGGTTCTGTTGATGGGGATCTTGTGGATACGGCGCGGGCACGTTCACCATACCCACCGGTAGCTGGCTGGCCTGGTTCATGAAGCCACCGAGTTGTGCCGCCTGGTTCATGTAACCGGTGCCGGGTTGTGCTACCCGGTAGCCGTATTGGGCCATGAGATTCGTGTTCAACGCGACGTTCGGGCTGACCCTGCTCGCTGCGCTCTGCATCTGGGGACAGGTGCTACCGGGATCGAGGGTTTGTCTGTACAGGCTCTCGCTGGGATACGGTTGCGTCAGCGACGCCATGTTTGCGGCGTTCGCCGAGGACCTGGACGTCGATCTGCTCGGTGGACCAGGTGTCCCAGGTGGCACCGTGTTCACGTTGTAATAATTCTTCGGGTAGCCTAATGGTACCTGCGGCGGTGTCGGCAACTGTCTCGACGTTTGCGGCGGCGTCATCGTGTGCGGAATGGGTGGCGGTGGTGTCAGATTCATGGCCGGTGGCGGTGTAGGCGGTATCATTTCCAAACCGTTCGTCAATTGTTGCAACTTCGCCAGGCTACAGGAGTTCGTGGTCTGATGATTCCCGGACGCGGACAGAGATGGTGCCGGTGTGTGCGAATGCGGCGGCATCGCGCTTGTCTGTATGTAAAAGTTCGTTGCCGTGGTGCACGGCGTGGGCGCGCCCGAACGGCTGCTTCGATGCTGTATTACGTAGGTGTTCTGCGTGGGAAATGTTTGCGAGGCGACCGCCATGTAATTCCCTTGCGAGATCACGGCCATGTTGTGCGAATGAGCGGCGTGCGTGTGTGAATGTGGATGGGGCACCGGCGGCACGCTCATCGACGAGGACTGCTGATACTGAGGTGGCACGTGCGTTGTCTGGGCGACGGTCGTGTGGCTGGTGTGGGACGTCGTGTGACTGGTGTGAGAGGTTGTGTGCTGAGAGGAGGCTTGAGTGTGCGGCGTCGGAGGTGTCGCTCGATGAGATCTGCTGCTCTGTTGCGCTGACCTCGACCGGTGGGTCGTCTGCGAGCCACTGGCTCTCTTATTACTATGAGATTGCGTCTGAGATTGTTGTTGCTGTTGTTGCTGTTGATGCGTCGATTGTTGCTGAGACTGCTGCTGCTGCGGTTGAGACTGGCTGTGCGCCATACTTTGGCTCTGTGTTTGCTGAGCGAGAGACAATTGCATCGGTTGCGGAGTGTGAGACTGAGGCAAAGGCTGTGGACTCTGTGTGGGTATACTCTGTGGCGTATGCGACTGTGGGAGGGGCTGAGGAGTATGGGATTGCGGTAACGGTTGCGGTGTGTGACTCTGAGGAAGAGGCTGAGGACTCTGCGTTGGTATACTTTGAGGTGTGTGCGACTGCGGTGTCCTGGGCTGTTGCAGAGGCTGCGGCGTATGGGGCTGATGCATCGGATGAATGCTAACGTGTGCCGGTGGTGTGTGCTGAGGCATGGAGCAGTCAGCGTATTGAACTTGCGGCGATATATTCACCGCCACCGACGTGGCCGGCGTTGGGATCTGCATCGAGACGGAAATCGGGGCGGTGACCGAGGCCGGCATCGACGGCAGAGCACTGGGCGGTCTTTCCACGCTGTTCTGCGACGCCAGATCGCTGGCTATCGACGTTGGGGATTCCAGTCCCAGCTGACTGACGTCCAAATCGCACTGGCCGTAATGCAACGAGTGCACCGAATTGGTGGTCGAGTCCGGTGTATAAACTCCCATCGACGGTAGATCCGGTTGCGAGGGCGGTGTCCGTTTCACCGATCCCGGATTGTCCAGGTGTGGCGTCGTTTTTCCGCTCTCGGGCGAGTTCTGCTTCATTTCCTCCGGATGTATCTGAAGATGCATAGTCTCCTGCTGTTCCATAATCGGCAGCGGTTTCTCCTGCGGCGTGAGCGGTTCGGTCTCGGGCGAGGCGATGTTCGAAACGACGGACGATTCTTTCTTTTCCGTTGGTGTCGCCGGTGAGGCTTCAATCTTTGGCCGTGTTAACTCCTCCTTCGATTCCTTGAGCGTTAACCTTTCGGAAATCGTCTCATCCTTAGGGCTATCTTTATCCTGAGCAATAGCTTCCAACTTTTCGATTTCTTCCCCTTTCGGTGAAGGAACTTCAGGTACCAATTTCGACGTTTCCGGGCTACAAATCGCTTCTTCAGTCTCGGCGTCTTTATCACATTCCTTCGAGGCTTCGTTCTGCTCCTCCACAATCGGCGCTGCTTCCGACTCGACTTTCTGCGGGAGGGGTTTCTCGATTTCGGGTTCTTTCTCTTCAGACGTTTCCTCCGTCTTCTCCGTTTGGTTCTGCTCCTCGCTCGGTTCGTTCTCGGTGTTGCTCGAACACTGTGTCACGGATTTCGGTCTCGGCGCAGGTACTTCTTCTTCCCCTTCATCTTCGTCGCCCCCCTCGTACTCGCCCGGACTAGCGGATGCCGTTTCAGCTTCCGGGGGTACGATTGCTCCGCTGTCCTCCACGCTCTCGTTTTTACTCGTTTCCACAACCGTATCCTCTTTAGGAGCGGAGATTAACTCCGGAACGACGGGCGATTCCTTGTGCTCAGGCGAGTCGACCTTCTCAGAGTCGACCGACGGAGACAAGGAAGGAGGAGGTATCACAGGACTTTCGGGTCTGTCGTTCGTAGGCGCTTCCGGCTTCAATTGAGGCATCTTCAGAGCTTCTTTCTCGGCCTTCGCTCTTCCCCGTCTCGACATTGGCGACGTCTTCGGCTCCTTTGTTTCCTCTTTCCCGTTACACTGACTCTCGTCTGTCGTTTTTTCAGCAGGATATCGTCCACTTTGCATTGCTTCTTCGTTGGTTTCTGCACCGCCGATGACGGTGTAGACGTCACTAGTTTCGGCGACGCCTTCTCCGTTTCCGCGGTATGGTCCTTGTCCTTCGTAGGATCTTTGTCCTTCACCTTCTCCTTTTCCTTCGGTTTCTCCTTCTCCCGCTCCTTGTCCTTCTCTTTATCCTTTTCCTTCTCTCTCAAAGACTCTCGGGTCCTCTTCCTCGAGCTAACATCCGACTTCTCCTCCTTCTCTTCGACTTCAGTCTTCTCGGAATGTTTACGTTTTCGCAGAGGTGTTGTCACAGACTCGGGGAAAGGAATCTTCGGCGTTCTGATCCTTCGCCTCGACATCGTCGACACCGTCGACACAGGAGTTGCTTTCGTCGTACTCGCGGAACTCGCGTTTTTTGCTGTCGTCACTGACCTAGAATTCCTGGGCGTCGTCGATACGTTCGATTTCGGTTCGACCTCCATCGATTCCTTGGATGATTCCGGAGTCACGGTGGTCCGAGTTTCCTTTTCAGATTCTTTGACCTCCTTCGCCGCCTTCGCCTCTTTCGTCGTTTCTTTCGTCGATTTCTGTTGCTCTTTCGTTTCCTTCGTTTCCTTCGCGTCCTTCGCTTCCTTCGAGACCTCCTTCTGTACAGTGGTCTTCTGCGGACTTTTCTGCTTCAACGGCGACGATCTCCTTTGCCCGAGCCTTCTGCCTCTTGGTTTTTTCTTGATCTTGACCTTCTGAATCTTCTCGACAATCATAGCTGCTACTTGTTTAGGCTCTGCCACGGGAGAGGACTCGGAACTGGTGTCGCCGCTCTCCTCCGGGCTTTGATAAGGATTCGGGATTTGCGTGAGCAACGGAATCCATCTGAGACAATCGGGGTCCAGCTTAATGCGCGAGCTCTTTCGCACTTTTGCCATGTGAATGTCCACCTTGCTCCAATCGACTACCACAGCCACTTTAGAGTTCCCTTCGCCGGGCAAATGGACCGACTTGATGAATCCCAATAACTGCATAGCAGTCGCGATATCGTGAGCGGACACGCCGGTCTCCTTCGTTATGTCGCCCAGTTTGATATCCGTCGAATTCCGATGAGCGTTCACTTCCAGAACGAGTGGTACGACACCCGACCAAGATCGGAAAGAGGTTTCTCCGGTGTGCCTGGTATACCTTCGACCTTGGACAAAAGGTAACTAAACTCGATCAGAAACCTTCCGAAGCCTTGCCTCTGATACTGCGGCAGGGTCATGATACAAGATACGTTGTATCTCTGTGCCGGACAATGTTTCTCTTTGCTGAAGTAACCGACCAGATGGCAGCCGTACTTGTCGTTCTTCGTCACCGCGTAAAAGAGAAACGGCTCCACGTCGTAGTACAGTGTCTTGTGGTCCAAGAACAGTTTCGCCAATAGACACAAATTCTGACAATAAATCTTGTTCACGTTACCGTCGATCTGGAGGGCGGAAAAAAAGCCAAAGTTCAAACGGTTAGATTTACGATCGCCAAAGATTTACGTGTAATATTCGCAAACTCAAGGAACTGACCTGCCCTCTAGTGGAACAAACACAGAACTTGTTTGGAGGGTATAAACAAATGTCAAACATTGTGGTAGACAATGTTAATGTTTATTTCGCGTGGTGGATCGTTAATCTTACTTGTCTTTAAACAAAGGTGCAAACACATCGACCGAATTTTGTGTTCTGCATTGGAGGCCACACAAGAATACATGATTTTTTCCTTCGGAATACTTTCTCCTATTCAATCCTGTCACAAATACTTAATTCCATTCTTAATTGCACTATAATATTCACAATAAAATCTATTCTCTTACTGTATGACGTGTAACAGCTACAATGTTTATACCCTCCACAGCCGCCATGACAGTGTGATCGTGCTGCCGCTTACAGTCGCTTGAGTTCGCGAACAAAGTCGAGCATATCGAGAAATAAATCCTAACGAACCTCAAAAACGGACAGTCCATTACACCTGTATATTTCAGTGGCCGGTGGATGCCTCCACTGGCACTTGTCCATATGCCTGTCGAGTACGGCCCGACTCTTCGTGTACTTCAGGCAGAACTCGCAGAAGAACAATTTCGGTAATCTCGCGTACTCCTGGGGAAACGGACTGGAATACCACGTCTCCACTTCGTAACGGCCGAATACTATTGCCGCTGGGTTTCGTGGTCCACTGTTGCTACTACCTGCGGAATTCTGCCCAGGACTAACGACCACAGCGGCGTCCTCGTCGTCGCCGTTCGAGACGGTCAGCCGTGCCGCTCTGTCCCGAGCGTCCTTAAACAGATCGACATCCTTTTGCGTGACACCGGGCGGCAAGGTCTGAGGCAGAATCGGTTCCTCTGTAAGCAGAATATCGAAATTGTCGGTTCCTTTTGTAGTCGAACAACCTCCCTCCTTCTCGCGACGAACAAAGAACGACGGAAGTAGAGAGTTCACAACGATATCTCTATCGGAAAAAAATGTTTAAATATGTATATATATATATATATAAAAGAAAACAAAAACAGAAAACGGTTCTACGTCACGATTAACGCACCAATTGTGGGGACTCGAACACGTGTTACATGGTTAGACTCTCTAAGGACGACACACGGTATGGTACTCAACGAACTGTTTTTGTGCTGTACAAGTGTTACACGAGATATATCTCGGTATGAACGAAATCGTGAAAAAAAAAAGAGTAAAAGGATCATGTGACTCAAAGGTAAATGTCGGTCTATTAATTACACGGGGGACAAACAAAATTTTGTTCATGTTGTTAGGGATTTAAGATCGGTTTCAGAGTACTCGAGGATCCGGATTTAAGTTTCCGCTAAATTGGCTGCGATTTTCAAAATAATCGTATTTAAATTTTGTAAGTAATTCAAATTTGTATCGATTTGAAGTATATACTACTTTTGCTTTTTTGTTTACTTCCTGGTTAGTGATTTCCAAACTAACAAATAAAATAAGTGATTCCATTTTGCATAAATATTCATGACATAAGTATGTCTAAAAAAATTAGAGCCAATCAAGAAAAAGTAATGGTATATTCAGAGTGAGAAGCACTAAATTACTCGAAATCGACTCTTAAATCCCTGGCAACAGGTTAACCGTTCCCCTGTGCTTATTATTACACGTAGAACGACGAGAAACTTAAAGAAAAAAATTTACTGATATCGGACACAGAAAAAGCAAAGTTACTTCGGATCCACAAGCGGTGTGATATTATTCAACCAGTGTGCACAAACCGTGAGAGTAAGTGAGTGAGTTTAATAACGATCGAATAGCTGTTAATTATTGTGAGTAGTATTTCCAAAGAAGCAAAGCTGTGGGGGCTGGGTGGATTGGGGTTCATTGTGGGATGTGTTGGCAGAGTATCAAAAGTTGGCTCTTCGATGGCGCAAAAAGGGCATTTTTAGTTTTTTTTCTCTTTTTTTTTTACGGTGGAGAGCGGGCGATGAGTTTCAACAACAACAGTGTGGTGCCTGCTAAACGTCAGCAGCAGCAGGTAGAGACTCCAGTTTCGACTAATACAAGGCGGCTGAGTGTGACATGCCACCCAGTGCCGTATTTCTTCGTCCTGGAAAAACTGACCAGTATTTGTGGTTACTTCTTACGGGGGATAGCGGGATATATCAAGGGATACGTGGCTTTGACAAATTCTCTTCAAGCTCCGTACGCCACAGCAGCGATGCAACGTGTAATTTAAACAAAGAATAATTGTCCACTTTCAGCTGTTCTATTGCAAAATGAAAGAAACAATGCGTCTAAGGATCGTTACTAGTCGCCCTCGCGGTTCGTACGAAGTGTCTTCAAGTTTAACCGAAACTTTCGTCAACCACGAGCCGAATAAAAAAAAAAAAATCAAACGTAACAAAGTGTGCGAAACTACTGCGTGTATAGACTGCATTCGAGGGCATGCACTGATCTTGAATCCAACTAAAATCGGCATGAATCAAAGGAAAGTCAAATGTGCCAGAGCCAAGTGAGAACATCGTTAGTAACATGCAATAAACCACATGTAAGTTTTCGCGGTGTAAAACAAATGGAAATGTTTCTTTTTTTTAAATTCTGAATACGTCTCGAGGACACGTGGTATCTTTCCATCGGTTTTACACCGTGTGACTGATAAACATCCAATCGAGGAACCTGATTGTTCTCTGTTCTCCAAACGAGGATATCCGACAAGGCAAAATAAAAAATAGGGAAGCCTCATTTAACAATTCGTAAATATTATTTACCCAGCGAACAATCACGTTATCCTGGAAAAGAAGTTTCGTATCAGTAACGCACACGTACACACATACACACACACACATCATATACCACACCACACCGCCAACACATCCACGTGGTGGTGAGCGAGGGATTAGATTAGAGGGGAATTCTTCTTTGCGACTTGGGTGCATCATCGAAGGTGGTTAAGGGACTCTGTGAACGGATCGGGGATAGACTCTTACCCTTCCTGGTGGAGCAGGGTGTCGCGCGGGGTGTCGTGGTGGTGTTGGTGGTGGTGGCGCTAGTACAGGCTCGTGGATTGGACTTTAGGCTAGGATTTGATTTCACGGATTCGGACAACAGGCCGGAGGACCTCGAAACGGCGGGCACAGGGTGGCGTGTCTGACTCGTCGTTTCCGCGGCGGCGTGCAGCGGTGTGTTTCGCTTTCGCGAGTAATGCTCGTGATGATGCCTGTACGACGACGTGGGCGAGGAAGACGGCGAGGCGGACGCAGCAGCGTCCCCAGCGGCGAACTTCACCAGCGACGTGTCGTCTTTCATCAGTTTCCTCCTCTCATGCTCGTGCCTTTTACTGTTCACGGCAGTTTTCACCAGATTCGAGGGCGTCATTTTCGGTAGTTTCTCGTTCAACGAGCCGACAAAAAGACTCTCGTCGGAGGGCGTGAATATGCCCGGCCTTGGTACCCTGGGCACCTCTTCGCGTGTCGTTTCTGACTTCTTTCTATCCTTCGACTTGCCCTGAACGGGCGAGCTATCCCTTTTATTGCTCTGAGTACCCCTTGGGATTTTGCTATTACTTTTACCCACGTCCTCTGTATTAGGCCGTTTTCTCCTGTCAGGAGCATAATTTGGCGCAGCTGCCCCGGATCTTGCTCTACTATTTGTGGGCACTGAAAAGAAGTGGCTCAAACCGTCGAACAAGCCTTTCAGTTGCCCCGTACCGGGCTTGACTTTGTTGTTGTCCACGAAACCGCCGGACGACGTGATTCCGCGATCGTTCTTCGGCTGTTGTTGTTTTTTCTTGTTGTCGATGGTCGTCGTAGTGGTGTTCGCGGCTGGTTGTATATGCAAACCGAACGTGGGCGTGCCGCCGACGTCGAGCTTCGGTAACGGAGCGCCGAACGTGTTGTTGATGTTACTGAAAAATGGCGACTCGGCGTTAAGCTTGGCTGCGGCCGCAGCGAAACCCCAAGGCTTGTCCTCGCTGAGATCGCACGAGAATGGACTCCTCGGTTTTGGTGACTCGACCACCACTCGCCGATTAGCCTCTTGACCCACCTCCTCATCCTCCTCCTCATCTTCCGAGGACGTGTCGCTCGATTCGCTCGAGCTGTTACCATCCTCCTCGTCGTCATCGTCGCTGGAGTCGGAGCCCTCGGAGGAATCGGTATCGCTTGCGTCGCTGCTGGCGCTACTGCTACTGCTGCTGCTGGATACTAACGAGGTCTTTTTACCGGTCGACGGCGGCGGTTGCTGCTGCTGCGTCGGTAAAACAGGTTGTTGTTGTTGTTGCTGTTGTTGCTGCTGCTTCTTCTTCTGGTTCGCGTTACCCCGTGTCAACCTAGGACTAACGTTCTGCGAGGACTTAGACTTATCACCGCCCCCCACCCGCTTCAGCTTATTGTGCTCCGCGTTAAATGCGCTCAACCTAAAGAACTTTTGCTTCTCCTTGGAGATCCGGTCGTTCTTTTCTTCGAGTAGCCTACCCTGGCCTGCGAGTGGGGCGGGGGGTTGTGGTAAAGGAGAGGAAATTAAAGGTGGTTGACGAGGGGAGACAACACCCGCATTACCGTCCGAGCTGCTGTCCACCTGTGCCACTCCCGTACCGCTTCTTTTGCCCGGAGTCGCGATCGTCAAGCTCTTTCTGGATACCGTCGATCTGGAACATCCAACGCAACACCCGTATCATCCATTAAATCGTATCGACAACCGTCCATCGGGAGAGAGGGGGGAGAGTGAGATCCTTCTGATAACGTTAGCCTAGTGATTCACTCAACGGAACCATAAAAATCTTCGTTAGTGTGCATTTGTCAGAGAATTATCATTTATTTATCGATAAGCCCATATTTCGATTTTAGAACGCCTATAGACGGCCAATAGTATTGAAAGGGTTAAAAATGAAATGAACTTGGGAACGATTCCGAACTTTCAAGTGTGCATTCATTGTCATCAGAAGGATTGGAAAAGGGGGAATTATAGAGACGGTCCCTAAAAAAAACGATCGTTTCCTTACTTTCTATTTTCACGTAATTTGCTGATTCTCTTCCTAGCGCTGGTCGGCGTATCGTCCAGTGAACCACCGCCGTCCTGAGTCTTGTTCTTCTTCCCATCGTCCTTCGCGACCGGTGTGTGCGCGGTCTGACAGTGCCGACACCTCCAGGGTGCTTTGTTCTTTTTGTCCAGCGCAGGATCCAGACAGGTGGGATGGTAAGACTTCACGCAGCCGGCGCATTTCACCAGATAGTTCTGCGATTCACGTTCCAATTGACAGCCGGCGCAAGTCGGCGAACAGTCGTCGCACGACCACGTTATCCCTCTGTCCACGAGGATCGAGAGCTCCGGCGGGGCGCACGAGTTGTGCAACGCAGCACCGCAGACGCTACACCTGCTCAGCTTCTCGGCGGCGTTCCGTTTCGTGTTGTTGTTGTTCCCGGCTATCGTCGCGCCGAGACACTCTCTGCATATCGGTAGAGGAGCCGGCAGCTGCGACAGAAGACCAGAACCAACCGGTTAATGCAATATGACTAAAAAACTGTTACTTTTGGTATCATCTCTGTCCTCTAATCTGCCGAATACTTGAATCATTTGATACGGTGACCTTCTACACCTCCCATCAGACGGTAATTAATAGATTTAGCCATACTCTGGGAACGTATCAAACGATCCACACAACCAGGTGCAATTTTCTGAATTATAACGACATCCTGAGGACCGCCTACCGTTTAACACTGTACTCAATTCCACCCAGAACAGACTAAATTCTCGGGTGCGGCGGGAAAGTTATCACAGCGTGGCGTACGTCCTACGATCTACGGATAACCGTTCGAGATAAAAGAAATAAACGAACGACTACTCCCCGGGTGCAGAGCAGTTCGGTCTCACGAAATGGGGGTAAAGATCGAGAGTGGTTGATACAGTTCGCTCGGCGAAATTGTGCGGGCACATACACGGTGGTGGTGGTGTTGCCGCGCGTTATTGCCGGGAAAGCTGTTATTACGGGGCCGATCGAGCGTTCTTTATCGCTAGATAGGTACACCGCGCGACGGAGCCTTCACGGTGAGTGCGTAAATTTATATGTATTCGCCGGGGCCTTGTGTTACCTCTACTCGATGCATATGAAAGACGACCCGACCGACCGCGCACCGTAAAACATAATTATTCATTCCGGTAATAATGCAGACTAGGTTCTGGTATATCTCCGCATCAAAGAGGGTGCATCTTATTAAAACCGTGGCCGCCAGTCTCGGAGACATACGGACACGGTTGTTGCTCGATATACAGGGTGTTCGTAAAGAATGTGACAAACTGCAACATATTCCTCGTGCAAATACAAATCGAAAAGTCGTTTACCGTTTTCTAATCTGAAGCTCCGTTTCCAAGATATTAGCAGTTAAACCAACCCCAATCAGCTGACTGCTGGGCCACACTCTTCTTGACTGTGCTTTCCGACCGCTCAGCTGATTGGGAGTTCGTTCAACTGCTAATATTTCGGAAACGGATCTTCTGACTACAATACGGTAAAGGAATTTTCAATTTGTATTTGCATAAGGAATATGCATGTTGCGGTTGGTCCCATCTGTTTGGGACACCCTGTATACCGCACCGCGTGAAAGAAGCTATGGCCTAATCGTAAGGGAACTACTTTCGAAATTGTGAAACAATTCGAATGTAGTTCGTAGCTGTTTCCTTGACACATTCACCGAGAAAACCGCGATTATCAATAAAGTGTGGCGTAATTGTTGTCCGCTTTCTTCGGGGGGAATGGTATCGGCCAGAGGCGAGCGCAGTCCTGGGTGGTACTTTCGCAGTCGTTGATTCCAGGGGCCTATCTAAATGCTACATCATAATGGAACCGGAACTGATTCGAAAAAGGAGGGAAGAAGAATGGAATTTAATAGCACTATTGGCCCCCGACATTTCGTGTCGTATTCTCTCTGTATCCTCTCGTCACGGAATGACATTCTTGGTTAGGTTCGGAGTCTGAGCAGAGAGTGAGAGAGAGGAATTTCCTCGAACGGAACGCACGCGTGATCAGGCTATCTGTTCTTCGGACTAACGACCTGTTGCTCGACGACGGGTTAACGACCAATCCTCGAGTAACTGTTACGCGATTGGGCGATCCGGTAAACCGCGTCCTTACACCCGACGTTTTCTCTCGATGCGATTGTGCATTCTCCTATCCGAGTCCCGGGGGTCACAACGCCGCTTTAACTGTCATCACCCACCTCGCAATCTCACCGACTCATCGTTCCTTCGACCTGTCGTTTATCATTGCTTCTGATTAGCACTTCACGACGCGCCCGACCAACGTTCAATCGATTAGAATCCATCGGCTGAAGGCGTGAATCAGGAAATCAGTCATTTGGCGACCCCTGTGTCAGCGCTACAAGTTGTACTTCTGGTCATCGATGACCTCCATGACGGTCCACGTGAAAACATAACATAACCTGTCAGTTTTTTCGCGACATGAAAAGGAAAGAGTTTAAAGAAGTTAAAGGAAAAAGGATTTTACATGGGACATCCTATAGATGCGGAAGCCAAAATAGGCGGATGAAGATATCCCTTTATATTTGGGGTCCTATATTCCCTCTCCCATTCCCTCCAAATTTCGTGTTAATGTGACGATATATTTTAGTATCGATACTTGACCCAAAAACATCGAAACTGCGATACAATCGTTGCATTCGCCATAAGGAAAATGGACCAATCGCAGACTTCTCAAATTTTGCGATTGGTCGATTTCTGTTCCACGTTGTTACACGCGAATACGCCTTAATAAATATTTGCTTGGAATAATCGATTTATTTTCATGTTTTCATTCTATTACTTCTAATTTAATTTCACGCTATCTACATCTTTTATTCCCAATATATACGTGCATCGATATCAAATGTATCAGCCATCAACTAGTATCGTGTACAGAATCATAAAGGAAAATTTGTAAGGTAGCAGATGAAATGGCAAAGGAACTGAGAACCGTTGGCCCGTGGTCGTTCAACGGTCGATCGATGGAGATGTGAAGAAAGGTGCAAGGGGATAGGGTAGCAAGGGTCAACGATGAAAAAGCGCGGGAAGCGTAGTGGCGGGAAACTAGTAGCGACGCAATACGGTGAGGCAGTGAAACAGTCGTTGGAAGATGGAGGGAGGAGAATTAGCAGAATCGCGTCGACGCGACCATTCTATAACTTTCCGCGCTCTCTGCGGCCTGACACGCATGAAACGCGGTCGTCAGAAACGCGGGGGGCGTACATGTGGTGGTTATGGTGGGGAGGAACGCGACCAAGAGGGAAAAAGAGGGAGGAGAAAGAGCAAGAACGGGCCGCTTGACAAAGACGGAAAGAGAAGTCAGAGTGATTCCATGCGGCGAGGAGGATCAATAAGAGAAGCGATATACAAACGAGTCGCCGGAAGTTGGTCGAGATAGCACATCGTCCTGAGCCTCTCCCTTCTGGTTAACCCCCCCTTCTTAGCCCGTTCTCGAGGCGTGGGCACCACGGCGTGACTCGGCCAGCCACAGAGCACCGAAGAAAGGCCATAACGAGCGCGTAATATTTGCCTCGTTTGATTCACCCGAGTCACCGTTCGCGCGCGCCTCTGATGCTCAACCGACCATCTTTTTCCCAGGTTTTATATAATACCCGTATCATTGAGAGCAATCGAAATTGCTAAACTGACGTGTCCGTTCGCACGAAAACCCTCCCACAGACACATTTTCTCCTCTACTAAATACATATTTTTTGATCGATGGATCTATCACCGCGCAAACGCGTGTGGTTACAGAAGTTCGTCTGGGATTAGGTCATTATCTGACAAATTGTTAACGGAGGGGAAATAAATGGCCGACAATTATTGAATTCCCTGGACGGTTACAACGTCGCCGATATCGATCCGAACGAATCGTTACATAGAGACACACAATTGGAAGAACTCCGAAAGATTATCCATTTCATTCATTTTCTTTCTACAAAATCCGTAATTTTCTTGTAAATTTTTTCTTTTCTTTGTTTATTTTTGGAATTTTTTACATAGTCCTGTAGAACTTTGTTAAACTTTCTGTATAGTTATTATAAATGTTTGTAAACTTTAGTATATGCTTACGCATTATTGTATATCTAAACTTTTTGTTCGTCCTCTAGACTTCCACATACTTGTATATTGTACCAAAGGGCTCATAACCCGTTTATAAATAAATATCATTTATTTCTCAGTAATTTGACTGAAATATCATCTGATTTCGTACCTCGCGGGGAAGTCGCCAATAGCGACGAAGACGAAGCGATCCGATATTTTTCCGCGGGTTGTTCGCATTACGCCGATCGCACACACGTTCTATCTCCTGCATTGCGCCGTTACGAATTCGTGACTCATGCCCTGGAAACGCACCGCTGCGTCGATTCTCTTCTCTACACTCGAGACGCCGACTCCACCGTTTTCGATGCGGTCTCGCGTCATGTTTTCGACAGACTAATTTTCCCTACCCGAGAAACGATCCCTCTATGTTTTCCGAATGATTGTTCGTAATCAAAGTTGTTGCCTGTTATCGGTACTCGCCACGAATCACCAACTCGGGACAGCGTTAAATACATTTTCCCTTCGTTTCCAACAGAGCGACAAAATTCACATAGAAATGGAAATATCATAAAACCAAAGCATTTCAGAAGAAAGTATTCTATACAAAAGTTGTTTGGTTTTCAAGGGAAAAGAGAACATTATTTATTTTTCATCTGGTGAACGTTTTGTAAGTCATTTGAAGGTCAACCCCATTTTTTTTAAATGAATAGCTATATTTTTTTTAACAGATCATTAATCCACGCAGAAAAGACCAACTTATGAAATGCTTTGTTTTTATGATATTTCTATGTATCAACTTAAATGCCGCACCCTGTATATAAAAAGTCGAATTGACCGAGAGCGATCGGCAAAAAAGTGAACACATACGATCGTCGTTCGCCTTTTCCCGAACGATGATTAACCATCGACTGCACGAGAGAGAGAGAAACACAGCCGATCGCGAAGAATTTCTCTCGCGGGAACGGGACTTGAGGTTCCTCTCTCGCGAGTAGAAAGACACGGCATACCGAACGGAGAGTCTTACCGATCGCTTTGCAGAGATTAATGGGGGGATCGTTGCAAAGCCGAACGCGAGAGAGAACTCGGCAACTTTTTTGCTTGCTGAACCCAACCAAGCGATGGAAAGCGAGAATCGACACGGGAGATCAGTCCCTTCGCGGGCCAAGTTTTGCGAGAGGAAGCGTTCCTTCCCTACTCCACCCACAGGGGAGAGGCGGCGGGGGGGGCAGGTAATGCCGCGTTCCCATGTGTGTGGAGTACACGACACTGGTGGCATTTCGAGAATCGAGTATGAACCCGATTTTTGAAATATTCGAATATTCTAGATACAAAATTTTAGATTACAAATATTTCGAAAAAGCTTGAAAAACGATTATTTCTTTGACTGGACATTTTAATTAAGCAAAGTCGAGTTTATTCACCTCAAGTAGCAAACATACGACAAACCACCGATGACAGACAATGATCAGTTAACAAGAATCTCGTCTAAAAGAGTTGGCTGCTCGAAGACGTTAAACGAATACAAGTACATACATACATACGAGCCCCAGATACGCATCAGCGACCCGCATCGGGCTGTACTTCTAACCGGAGGAGGCACACACTCGGGCAAACGTGCGCGAAACATGCTCTCCGGGAGTTCAAGGCCGTGAAAATTCTCGCGATATTCGCGCAACAGTTGCCCCCCCCCCTCCCCCCGACGACGAGAGTACAGATGGTTCCGAAAACTTCAGGCACACTACAGTAAACGTTCATTTAATGAAGGCCTCTGTATTTTCGGAACGTCCCCCTCGTTCACACTATCTAATGTCTAAGTTTTTTTTTAACTTTTTTCCTTTCCATGTCGTGTGGCGACTGAACTGGCTCACAGGGTTAGGTTTTTTGAGATCTCTAAAAATAACGCAAATAGTATGAAGATCGAAAAGTATGTACATCCAGCCCACCCTATATTCAACTACGTAGCGAACAAGTGAACGGACGATCGACTTGAAGGGTACGCGTGTGATTGGCTCTCGTTTATTGAATCATTCCTAAAGATTTAACCCTCTACAGTCCCGAAAGATGCAATAAACGAATGCCTACTGCATTTGTCGTACGTGTTTTGTCCGCGCAGATACGATCGTCATCTTTACGCTTATCGAACAGGTGCAGTCGCACAAGGTTCCCCGTGTCCGTGCGCACGCTCCCCGCGCATGTTGAAATTTTAACAATACGGGCCCCGCCGCGCCACGTTCGATTCTACATTCCCCACGGGGCATAAGTGCACGGGGGCTCTGGCCTCCCCCCTCCTTTCCCCTGTTTCTAACCAGCGACATTAACCGGTACACGAAAGAATGGGAGAAAGGCTGTATCACAGAAATGAAGCGTAACAGGACGCGGATTAACCCATGGACCGCGAGATATCTTCCATTCCCCCACAGACTGTTACAGAGAAAGAGAACGAGAGCTATAAGTTACGGAGGAAATAAATTCTCACTGGGTTCGAACGACCCATAACGCACACCGGGGGCTGCGGTAACATCGAATCGATTATCCCTGCGTTTTACACGCTACCTACTCGATTCATGTCTCTCTTTTCGTTTTCTACACTACGGGTTAGATCAGTGCTGTCTACGAGTGGGGCCCCATAAGGTGCATCCGTCCCCTCGCCATACACACCTCCCCGTTATTTTTGTATACTATACAGAATCGCTCCAAAGTGCAATCTACTTCACAAACTCAAGTCACCCGGTCCAATTTAAAAAAATTATTCTGTTCTAAATGCTGCGCCAATATTTGTTTTCCACCCACTGTATAATACCTAAAATAGTGTGGGTCTAATGCGACACCTGAGGACAGAGCTCCGCCCATCCGTGGTAGTAAAGAGGGGTCATTCGAATGAATCATAAAAACAACAACAACTCACCTTAGGTACAGGGGGTTCCGGTGGTAGCGCGTGAGCGTTATCCCCGTGCTTCTTGAAATAAGGGGGCCGGTCCGGTTGCCGGAACAGTCTGCCATCTTGGATCACAAGGCCCCGATCGGCCGCCCGTTTCGCGGACAATCTGAGCGCGGTCCTCAGATCCCCCTCGGCCTCTTCCTCGACCGTGTGACTCTGCCTGATGTATTTCTCGATGGTCTTCAGGGTCGAGCCCTCCCTCTCGCCCAGCTCCCGTACAGCCTTGCCGAGCACCTTGCTGAGATCGGTCCCTTTGCCGACCTTGAGCGGTTTCGATTGCAAACCGCCCGGATCCTTGTACGAGGATTGTCCTTTGTTGAAGATCTTCAGCACGTCGCCCCGTTTCACGGCGACTTCCAGATGCTCGGCGATCTCCTCCTCGTGGAAGTTGTGGTGCTGACGGATCGCGTGGCATATCCGTTCGACGCTCGGCCTCTGTTTCTGGCTGCGTATCTTACGGATCGCGTCCAGAAACCAGGCCGACCACGTCTCCGCGGATTCTGGCTCGTCCATCTCGTGTCCGTCGGCCGTCTGCCGACGAGGACGACCCCGGCGGCGGCGGCGTACCCACCCGCCACGTACCTGGCCAGGTTACAGACACCCGATGGACAACGCTGGGAGCGCCTCCGGGTCGTGCGTGTCACGGCCGCGACATTCACATCATGCGACCCCCTTCCTTGCCGCGGCTTTCCTGTCTGGCTGATCTGGGGGACCTTCGCGGGAGGCTCCTTTACCACCTCATGCACTCGCGGGCCTAGTTTTTTAGGTTGAACCTGTAACCAGAATATAGAGACCGATCAGCTACGATTGTAGGGGAATCTGATTCCTATTTCGAATCCATCGATGGGATGGCTCCCATCATTTCCCAACAATTGGCCTCTGATAGACTATCTACATTTGTGTGGAAATCTTAACGCGTATCGAGAGAGAGAGAGAGACTTTCTGGGCCTACAAAGTTTATTTAGACCATAGGTTCCCCAAGTGGGCGCTGAGGAGATCTGGAGGGACGTGCTAGTTATGTTCTTTTCAATCTAAGTTTTCAAGATTTGAAAATTACACACACAACTACACTTGGAGATTTTAATAATAGAGATAGTTTACCCGGGGGGGGGGGCAGAAGACACTTTGAAAGAGGTCGGCGAATCAGAAAAGCTTAGGAAGCTATGGTTTAGACGCATGGAAAAAAAGAGTAATTTTCATGCACGAGTGACCCATTTCAAGGACCCTGTAACACTTATGTTACACCCTGTATACGGATTTGGAAACGCGTTTTATTGCGGTAGGAGGCGTACGACTGTGATTAGCATAGTAGAGGGATGAAACGGGCGGAGAGCGACGTTTATCGATCCGTTTCCAGGCCGGCCAAGTATTGTTTTCAGTTACGATATAACCATGCGCCAGGGAATTAGTTGATCCCACGTATTTCGACGGTTCCATGGCCCGCACGAGCGAATAACACGAATTATTTTCGTACGGGAGGGAAAATCGGGAGGTCAACCGAGCGACGAGCAACAGCAGTAGGCGTTATGTAAGAGAGGAACCGATGAGAAATTGTTCGTCTAGTTCGTCCCGCGCACCTCGAAAACCGACCAATTTCCAGGCTTGATGGCAGAACACACATGATATCATTGCCGATCCCCTCCCCCCCACCGCGAGCGACGAAGAACTTTCTCCTCGACAGGAGCAAGCCTCGGAGAAGGTGCACAACGACCGAACGCGTGGAAGGGAGTGACATATTTAAAAATCAGTGTATACATATACACGGTCGATGGTATTGCGTAACCAGAAACGACCTATAAGCAGGCGGGGGCTTATTAACCCTTTGCGCTCCAACTACCAATCTGGCTGGCACACCGATTAAAGGCGATTTACTTCAATTACCAGGTGTACTGTCAACACATTAACTTCTTATATTGTATAAAAAAGAATGAATGTATAGGTAATAATGTTACTTTGATAAGGTCCCTAGGCATATTCTCAGATTCAACGGAAACTTGCAAGCGTTTAGTACAGTCAATGGAAAAAAAAAAGAAACAGGATTCCCAGAGAGTAAGGAGGAATCTTCGAGATCGCTAAATTGCGCGCAAATTGCCGATACCGTTATTGGTTGTGCGCGTTTCGGGCGACGGTTTGACCGTCATTGAAGAAAATCCACCGTGTCATCCCAGGAGAGAACGGCGCGATGACTGAAACGATAAACCGAACACGTCCATGGAGAACTCTCACGTTCGATCAACGACGCCTTTCTAGCAGAGTTAGTGAATTATCGATAGACTGCCGATAATTATCGAGAATTATCGATAGACTGCCGATAATTATCAAGAATTATCGATAATTTGTTTTATTGAAAACTATCGATTGTTTTTATGACTGCCGACAGTTTTGATATTTCCGTTTCGATTAATCCGACGAGAACTTTATATGATATTCCGTTACATGCGGTACAGTGCGATCTGTGGAAATCTCGGAATTCAAAAAAAATGAAGGAAGATAATATTTAATTCCTATTAAAAGTACTTATTAAAAAGGATTGCAGAGTAGTAGTTTAAATAGTGAGTAATAACTCATTTTTTTCTTACAAAAATAAAGATTAAATACGATTACATTTTCTATACAAGTTAAACTATCGAAAACAATCGATAGTTATCGATAGTTGCTTCCCAACAATCGGTAACCATCGATGGTTATGACTACCGATAATTCTCCATCTCTACTTTCTAGGATAAACGCACGGAAACCTGGGGCAAATGCGTAATTGATCTGGACTGTACGATAAATAAAACGTTAGGACAATAGCCCGAGAGCTGATTCGTCTCGGGCAGCGACAGTTCTCTCTCATTCTCGGGACCAACCACCGGTGAAATTCCTCTGTCACGCAATAATTATGGCCGTGTCACCCATTAAAGCGAGTTTCACGCGCGAATGCTCGCGGTTTGCCTTCCTGGTTAGGCTGATTCGATTTCCTAACGTCGAGAGAGGCCGAACACACACACATACAAACATACATAGAGAAAGGAAACGGAGACACGCCGTTCAGTAACGGATTAAGCAGTATTCGATTTAACGATCATCACTTCAACACGGTACGAAATTATTGTTACTCGATTTGAAGGAAATCAATTACCCAACCCCGCGAGGCGACATCTAATTGTACGATAAAGGAACATTGGCCGGAAATGCAAGGGGGGATGGGAAGCAGACGTTGTTCCAACGCCACCTGGTTCGGTTGGCCAATTAAAAACCACCGGTTACTCTGTCGGTGACACATAATACAGGCAACGAATACCACCGATTGCCGACAGAGCAAGTATACAAGGTATCCCCACCGAGTATACAGTAGTGTCGCATTTTAATCTCCCTGAGATAAATATCTCTAAAAATGTGAATGCTATGAAAAAATGTTTAAGGTAGAAGTTGTACCGTTTCGTAGTGAGCACATTAAGCTATCATTTATTTGACCTTGCGATGACCTTGGAAAAACGTACGAAATGTTTGCTATTTGACGTTGAATTTGTACACTCAAACAAACTGTTTAATGATACAAACATTACATCATTTCTTTTTAAAAATCGTTTATGTGTTTATAATGGTATATGTCACTCTGACCCGATTACAGAGCCTCGTAACTACGGTGGCGCTCGTAATGTCAAAACCCAATACATTTGAATCTCGTTCACGTTTCGTACGTAAGGCGGCTACTTAAAATCCACCGGGCGCTCCCCGGTCGGTACTAACCTATAAATTAATTGCCCCGTAGGGAACGACGCATCCCTGAACGTTCCACACGATCACTCGACACACAGACACACACATGGAGTCAAAGAGATGCAGCTGCGATATACCAGTTGACCTAGGCCAGTGCTGCTGCTGGCTGCCAGTGCACGATAATAAATATCTCCAGAGTTTAGCGGCGGCGAAAAAAACTGTAAAACGTAGGAGCTAAACCGGCTCCCTGGCTGATCCACCGGAAGAGACGACGACAACGAGTAGCTCTCTCGGTTCCGATCCCTCTTACGACCTCGTTTTTTCGCCACCACGTGCACATATACACAGGCACACACGGTTCTATTCACGAAAGCACATTTGCTACCCTCCTAGAACGATGCGGGCACGCAGCACACGGGTTTCCCGCCAAAACTTTCTAGCCGCTTAACGGACCTGTTACTCCGTTCACGCTGCTGACACTTCATTCGAATCACAGGGAAATACACTAGAAGAGAATTGTGTTAAATATACGACTGTTTCTTTGTGACTTCGGTACGCTTCGAACACCTAAAAATTGATCAGAAAAACTCGAACATTCTTCGGGTAGCTATTCTCGATTCTCGACTGTGACTCACGATCGAACATCGATACACCCGGCTCTTCCCGCGCGTAACACGTGTCCGTGTCTCGCTGGCGTGTACAAGGTCACGTCGTGCAGACCAAAGAACGAACGTTCGAACGAAAGCAGACACGAAACACCGCCTTGTACGTAGAGATGAACCGATTCAACACTAAATACAAGTAAATAATCGATACTTTCGGTTGCGATACATACATACTTTGTATCGAAAAAAAGCACTCGTATCGAATGGAGCGAGTAATCGACATGAATATTTCTTCGTTAATAAATGTTCATTAATAAAATATATATTCGTTAGTACTTCGCCATTTTTAATCGTTTGAACGTGGAAATTCCAATTTCTATAACAGAATAATACTTCTTCCTGAACGAGTTCACATTTGGCAAACAATTATTTAACCTCACTAACTGTTTAACACTGGAACTACCAAACCTGTCAAAATGACGGAATTTATGGTGGCCTTTAATTTACTACACATTTTATGTTACACTATATTATGCTAAATTGTACCACATATTATGTATATTACAATATTAAACAATTTATTTTAGCAGCGGCAGCTTTCCACTATGTACTATCCGAATAAAATTCTGCTCACTCTTAAAACAAAAAGAACTTTGTATTTATTTTCCTTCGATACAAGGAGGTATTGATGCTTTTGATGTGATATACTAAGTAGATATTAATACTTTGTTTCGATACGAATTATGTTTAAAAATATCGGTACCTTAACGGTATCGGTTTATCCCTACTTGTACGATCCACCTTTCCCCCAAGAAGGAAAATAACCTGCAAATTTTCGTGGGTTCCAGTGTAATGTCGCACTGTAATATATCCACACAGCCACTGAATTTCCACTAAACAACATCCAGGTGTCTTTACAATGTACACACGATCGAAGTTGCTCCATTATGGATAACACTATTGCCTAGCCACACACTCATTGAATAACCTATGCACACCGAGACATAAGGCTCCACAGAGAGCTATGAACGTAGTAACGATCGCGCGATTAACTTTAATACAATAAGCAAAACGCAGGTATACCCAGGCCGCACACACGGTGTCGCTGTCCCGTGGGAGGATATTTTGACCTGCGCGATTTCGTTCGCGTTTTTCCACGTCGCTGTTCCCGCGCCCGGCCGTGTATACCGAGAGCTCACCGCCGCCGTTACCCTCCCCGCTAATTAGCCAGCGAATGATCGATCGGGGGAAACGTTAATTGAATCGAACGATGAACTGGGCGGCTCTAGCCATCCCGATAGGACAAACGGCACACCGTTATTTAACCTTTCGGATTAATACCGATACTATGAATGTCTATGAATATCGAGGTGTGTATGAACCACTCTATTTCTTGCCCGAATTTACATAACAAACACAATCGTTCTAGTTCCTCCGGCTTACGACGCCATCTTTATTATACAGAAAGAACGGGAAAATGTTTTAAGTTTAACCTCATCAGGGACAAATTTATTTAGACCGGAAAGAATTTTTTTTTATTCTTCATTTATATTTAATTCATATATATATTTATAAATATTAACGACAATCAATTGGTAAAATATCCTTCTTTTTTGGGGGTATTTCCTAGTGAATATTTCATTACGGAATGAAGCTTGAATGAAAGAAAAACTAAATGTTTACATACGTGCCAGTATCCCTCTAAAGGTTAAGATTTATAGCGGATTACCCGCAGGTACGGTGACAATGGTAAATACACTCTGTCGTCCACTTCGCTTCGTCATCCAGTTTACAATGAGAAATTCATACCACGTTCCGCTTATACACTTTCGGCGGTTCGACATCCTCCGATGAACGTGGAGGACGCACGGTTCGTCGTCGATGAGCTCACTTATACAAATATATATATAAAACGAAAACCTTTCCTACGCTCTCGAACCGTGGAAAATTTGCAGATTCAGAAGCAAAAAAAGAATACACAGATCGCGACGCGTAGCGCGGCCGGTCGAAGGCGATTGGATTTCCGGCGACGGCTTAAACTCCTAAACGTCAGCCTTGGCTCGAATTCATTAGTCGGCCAATTACCGGCACGCTTCCAACGCTCGCCGAGAACAGGAGCGGACGCGACCGAGCGGACGAGCCACCTGACAACTTTCTGTCTAACGTCAACCCGCGTGTTTTACGCATCGAAAGAGGGCCCCAGAGGAGCATTCCTCTCTCTCCGAGCTCATCGCCCCGTTTCTCATTCGATGACACGAAATATCAACTGACTGCGGTACGATAACAATAATGGCGACCCGTCATTACGTACCAAAATGTAATTCAGATAACAGCCGCGACTACGCGTGTTCATAGATATCATACTGGAACTTTACTACAGAAATTACACGCATCGTATCTTTGGTCTTTATCTTTGAGGTTATGTCAGATGATATCTTCGAGAATTACTAGACTATCTATAATTACGGTTCTTTTTTTTTTTTGGAGCATACTTGTAAATACTGCACCCTGTACATGTTTACTAACAACTGTCCTGCACTTTGAGGTTATGTCAGATGATATCGTACTGCACGAAAACACGTTTTTCCTTAGTTACCGCTCCCGTCTAAACGTAAATATTGTTCCTATCGTAAGATTCAGAGCTTTTAAAATACAAAGTGCAACAGAACCACGGTCATTAAACCTAACCTCTAAACTACCTGGCTCCTACTATGTAATTATAGGGACGAACCGGTTAAGGGTTAAACAAACAATGACACGTTTAAACCAAGTATGGGTCCATAGAATGCATAGTCGAGGAAAGAAAGATACAATGAAAATAGCAAATGGAAATAAATGCATACGAGGCATAGGAATCGGTGTGATCTTATAATTTAGGCGGCAAACCGCGAAGAATGTTCGTGTGGCGTTTGTAACCGCATAGATTCCATAAAGACAGGGTAACGTCAGATTGTATTTATGATTTACTATACTGAATGCAGGGAACGAAATACAAAGAACGATCAACGCTACCAAAGGAAATCACCGGTGACCGGTGTTAAAGAACTAACAACGGACTACGATAAATGGTACCCACTAATATCGTCAAACGTCCGAGTATCCCTAACGGTCCCGTAGAACAACGTGAAACAATCGGTTTCTGCCACCAGTTTCGACAATATCAACTTGAATAAATGTCGAGGTCGAAAGTAGTAAACCCTCAAAACGCACAGCGCGGCGTGGACCGGTAGAAACAGAGAAAACACTCGCGACAGCAGTCAGCGGCGTCGAGCAGGGAAATCACACGATGGATCGAGAAAGAAGGAGTGTATTTGTCCGTCGTCTTACGACGGGGACGAGGGCGAAGAGAGGCCAGTGAGGCCAGGCCGGCTGGCTCTGTTTGCCGGGGCCCCTCTCACCCGACGGCGAGTAAGAGAGAGCAGCTGCCACCGAGAAAACGAACGAACGAACGGGCCTAACTGCCGCCGCCCGTCGCTCGTCACTCCTTCGCTCTCTATGCATGCTTCCATCGTCGCGGGAACACATCTATCAAAACCATAACTGAATCGGTGTTTTTCACTCGGCGTCGATCGATGAAAAACACCGAAAAGATAATGCAGGCCCAGAGGGGGGCGACAACAACGAACAACAATATCGAGCGCGAAACAAGTCGTACATACGTGGACATAGTTCACGAACAATCAGCGGGCCTGGCGGTCTGCCGTCGGTAGCCATTTTAATTAACGTACGTACTCAGCAACACGTATTTCTTAATCAGGAACACTGGACGTCGATCTCCGAGACAAGAATGACCGTTGAGTTTCCACCGCGAGTCACGCCATACACGATCTCGTAACGGACACACTGTGCGTTCGACGAACGTTAAGATCGCGACGGCCGTCGCCTACGGATCCGTCCCCCGTCGCCACGGGTATTTTCAAATCCACCGGCTGGCCCGTTCGTAACAATGCCGAGACAACGGGAACACGTTTCTTCCGTGGACACGAGGATACGATGTCGGTCGCGCGAACAAAAAACACGAAACGATGTAATTACGTCGTCGAGGCGAAAACGGCGAGGACACAAGTTTCTCGAAGCCCGACGGGCAGCCATCTTGGCTAGGCACGGCCAGTTCTCGGCGGGTTTTCGTACGATTTTTCGCCCGTCACGTCAATCATTCGACCGAAACACGATGATTCCTCAATTCACGGAAATACGTGTTGCTGTACGATGACATCTGAACGTCCGACGGTCTGCGTATTTATCGTAAAAGGGATCGCAATAAGAAATGTGGCAGCGTAACACTGCGTATAGAGATGGCTGTCTCTCTCTCTCTCTGTTTTCTCGCGCTCTGTCTCACTCTTCCTCGACAGGCGGCCAGACCCGCTGGCCCCCGTATGCGTCGGGCGACGATTCGCGTGGTTCTCTGTTGCCGAGAATTTAATGAGAGACGAATGGTCGTTACCTGCTCGCGGTTGTTCCATGTATAGATCCCACGTCGGGACACGCGGGAGCACGAGTCACTCGAATACCGACACAACAGGACTCGCGTGTAATCACGATCACCAATTATCTCGCGACAACGGCGTCACATTTCACACAAATCAACAAAGGTTACCCACTTGACAAAGATGGCGGTCGCGGGGGTTACACACTGCGCGCACGCGGTGGGGAGCGCACTGCGCACACCGCGCTCTCGGCCACGGGCGGAATCACGAAGAAACACAGTCTTCGGCGCGGCACGCGTTCCCCTCGACCAATCAAACCTACCACTTTGACTCGCACACTCTCGTTACCGGTCACACGTGCGTGCGTCGTGTTTCGTTGCTTCTCTCGACGCGCGCACAAATGCACACACACACGACACCCTGGGAATATACAAGGCGACACGGGGGACGGACACGACGCAATCGTATCGTGTGTATACGTATACGTGATGCCCCGTGGCATCCAAGAGTAAGAGCTTTATAGCGCGGCGAAGCAGAAGCCGCGACGAAAGCGAATAGTGAAACCAGCCCGATATCGCGGCGAAGACTGCCGTGTCTCTCTGCCCCTGTGTGCCACTATGCCTTTACCACCACTATGGCCGCCCACTTCACGCTCGCTTTAACCATTCCCAATCGGTTTCTTGATGCGGCAGCGCGCGCGACTGCTACGTGAACGATGCCGGGAGCTTTGTCAACGAGCCTTCAGGGCTGTACCTGACCGTTCACGGACCACGCGTCTACAAATAATAAAAAGAGATAATTGTCCGTATTATCGTCGCGTCTTGTTACTCGTTCAGCGCTCCCTCCCAGACAGAATACTAATGCGATATCTAAACAGATATTTCGGGTTTTATCGTTATCGTCTCTACATTGTCATAATGATTTTCGTTCCAAAATACAGACGATTCAAATGTCATTTCTAATTTTATTAATTGTTTTTTTTTTCACTTTTCTGATCGTAACATGATTAAATTTTATGAAATTCAAAAACTCATAGGAGGTTTTTGGTATTCATTTAGAGATATCAGAAGATTTTATAAAACATACAATGAAGTTATCAGTGTTTTATTGTCAGAAAAATTTGATTATGCTTTTTAGAGAGGCTTTAATGGTATCATTGTTTAAGTATGTGTCAACAGTATTTTTTCACGAATTCGTCAGTGACATGTCCGTCGCTTTTGATACGGCAGGCGAAACACACACGCCATACCGTGTACAATTTTGTAATGAGATTATTGATTTTTTTAAGGGCTGCCTTTACCCCGTCCTGCCTCGACAGCGTATGCTTTATCGCTAGATCTCTATCCTACTCCATACATTGCATTTACGTAGCGAACGACGCAGGCGTATCGCGCGATCGCGATAACTGTTTTTCGACTAACATTATTTCAACCAGTGCTCTTACGTTTTATAATACCTGTAAGTATAGAATGCAATGGCCACGCCGCAGGTGATTGTATTGATTTTTTTAAGTTCCGCATAAATTAAGCGACTACAAGGAACGCAATTGTATTTAGAGAACGTAATTTGGGATTTTGCGCTCTGTTCACAAAACTAAATCTATTATTTTCGCGATTTCGTATCTAAAAAAAATATTAATAAAACGAACCTGTAATCAATGTATATAGAAAAGCTGGCCGTTATCATATAACAAAGCAAATTTATCTTTTAATAGTAATATTACTACTGAATACATACTAGGAAAATAACAATTAAGGAGATCGGGGTAAAAATTGTTAAGGCATTTATTAAGTACATAATTTGTAATTACTAACTGATTAAGAATTATCAGGGAGTAAAATTAGGTTTTCCTTCATAAGTACATCCAGATCTTTGTACTATCTGAGTTGCAGCCCAAATACCACATTTTAGACAAATTTCAATACTTTTACCTTGTATAAGTTGAGCCAAGAATCCTGAAATGTGTAAACATGTGTTATTTTTTAAAGGAGAAATAAAATGTTATTTTAATTGAAAAGTTTACAAAAACACACCTCCTACAAAAGCATCTCCTGCTCCATTAGTATCTATAACTTTTTCTGGTGGAAGTTTATTAGCAGGATACTCTGTCACAGTATTGTCTTTGGCTACCAATATACTATCAGCACCCTGTGTTATCACAACGATTCTTTGCCTTTTTTCGTTTAGTTTTTCCATTTGAGATAATTTTAATGCAATTTCTTTTCTATCTGTCGTACGAAAATTGTTAGCTTTTCCAAACGCATCGGCTTCTGTCTCATTACCAAACAAAATATCAACGTATGGAAGAGCTGCTAGCATAGGTTCCTTATAAAATTCACACAAGAATGGTGCGTTAAGGTTCATCATGAACATTTTATTACTTTCAAAAGCATGCCTAGCTACTGTTTGAATTGATTCTGGACTCACAGTTAAGAAAAAACCCTACAAGTTGGAGTACAATGAATTTTACTGTACACACATAAATATATAAACTTTATGTATATTTTTTTTAACACATACAGAGACATATATATATTCTGCGGCATCCAGAAGTTTTTTATTTTCAGGTTCTTCTATGTGTGAGGGTGAAAAGCAATTGGCAGCAGCTAAATTAGCACATAAAGATCTTTCATTTCCAGTAATGAGAACCGCACATGTACCAGTGGGTTCTTTACTAGTATATTGATAACGTACATTCAAGCCATCGGCTTGTGCTTTATCCTCTAAAATTTTTGCATATTTGTCTGTTCCCACACAACCCATGTAAACTGCAATTTTTGGTTTTCCCAAGAACCACTAAAGAAGATTACATTAGTTTATTGTTATTTTCAATTTAAGGAAACACTATATGGTGCTACTGTATCTTAATGAATTTACTTGTGCTACTCTCATAGTGTTCTGAACAGAACCACCGGCAATAATGTCTGCTTTGTACTTTTCTATTAATTCATCGTACATGGGTTTGTGTTTGTCTCCGGCAAGGATAGCATCGTTCGAATTCAAATCATATTTTTTTAAAAAATCGCTACCTACATTCGCTGAAATATCGAGAAGGGGATTGCCCATGCCCAATAGGAGACCCTCTCTGAAATATGTCGAAAATGTTACAATATCGAGTGATTAATTTCGACAATTGACTGTATGTTCGTATGTTATTAATCGCTTCAAACTGATATTTTAAAAAAATAATTTTCCATTACGAAGAAGGATTTAAAAGCGGGTACCCTACTTTCATGGCCGTTCCTGAGAATTGCATAACTTTGATCATTTCTTCAATCACGCAGTTGTAAATATAAAGAAGGGTGCAACTAACTATAGGTAATTACTATACACATTACTCAAGTTACAAGAGAAATATACGAATGACATTTCTATAAATTTACATCAGAAATTTCATATTTGCATGATTAAAAATTACAAAATAATTAATCGAGTATTTGATACACTCCTGTGAGCACATGACTCTAACAGTAGAACATAACCTCATCTAACACTTCAACATAACCTCTAACACGTGTTTAAGCATTGTTAACGTAACTAAGAAACAACGATTCGTAATGTAAAAATTGTTACCGTAAGTCCTGTGCCATTTTGTATAAGTTTTTTGTCTCTTGCAAAAAGAGTACTTCAGGTACTGTACACGAACGGCGACGGCGCACCACTGAAATTTCACAGCAGCGGAAAGATTCCTTCCTTCACGACGCAGGGTCAAATGAGATCACGTGGATTTTGAGCCGTATTTTACATCAGAATGTTATCGCCACGGTTATCATTGATGATATAAAATATCTTACACGAGAATAGGTTGTTGCAACGCGCGGAATTTTGCGCTTAAGAATCTTCACGCTTACAGATCATGCCAATTTGTTCAAGAAACTCTTATCTTCCCTGAATCAACTGCTTTCAAATAAGCTACCAAAGAAAAAAAAAAACTACCAATTTCTTACAAACTCTGGACACTAGATAATTTCAACATACGGATACCTATACGTCTAAGTCAGTTTTTAAACTGAGGTGCGCACCTGAAATCCTTCGTACCCGAATACAACTGACAGAACTCGCAAGTTGCAGGATCATTCTTAGATTCATGTTTATGCATGCCAGATGTTACGTTTTTCTATTTCTATCTTGCGCAATTACGCGGATTAGTGGGGAAAAATTCCAACCAGAATAACTTAACCGTGCAATAGGAGACCTTGATATGGTATACATTTTCTATACTTTATTGAACAAGATTTATTTCCACTACTCTCAGTAGAAAAAGAGGAGTGTCTTTTTACGTTAAGTGTGATACTTTTAATAAAAACTACGGCACAACTTGTGTTTGATCACTGTATCTATTTATTTACAAATCAGAACGCTCCCACTCATTTTGAAAACTTTTGAATCAAAGTAAAAATATTTGCCGCCTTTTTTTTTACAGTAAACCATAAGTGAACGTTGTTACACCTTACCTGAATACATGGACGTTACTTACCACTAAACGCTTACGATCGATTACTTCGTTATTTCTTATCGATAACGTTACACAAAGGAATGTTATCGCGGAAGATATTAAAAGAAAAAACAGATTCATGGAAATCGTCAATTATGCCCGTAACAACAGAACCTCCTCGTACAGACCTAAGATACCGACGACAACGTTTTTACATGTTCCGTACGTTCGAACAGCTTCCAATCGAAAGAGTAAATTAAAACTCGTACAATGCCAGAAATGCCGTGGACAAAGATCGACGGCATTAAGGAGCTCACGACCGACACGAAATCACAATCGACTGCGCGTCATAACTATGGTCGCGCGAATTTTAAATCTCCAGTACAGAATACAAAAAAAAAATAATAACCAGAAGGAAGGAGTGGATGGATATCTGCATGAAGACAAGTATTCGTTTTCTTTACGATACCTTCTTCGTTTTTCCACACAGCGGAGAAAGACATTAGAAAATCCACAATTCGTTTAGCGATATAGAGAAGAAGTGTCGGGAGTGTGAAATGTTGCAGCGTCTCTCTCTCTCGCCATTGCCAATGTTAGAGTAGTAGTATAGTCTGGACCTATATTCGCACATACGAAGATTCCTCGTATCGCAGGATTCGCAATGTGCATGCGTGTGTTTGCGCTCTACCGCATCTCCTGAGAAAGAAAACATGGCTCTCAAAGCGTTCGACAGGCAGAGAGAAAAACAAAAATCTGAATGAAACACTTATAATTGCTGTCAGACAGAGAGAGATCACACGTTTGTGAGTAATGTGTGTGTGTATGTGTGTACGTGTATGTGTGTGTTTTAATTTTTTGTGCTTTTTTACTTGCTTTCTTACGCAGAGATTACTGAAGATGAGATTACTGAAGACTGTGTGTGTTGGTTGGTGTGGTGGTGGACTTGCCTTGGATACGACGATGCGGTCTCGCAACCCATATATCGGGACACCTCTGTCGGCTGCGGTGCGCGCCTTGTCAATGGAGCCACCTGAGGTCCTGGTCGACAATTACCTCTCGCCACACGGGACACGTTGGACCTCTCTCACCCTCCCTCTCTCTCCCGTACTCGAACATCACATCAAGCCCAGAGCTCCTTCCAAGAATGTCCACAGAAGCGCTTGGGGGGTAGGGTGTTATCGTGTCCTATATCATACATCACATTACATACGCATAGAGTCTTTAGAGTTCCCTGTGGCGCGTCTCTCTATTACTGTATTTTTTTTTTTTTTTTGGTAATTGGCAACCGACGACCCGGCGGCGCGAGCACGTTTCTATTCCGTCGGATTTTTTTACACGTCCCGGTCCCGGTTCTGCTGAGGTTATTTTACATATATATACTTCGGCTCTGCTTGACACACACGCATGAGAGAGAGATACATATACACGTCTCGTTGTCCCCGGGTGCCCGATTTTTGTCTCTACCTCGGTCGGTCTCTTTTTTTGCGCTTTTCGTTTTTTTCCGATTTCCGTGTTCTACTTGTTTTTCCGCCGATATGTATATATACAGATATATATATATATATTCTTCCGGTTTTCTATGACCCGTGTGTCTCTCAAAAGTCGCGTAGTATCTCATCCGTCTATCAGCCATCGACTGATACGCTCCACGTTTTTTTTTTTTTCTATTATAACGTCGGTGGTACGGCTCTGTCGAGGGACTCGTTCGGTTATATGTATATACACGTGCTTGCGGAGGGTCCGGAGGAGGCGTGCGTCCCGATCTGCGAGCGACAGGTTCTCGTTCTCGTCGACCTTTTCTCGGTTAACATACATATATATATTGTTTACAGTACATGTTATATATGCATATTCCGTATCCCGACCACAACCGACGACGGCGACGACGGACGGACGTATTTGGATTCGACCGGCTGCGACGGCTTGAGACTATTATACATATATATATATATATATCGAGAGAGGAAGAGACTACCAAATGCCATATAAATCTTTATACACGTTCGTAATATACTGTACATGTCACGAGGCCCCTGTGTGTATATATATGTGCATGGGTCACCGCAGAGATTTCCTATCGACGACGTGTGTGTGTGCGTGTGTTACACTTCCGGTACACAAAACCGTAATATCCTCGAGATACAACTCGTATTTACCAGATCTCGACGAAGCCGTGGGTGTCTCCATTCAATGTATATATTTATTTTTTTTTTTCGCACCGTCTACGTATGGATCTCTATGCGTATTTGACCGTGCTAATTCCGTCTCATGTATATATTTTTTTCGTTATTATTCTCGATTTTTCATTTCCGTCGGTTACACGCGCAGGCCCGGGGCGTCACCGAAAATCTCACCTCTGCATATATACACCGTGGTTCCTAAATTACGTAACATGCTGAGAGACCGTTTATAGATGCACACACGTGCATCCTATTACGGGTTTTCTATTGCGAGGCGAAAGTTCGTATATTCGCGTATATAGATATATATATATTGCCCGAGACGCCTTAAGGGGACGAAAGAAAGCAGTCAGTCGAGAAAGAAAAATTCCATCGCCGGCCTCAATTTCCTAGGTTCGTGTGTGTTTCTCCCCGTTTTGCCACCTATAATATTCGCGGACCGCGCGATTCTTCGCGTTTCCGTATGGGGGAAGTGTTCATCTATATGTATACACATCTGGTTTCGACACAATTGTCTCTACGAACATTTAAAAAAAAAAACGTCCGTGCTCGGAGGGTTAATACAGGTTTTGATTAATATCCGTAACACCTGTACAACTACAAACGATCCTTAAAATGCTGCGCACAAATGGACAAGCAGGAAGAATCGTAAATTATCAGAGAACTTGCAACGAAGCTACCGTCCACAAAAAAGATCGTCCACGAGCAGCAACGTGGATAGATACGGCCTGCTTATTCTTAACTTCCTAGTCTAAATTAGAAACGACTGGCTTTCGCCATCCCGAAACTCCCGCGGAACGAAATGGGTAATCCATCTTGCCTTCGTCTACCTCGACGACAAAGGAGCAAGGTTTCAATGGTAACGCGATCGCCTTTCTTTCCATTCACCGGGAATATGCTTGCCCCCTAGTCAGTCCATATATACAGGTGGGTGAATAAGAACTACTATCTAAAATAATTAGTTGTATCCAAAAACATTTTAATAAATTATATAGAATTTTTATTTCTTTTCTTTCGACACATTAAGGAGACCTTGAGAATTGTTAAGGTCAACATTGCTGAATTCGTGCTTCCATCGACAACAATATAGTATTAAGAAAAAAGGTGCATTGACCTTGGAAAAGGTCACGTTAATATCTCAAACAAAAAATATAAAAAAAATCAAGTTGTATTGTTATTTTAGATAGTAGTTGTTATTGACTCACTCTGTATATTCAAAGTGTTCCAAAAAGATGATACAATCCGCAACATGCATATCCCTCATGCAAATACAAATCGAAAAGTCTTTTACCATTTTGTAATCTGAAGCTTCATTTTCGAGGTATTAGCAATTAAATGTACTCCACGCGGTGCGCGTACATGTGGCCCACCGCTTAGCTGATTGGAGTTCGTTCAACTGCTAATATCCCGGAAACGGAGCTTCAGATTACAAAATGGTAAAGGAATTTTCGATTTGTATTTGCACGAGGAATATGTTTTTGGAACACCCTTATATATCTGTACAAGATCTTGTTCGCTTCTCCCCCCACAAAAAGTGTACCGAACAATTAAAAGGAGGGTTTTTTGTGTCCAGATATGGATGATGGAAAATGAATACTGGGAAACAAGAGAGAGAGAGAGAGTGACGAAGTAGATGGAAGAGATCCTAAACGATGTAACAGTTCGAACATACAGAGGACTGGGGAAGATTGAGCAGTCACGGTGGGGGGCAGGAGATTAAAAGGTGTGTGGGCTGTAAGGGCGAGATCGAAACGCGCGTTGAAAGATCGGGGATGATCGTGGCCGATCGCGCCGAGGTCCACGATTGCGCGACACACACGCGGGAAGCCAGCGAAGTGGGCGCGCGGTCATCCGATCACGCGCTACCGATTCTCTACCAAAACGGCGGCGGAACACGCACGATTTTCTTGAGTCTCGCGCGTATACAGAGGGTGTGGAGTGGTTGGTGTTTTGGTTAAGGGGTGAGGGTGGACCGGATAGCGGCGAAAAACAGTGACAGTGATATATATGTATAATTAAAGAACACGAAAAACGCCGTTTTCTTTTGTGAATTTCCACAAGTACATATTATTATTACATTTCGTTTTTCTTTAATCCATTATCATTACGATTACCATTATTAGTATAATTATTTATTTGAAAACGCGGGTCTTACCAACGAAAAAGAAAAATAGGAAATCATATATATATATATATAGGCGGAGGGGAAAAGAAAAGAGATTAGGGACTTAAAAACTTGAGAGAAGAGAGATAAACCATTACACACCAACGTGTACGTATTACGCTGCTCGGAAAAGAAAACGGAGAAACACGGTGTGTGGATCCGTCGTTATTTAATACGGGTAATAAGCTTAAACGGAGCGCACTTGCGGTTCACCGCATATCATCGATTGTTCTTGGTAAATTCATTTCATGTATTTTTTTTTTCTTCCCTTTCTTTTACGTCAATTAATCCTAATGTGTGTTAATAAAACGGTAATTATTACGTGTACTACAAGCTAACGATATAATGTTCGCACGACCCGCTTAGGTTCCCATACAGAATCGACGCATCATCATCATACTACGAGTATCTACGGTGTCTTCAAGAAAAAAAAAATTCTTTAACCCTTAAGTATTACTTTTGGTTTTTTTTTCCTCTAGTTTTCGTTCGTTTCTTTTTTATGCAAACAAGGGACGATTTGGACAGTCGAACACCCGTCACACGCTTTTCTCGTCTCTCGTTCCTCGGATAGAAATCGATCGCCGAAGAGGCTGTGTGCACGATTCACGTATTTTTTTTCTTCTTCTGTCGTTCGTTCCACGTGTGTCTATAATAAATTCTCCGCTCGTTGCACGACGCCACTACGGTACCAACAACGAAAAAACATAGAGAAAAGATATCGGAGAGGCGACGGTGCACGATTTTTCGTCTGTGTGTATATGTGTGAGTGGAGGGGTGTGTCCCGAGTGAGAAAAACTAGGGGGTTGGAATCAGGATTACGGGGGTATTGAGAAAGTAATTGCGATCGACGACCGATCACACGCATATCGTGGTATGTTTTTTCTTTCTTTTTGTTCTTGTTCTATATTGTCGGCGCCATCGACACACGCTGAGCAGCAAACGTTTTTGGTGGTTTCTCGCACATCATATAACGGACTAACGTTTCTCTTTTACAATATTCTTATTTTGTTTCTTTTTGTATGCACGCATCGCGGAAATCTGCCACTTGGACGCGACCGTATCGCTGCAAGAATCGCGAGGACAACGAAGGGGGTTCGATATATAGGGTGGTTTCGCACGACATTCCGATTCTGCAACAGCGACGACCGCGTAAAAAAAACGAAACATCGATCGATTCACTTACGCTGGAGGAACGCGCAAAAAGATATAATAGCCAAAATACATAAAACACACGCGTGTATTATTCACCGTCACAGAAACGGTCATGAGAAAACAACAACAGCAGCAGCATCGGCGGCACGGCGCGTGGTGGTGGTCGCAAGCACCGTCCTACCAAAACGTTCTTCGAACTTAACCCTTTCTCTCTGAATCTTCCAACGAGATGGTGTATACGATGTACGTTTTGGTGGAGGAAAAAAAGACGGAACCGATCACGGGAAATACGGATCGAAAGATTCTCTCCCCTCGGTAGGAGGATTCGCCATTTTTATCATCTTCTTACATCGAAAAAACGCCTAATATACGATATACAAACGAGACGGTGTGCGCGGCGTCTCGTCGATATACAAGGTGTCCCAAAAAGATGGGACAATCCGCAATATGGATATTCCTCGTGCAAATACAAATCGAAAAGTCCTTTACCGTTTTGTAATCTGGAGCTCCGTTTCCGAGATATTAGCGGTTATACGAACTCCAATCAGCTGACCGCTGGGCTACACTCTTCTTGACTGTGCTTTCTGACCGCTCAGCTGATTGGAGTTCGTTCAACTACTAATATTTCGGAAACGGAGCTTCAGAATACAAAACGGTAAAGGACTTTTCGATTTGTATTTCCACGAGGCATATATATATATATATATATATATTGCGGATCATCTCATTTTTTTGGGACACCCTGTATACAATGTGGTGATATACCGCTACGGAGAGTTCGTCAAGGGGGTGTTACGACAGTGTGGGGGGGGGGACGGAACGGATATTGTAAAAGAGTTTCCGGAAAGCTAGGATTTACCGGAACCGGCGAAGACAGAGAGATATGGGACACATGCGTTAAGGCCTGCAAAAATATTTGACGAATATCCCGCGAACGGTATGTGTGTGTGTTTCGTTTCCGTTTGCTGCTTAAGGTCTCGTCTCCGGGCTTAATTATCATCTCTAACCCCAGCGCATTGCGGATAGAGGATCGTGACCATATGTATGTGCATATTTGTTTTTTTTTTTCTGATAGAGCGGGCGATTATGGGTAGATCTTCGCGCGTGCAGATCTGACAGACGGCCCAAGAGTATCTCGGTCCCGAGGCTTCCTGCTAGCGAGACAGACAGACCCGACAGAGGAGGACGACGACAGACGACGACGACGACGACGACGACGACGAGGACGAAGACGACGACAGACAGACCGACAGACCGATCCGAGCGAGCCCGACGCGACGATTTAGTATGGTGCGAACCGGCGCGACGGCGATGGCCCTCGTAATCCCGGTCTGGTAAACCAAAATGAAGCAGCCACGTCAGTTACACGAGATCTATTTTTTTTTTTTTTTTTTTTTTTGTAAAGAAAACAACACGGGCTAATAAGAGGTTTGGGAGCATTTTTGTGAGGCACAAAGAGGACCGGTAGGTGGGTAAGTAGGCAGAGGGATGGCACAGTGAAAAATAAATGAAATTATGGTGAATATATTTACGATAAGGGAGCCACCTCCGATTCCGAGAATTTTTTAATATGTTGTCGGGGTCATTGCCCTGGTGAGTATTGTGAAGGTTTTAGTTGGGGATCGCCAATAGTAAAAATGTTATATATCAAAAAAAGATTTAGTATTGATAAGTGACCTTCAGAGAGTTTCAATTATCAAATGTTTATGAAAAAGTTATTAAGAGAACTATGATATCTTTCTCTTAAACTGTGTCTAACCTACTCCGAAACATTATACCGAATGGAGTTGGTTAGGCACTGTTTAAGAAAAAAAAAGTTAGGGTGGATGCACCAGTAAATGAACATCACATATAAAAATGAGTAAATTTAACTAAGCAAATGATTAAACATCGATCCTTTTCAATTCCTTGTTTCATATTCAAACCATTTTCGCGGCGCAACGCTGCTAAGGGTGATGACAGCATATTGAAAATTCCTCGAAATCAGAGGTGGATTCCCTTACTGTAAACATTTACCCAAATTATACTGTACTGACCAGCGTGGAAGAATGTACATGTCTGTGATCGCGTACCAAAAGAATGAAAGGATATATTAACGGGATAGATAAGTAAACAGGTTGCGTGTGTTTGGATCAACTTTAGATTTTAAACAGGGGGGAGGGGGGCACAGAGATAGATAAATAGAGTATGTTCTTCCTCGTTTTTCTCGCTAACGTTACCACTTAACTCAACCGATAAAACACGGACAGGACAACAATTTCCGAATGCATCTCCCAAATCGCGAGCAATTCTTCGTCGCGTACGCGCCTGAATATATTATACCCAAAGCTCTGGTTTCTTTTTTTTTTTTTTTTCGTCCCGATCGCGTAGGCTCTCTCCCTCGAGCGAGACGCAACAAAAAAAGACGATTTTTTTCACTCTTTCAAACATAAACGTCGCCGCAACGAAGAGAGGGCGCGCGAGTCGGTTGGAACGAGAAGCGAACGAGAAGCGAACACGGGAGAAGTAAACACGTTAAAAACACGATTCGGGGGAGGGTGGCTGTTTTCGCGTGTGAGACCCATCGGTACACGTCTACTTACCTACGCTCTTCGAATGAATCTCGGCTGAAGTCCTCGTACATGCCTCTACTATAAACAGCGATATAATAAATAATCGGAGACTACGAATGGTGGTCAGATTCAACAATTATTACCAAATAATAAACTTGCTCCCTTGTCCAAGGCTTAACTTTGTGAATTAGTCCCTGTATATTATTTCAACAACGTGCAACTAAAAACATGGTCGCGTGCTGCCTAATATGACTGTTGAGAAAGGTACAGGGATTGGTTGTGTGTGTGTGTGTGTGTGTGTGTGTGTGTGTGTGTGTGTGTGTGTGTGTGTGTGTGTGTGTGTGTGTGTGTGTGTGTGTGTGTGTGTGTGTGTGTGTGTGTACGGAGGAGAACGAAGCCACAGAGTATGCTTCCTATGAACGAGCAATCGTACAAATGCGCCCCCGCTATACTAGAAACACCTAGATTTTAGACGGTAATAGGAGAGACAGGCAATGCGCCGGGCACGCTAGAAGACGGAAATTAACCCCCAGTCGATGGACCACACGATCATCAGAGACACGGATGATGGGTCACAGTTTCAGAAGAAATATTCATCAACCCTTCTGGGGTGTATATCTCGAGAGTCCTAAGATCGACGACGCAATGGAAGGTTCTTTGGGAAGCCTTTTGCGAACATACGGATCGAAGATCGTTCGAGAGTCCCTAACACGACACTTTGGCCTATATATCTGTCCCCATCGTCCTCCGTAGCTACCTAGCTTTACACGATACTTATTCGAATCTAAAGCAGCGACGAGCATTTCTATCCGCTTTATTCGAGGTACAATCGCCGGGAAAAAAGAGAAGAAAAAAAAAGGAGGTCAACTTAATAAATGCACGCGGTGTTTGCAGTACACACGATTCGTCGAGCGTGTTCGGTAAAACATGGGATATTTTGTCTCTCTTTTCTGTTCATATCCAGTCATATGAGGCAGGCAGCGTTATACTGGATTCGTAACCCATGCGACTTATGTAAAATGAAAAAATATATGTATATAATAAGATTACAAACGTGAAACGGAGCTGTTTGCAGCCCAGGCTGGGATCGAATGTGGGATAAATAAGGTAACGTGCAACAACAAATTCAAAGTTATTCAGAACGATTGAGAAGTTCAATCAACTCTGCTTCTCTATTTGAAAGTATTTGCGAATGGATTTACATACATGAAAAAGCTTTGAACCTCGCGAGTAGAAGACAGCTTCAAGAACTATGGAACATAATTGTTTTCTTGGGCATGTGTAAATAAATTGATTTCCGCGTGGGATCGTGTTATAGCGTTCTCAGCGAAATCTCCTCGCGTCGATTATCTGTCGATTTTTACCGTATTTTAACGGAGGGATCGCGGTTTCACCGGAACGTCTCGAGGATTTATTCGAAATGATGCAAAAAGGTCGACGGCAAATTTCACTCGAGTCAGAGAGTTTCGAACGACGTCGACGTCTCGAATCGTATTTAAAATAAAAAAAAAAAAAAACAGGATCGATACAATCACACAATTAGAAAGAGAAAAAAGGAAAGCAACGATCGTATCTTACATCTGAATAACGCAAGAGATTAAGAGTGTTTGCCGTGAACAACCGAAATCAATTACAACCTACGAACCGAAAGATCTTGTGCACGCATTTTACTCGATACTTTTGTTTTTATATATAAAAAAAATAACACGTGTGCGTCGTAACTCTCCGTTTTTTTCCTCTCATTTATAACTGAGGAAAGTGTTTCATTCGGAACGCTATTTGCGATTCATTTATCAAGATATCTCACGAAATCATATGGGGTGTTTCGCGATTCAGCTATCGACAAAAGGCAATTTGCGAATAATAATAATATCGTGATCGAAGTCGACGAGATTTGTCCGAGTCAAAGAGTGTATTACACGACAGGGAAAAACGGGCCGTTCTTTCTTCCTTTTTTTTTTTTTCGTTAAAAAGCGTGCCTATTGAAACTGGCCTTAACAACTATTTAGAAACGCCGACATACAAAAAAACTTACTGTCCAATTCGTCTGGAGAGCTGGTTTCTACTTACGAGACGTTTCAAAGACAATTGATAGGCGCCGTTCCTGAAATACGCGCCAGCCCTTTTTCTCTTTTGTTTTGTTTTTGTTTCTTTCTCTATCTACAGCGGTACGAGAGTTCGTTAAAATTGTAGATCGCATCCTGGCTCGCGCGGGTAGTGCGATCAAGAAATCTAGTTCGCATTCCTTAGGAACGTTTCTTCATCCCAGGCCTCCGCGCCACTCCCGGTTGAGTGATGTACGTAATAGGGAGCGCTTGAAACACAAAGGATTCATGAGAGACATACAGGCCAATCTCGCAGTTAACGCCATGGATCAAGAGAGTCTATGAACAGGGACATCCCTAGAAGAGCAGTCGACATGTTCAAGGTACGATCAGTCGAGACCCGGATTTTCCGTTTCATTCTTTGCTTCCTGTTTCTTTTGTTCGTTTCCCCGAAAAAATTGACAAACGGACCCCGATGTACAAAACGCGCCCAGCGACAAGAACGAGGCATGACTACTCGCTAACAAAAGTGGTCAAAGACTTACTCTTGCACGACTTGTACGTTGGCCCGGGACTGTCTCTCTAGGGTTGCCCGCATTCATGGACAAAGATGGTACGCAGCCTGAGGTGCACTGAAATTTAGAATGTACAGAAACGTCCAAGCGTCATATAATAACATTTGTACTATGCAGACTCTGCACTCATGTGGGCATCGGGTCGACACTCGGTTTACTTAATCATGTTTTTTTTTTTTTTTTTTCGAAATATACCAATTACTGTAAGTATCTCAAATAAGCAACGAAACAAACAGAGAGAAAGAGAGAGAAATAAAACGATACGCAATATACGTTCATGCTTTACGCGTCTAAGTACGTATACCGTGCAGTATTGTAATCAATAGAGAGAACTGGGAGAGAGTTGCAGATTTATCTAATAACGGATCAGACCAAAAAACCAAATTGTAAAAAAAAAACAGCGAGAGAAAGATAAAGATAGAGAGATGTCTCTACTACTTTAAATTTGCTATCGCGAACAGAAAGGAGATCCCTTTACCGAAGAAAGGACCGTTCGACTTTAGGAGAAACGAGCAAGAAAAAAGGACTAAAAAAACCATGTGATCGATCAATTGCGAGAAAGGAAGAATATACGATATACAGAGAATTAATAAATTATGTCGACGAATCACCGAACCCCAATTCGCATGAGCTGTTAATCCAGCCTGGAACGTTCACAATGTTAAGTCGGACGAATGGGCAGTCGGTACACGATGACTCTACTCACCTGAACCGGCCGTTGTTGCCACTCGGAGGGGGTGATCGGCGGCTGAACATTCCGTACTCGTTACCACGGGAGAAGCCAGTGTCACGCATGGATCCCATACCTAGAGGAGGCATAGGAGGCATTGGGTCTCGTCTTGGGGGTAGAGGTGGCATTGTCATTGGTGGAAAGTCAAGCCCGCACATGGAACTTCCCATGTCACAGGGCCCTGTCATACCCGTAAACCGCCTCTCGTAGAGATCCCTGGTGTCCTCGAAGCCCCTCCTGTCATAGTAGCTTTCGTAATCCTGTTAAGACACAAAAGAAAAAACCCGAACGTCGGTGTTAATTAACTGATCAAGGAACCAATGTCCGCTTCTGCGTGATCATCAGTGCAGACGATTACTTATTGCGGTAGTGTTAACGAAAGAAAACAGATAACTACTTACTCCAAAGCGGCCACCACCCATTAGCCGGTCCCGAAGGAACGGTGGTGGCGGCGGTGGAGGATACGGGTCGCGTCCAAACATTCGTTCTCTGTATCCGTTCCTATCCGGTCCTCCTCCCATTCCTCCCTTGGGGCATTCCTTGGACCAGTGACCCCCGCGACCGCATCGATAGCATTGCTCAGGATCACCCATTCCTGGCCTCTGTCGTACTCTGCTGGTGGAGATTTGAACCTTCATAGGTTGGCCATCCACCATCTGTCCATTCAACTCCTTGATGGCGTCATTGACGTCACCTGTTGCTTCCAGATGAACGAATCCGTAATTCCTCACGATATCACACTCTACAACTGTGCCGTACTTGGCGAAAAGTTCGCGCACTTGCGGCGCTTTGGTGTTATCTGTAAGATTGCCGACAAATATTTTAGTTGTCGGAGTGTTCGGTCCCTTGCGACTCTTCGCAGCCTCGCATTTGATCGGCTGCCCGTGGACTATATGTCCGTTCAGGTTCTGTATTGCGTTCCTTCCAGCCTCTTCGTTCTCCATATGCTGTTAGAAGAGTAATGCACGATATCGAAGTGAGTCTGTGGTTCATTAATATTTGTCGCAAAAATAAATTTTAATCGAAAAAATGAGAGAAAATAAATTGAAAACAGGAAAAACACAACTTACCACGAATCCATAGTTTTTGACCACGTCGCACTCTACGACCTTCCCGTATTTTTCAAACAACGGTTTAATATCGGCATTTGACGTCTTGTCGGCAAGATTACCGATGAAGATTTTAAACGTGCCAACGCTACTAAAACCCGGCATTTTCGGCTCGTTCTAGAACCTAAGTTCAAGAAAGAAAATATATCGAACATTATTCACTACTGACTCGTACAAGGAACCATCAATCAAGTTACGCGGCAAGATCGAAAAAAAAAGATACAGGTAACCCTTGTATAACCCGACACTTTGAGAACACAGTTTTGGTACAGTACGGTCTGGGAATTACAGGAACCCTCGTGTAACACGGAACTTTGGGTGAAATTAACATTAATTCTTGACAAACTTTAATTTTTCATTTGGTTTCAGCATCGAAATGTTATAAGAATCTTTGAGTATATTTGTTTGTTATTTTAATGTTACGAATTTTTAAAAGCACTAAAAATCTTTTCATTCCGTGAAACGCAATTTGAACTTTTGTATAACGTTTTGGTATTTATCGAATAATACTACTGTTTTGTGTAACACAAGTACGAATTTTCGTGTTATACGAGGGTTACCTGTACTGGGTCGCCACAACGTTACGAAACATTCACTTTTTGGCAGTGTTGCGTTATTACTATGATTATCTCTTTACATAGTGATATGTACTCTTCATACCCGGGTTTTTCTATACGATACACGGACCTGGTTGCTATACTACGCATATACTCCTACTCCATTGCACGTTATGGTAATTTGCTGCGTCACAAATGTACGTGTTGTGTGTCGACACGTATATCTCATCTACAAATGCTATCTAATCTAGGTAATTGTACGCTTATAAACGAAACACGAGCCAGGTCTGAGATCTCCAAAAAATTCGCGACGGATGCTCGATGGCGACGCTGATCATTGTTTAGATTCCCCCTCTAGCGCTTCCTTCCTCCATTTTGCTAACGATCTAAGTTTTCGAATTTCGAAGGTCGCCGGTTTTACTCGGAATATTTCACTCGTAATCCGGAATAATAATAAAGAAAACACAACGATTGGAATATTGAAGTCGTGTGAAAAACGAATATCGTGGTTTTTGTTACGTTAGAGAGTGAAAAATGCAGTTCGGACCACGAATATTTGGTATGTCGGTGGAAGCACGCAGTACAGAGCATACCGACCTTGTCGAAATGGCGCACGAATTCTACCAAGCGTGTATAATTACGTTTCCCGGTGGATCGATACGCGCACTCCTCGCAATCACGCACCATACGATTTCTCGCAGCACTCACCGAAGACTACTGCACCGAATGAACGTTTAATAGACAATTTACAACCGATGCCGCCGATATATCCGACGCACACACGACTTTACACAAGAGAACGCAATCTAATAATGGCGTCTTGCCGCGTCCGCTTGCGCGGATTGTGGCGACACAACCACCGCAGGAACATCGAGCGCCACCATGCTAAGCTAACAAGAACTAACTGAAAAATCCAACGCCAATCTAGAATGAATATGTCTCTAATACACAGGAAACAGTTCTTTACGTTATTGTATACTGAAACACATATTTATTATGACGCAAAAATAAATGAAACTTTGAAAGAAAAGGCCCTTTTCAAACTGCGAATCAACTGCGACACATTCGACCAAAAGGATATCACGCGTCGTACGCCAATAAATGCAACGAGGCGGGAATCTTTTCTTACCTATGCTACTCCATTTTGTATTATTCTTTTAAGTAAATTTTTTCAATTCGAGGGCATAAGCAAATGTATTTATGACTCTTTGAATGGAATACGCTAACTTTCCATTCTTAGAAGAAACTGATTTAGTAAAGTCTATGCGTAAACATTATTGTATATATTAACACGTTAACTGTCGTCAGGTATCCGGTTACCGGCACCGTGAACATTCAGCACTTCCATCAGAACGTATAAGATTGGATGAAATTTGAACGTCTGTTAACTTATTAACTGCAAAATATTTGCAATTATGCAGAATACTCGTCAATCGCGGAAAATTCTTGACTGAGTATTTCTTCATATCTGTGACCAGTACTGATGATAGTAAATACTCGCATAAAGCATAATTTTACATATTTCACAGAAGCTAAAAATAATTGGAAGATTGCCAAAGCATTGCAAAAGTCTGTGTTATTAACAGTCAAAGAAACGTAACAGCGGGATATTATAAGTAAATATTAAAAGTTTGGTAAATATATGTATATAAACTGCATCCACATTTTGTGTTATAACACAATTTTTCTATGTAAATACATGCACCGAAATCTTTTTCGTACTCCATATTACGAAAATATGAAGAACAAAACGAGCATGGAAAATTACCGCGACGCTTGGGAATCAAGCATTGTAGTACCGTGTATAACGAAGAAAGTTGTATATCGTGCCGCCTAACGTATGACCCATGTCGTCAATAGTATGTTCCAATTTGTTATTTGTTTCACACAAAATGTCGATAATTATTCACGTATAGTTGATAACAAAACGAAATATTGAAAATATTGTGCTCTCAAGAGACCTAAGCGACGCGAAATGGCGTGCATGGAGTACCCTGTGTGTCGACGCTGTGATGTCGCAACAAATTGTACAAAAGGAATGTCGTTTTATGTGTATATAGTATTTCTAAATGATAATCCGTCACATAGAAAACAATTTAGGATTGTTTAAACACTTACCAAGTCAGTATTTCCGTAAAACAACGCGATAAAACACGACACGAAATCACACGCTTCCCGAGGTAAAAAATGGCGGACCGTAACAGACCGGGAAGTGGAAAGCGGCGTCGTCCTTTCCGATATGAGGTTCAGTACTGCCAACCAGTAAAAACGAAACTATCTAAACTCGCGTGGTTTTGATGTAAAATAATTAATGAAGTCTGAAAAATATACGTATATAACAATAAATGACACAATTTCAATTGAATTGTAATTTTTTAGATATGTATGAGTCTTCCAAAGAACATACATTCAAAACATTTAATCGTAATAAATTTAGCACTATTGACAGTGTTGCGTTTGGTAAAAATGAACGACACTCCCCTTCTTGCTTTACCCATAATGCTTTGCATCGATACTCCACATTTTCATAACGTATAAAAATCGTTCAAATTGTAAATTCATGTTTGCAAGAAATCTCAAACCTTTGAGTTTTTCGTATGTAGTATTGTTAAAAATACTTTTCAATTTTTTTCATCTCATAATTGAAATAGATTAAGAATTAGCGTTGTTTCCGATTCATAGAACGTATCGATCTCCTGCGTATGAAAGATTTCATTGGTTCCCGATAGAGATGACGTGCTGCTACTTGTGAATCACTCGTGATTCGATCACGTTCGTTCCCAATCACGATGATTTTTCACAGTGATTCGTGATTTTATCGATCCTAAGTTTTGTAAATAATTTTATTAATAAATTTATCGTTGAGTTCAGCCGTGTGTACTTTTATTTATAAATCGTTGAAATTCTAATTGTACATCATACATCTCACACACACGGGGTCTCTTCAGCATGCTTCGGGGGCTCCGTGACCCCACATTCTCAGCCCACGTGATCGAAGACGCCTCCACCGGGGCCTCCGTGCAGGGTCTATAGCGCCTCCACCGGGGCTCCGTGACCCCACGCTCTCACTGCGAAGGGTCTATGGCGCCTCCACCGGGGGCTCCGCGACCCCACGGTCTCTCCCCACGTGATCAATGGCGCCTCCACCGGGGCCTCCGTGCAGGGTCTATAGCGCCTCCATCGGGGGCTCCGTGACCCCCGCTCTCACCCCACGTGATCAATGGCGCCTCCACCGGGGCTCCATGACCCCACGCTCTCACCCCACGTGATCAATGGCGCCTCCACCGGGGCTCCATGACCCCACGCTCTCACCGTGCAGGGTCTATGGCGCCTCCACCGGGGGCTCCGTGACCTCACGTTCTCACTAGAGATGACGTGAACTGCTACTTGTGAATCACTCGTGATTCGATCACGTTCGTTCTCAATCACGGTAATTTTTCACAGTGATTCGTGATTTCTCGTGATCGTTTCTATTGGTTATATTTTATATTAACGACATCAAAACAAAAATTCGAGTTATACCGTATAAAGTGAAAGAATAATTAGAAACAATGAAGAATAATGAATACATTAATGATTATCAATTATAATCTACATGTTACCTAGCAAATCATTCTTTTACAATTTCTTGTTTTTCTGTTTAAAGATTAATGACTTACGATTGCAGTGAGCAAATTCACTCAAGATAAAAAAATCGCAATCACGGTCGTGAATGAAGTTAAATCACGATCGTGATCGTGATTCGGCGATCACTGTGATAAATCACCGTTAGTGATTTTGCACGCCATCTCTAGTTCCCGATGACCAATATATATCTCTTTTTTTATACGAATTGTTTCAAATAAAATCTGCATAAGAAAGAATAGATCCCTCGACGTATGTACTGTTATATATTCGCAGAAATAATGTACAAACAGCAGTGTATACAGCGATTGTTTCGGCAGTATTTTTAGGTAACCACTTAAAGAATAAGGATGTTTTATAACACGTAATAATAAATAAAATTCTATATCTGCAAAAAGATGATAATGTTTAATACTTGTTAAAAATATAAATTTCATTGTTTTCAATCAACTAGCTATTAACTACAATTTTTAATATAATTACAATTCATCTTCCTAAAGAAGAACACGATACTATTTAACAGTAACTTCTGTCGCGTAATATACAGAAGTCGTATGTAACATAACGATCTTGCGTCAATGATCGAAAGCCCAGATACATAATTCACTATTATAGTAACAATTTTTACGACTTTCTCTGGTATATTTTTATCGTTCGAAGTCCTTATAAAATATACGGATATGCCTAATCATTACTTATTTAAAACAATAAGTTTCAACAAATCATTCAGACTTTACTAACAAAACCAGGTTGAAAAGAATATTGTCACAAGTGTAACGATATTATTAAATAATCTTTTATAATCTGGACAATCGACAGCGTACCTAAAATCGTTCTTAAACTATGTAATTAATGTATCCCATTTGTACAAATTAAAAACATAAATTACATACTGTACAGATAATACAGGGTCATATATGAGACACAGTACTCGGAAGCCAATGATAACTGAAAACATTAAAAAAATAATTTCCCGCTTCAGAATTAATTTAAAAATAAGCGTAACAATATTTACGGATACAGGATGGTAATTAAATAAATTACATATAAAAATCCATGTAAATTTTATCTAGTATTCCGAGATACTCTAATATAAAAGAATATTCGGAATACTTGTGTTTAAGAATATTATAGTATTGAATTTCTGACGATATAAAATTGTACATATCCTGCAAAATGTTTCGTAACTCAAATAATGTGCAGACTAAGATATCGTAAGTTCTGACGATAAACATTTTGGAGACATATAAATGTAAATCAGCATTGTTTTTGGAACAACGGGACTTTAATGTGAATGAATATCAAAATCTCGTAATATTATTATAGGCTTAATAAATGCTATTATTAAAGTGACATTCACTCTTCTCGAAACATCCTTTACAGTCTGCTAAATTTACTTTAATGTCTCTTTTTAAGCTCACGTGCGTCTAGAACGTAGGATAGTTGTTGTTTCTTTTTTTCAAACAATAGTATCTTTTCTAAGTAGTCGCCATCACTGATTATATACTCAACAAACTTCAACACAGTGAAGCACGTCAAAACACATTAACGCATATCGCGTTTTGTCGCGTTTCACATAAAAAACAAAAAATATACATACACAACATGGATTCATTCATAATTACGTTCGTGACTCGCTTATTTATTAATCACCCATTAATCATACGAATTCCCACAGTCATACGCTTTTCAATTATTTGTAAATCTTAGTACTCAGTCTTCAGGCTTGCAGTCTGTTAATAAACCTATGTACACCGGGGTTGTATTTACAGTGGGAGGATTCTTTCTTTTTTTAACTATGAAAAATGAAATAACAGTTTCGTGAAAAATCGTCAAACACTACACGATTTTGATGGCATTATCAATATGCAGTTTTGACATTGTCTTTTTTACACGTAACGCTGTTAATCGAACGGCAGGATTCGCGTGCCAACACTCGGCCATAAGTTTACTGAGAGCAAACAGGATCTATAACAAAAAATAAATATGAACTTTTTAGTACCTTCCTTATGGTACCAAGAAACACTTAAATGAAAATAATGATTTCTTCACTTACCGGATCATTCTCCCATCGTGCTGGTATTAACGGACGTAACCGTTTCGCGCACACTGCTAGACGCATATCTTCAAAGTCTGGATCACTCGGAACAACGTCATGATAAGGCAAAGCATACGGTTCCACCATAGAATTTCTACCGCCCGTCACACATCTTCTACACGCTTCCCAGAGCACAAGACCCACGGAATACATGTCTGCCATTTTAAAGGCATCGAATGAAGATGTATTTAACGTTTCATCTAAGACTTCTGGGGCCATGTATCGGCGAGTACCCACTCGTGTGTTAGGAGCAATATCAATTTCTCCGCTTTCGCTATGAACAGAAATTTACATTTATAAAATCCGTAATACGAATTCTAGCCCAAATTCATCCTAAATTATTCTCACCTTATGTATCTTACTGCCAGGCCGAAATCGGCGATTGCACATTCACCATTTCTTTTTACTAAAATATTCCTACTTTTGATGTCTCTGTGCGCTATCGCGGGCTTTCCACGCGTGCCAAAGATTTCCGTATGGAGGTGAGCAATTCCAGACGCGATCGAAAGACAAATAGCTAATAGACTAGGATGATCTAGGACAGCAGTTTGCAAATAGTCGTGCAACGATCCTCTTTCGTGATAATCTGTGATCAATAACATCTGTGTCCAAGATCCTGTTCCTTTGATATCGGCCGCGATAAATCCTAAAATGTTGTCGTGTCTCATCAACACTGTCTGGTAAATCTCAGTCTCCCTGAACCAAGATGCTTCCTCCAGTGTGAAAAACACTTTTACAGCCACCCTCTCTCCTCTCCATCTTGCTAACCATACTTCACCGTATCTTCCTTTCCCAACGCACTGAGATAAGGCCAACTGTTTAGCAATAGTTCTTTGCACTAAGAGGGGTAACCCTGATCCAGAACCACTACTCTGATCGATAAAGTCTTTAAGGGTACCCTGGGAAGGCACTAGGCAAGGGCCTCTCTCTTTTCTTCTGTATCTGTGGTATATGATCACCATAGCTATCGAAATTACCATTAAACATACAGACAACACGGTAGCCAATATGATAAGGGGTGCACCTGACGCTATGGCCATAGGATTGGGAGCTGCTGTAGGTCTAGGTTTATATTCAGGAAATAAGTCTTTGTTGCAGAGTGCACTCTTGTTACAACATATTATGCTCTTCCCTTGTAAGTGTGGCACAAGGTATCCTTTGCATTGCATGAATCCTTGTTCATCTGGTGGTAAACAACCAAATGACCATTCGGGCACATATTCTCCAGCTTCTGCATCCCAAACTTCTTCGACTGCACTGAAACAATGTCCACCAGGCCTTCCTTCGCAAGTTCCATTCTGTCGATCGTCTGGACAATGTCCTTCACAATAGCAGGTGATTCCCAATGCTGAAAAATTAAACATACGATTGTTCTCATTGTCAATTAAATTTTGTTTTACATACAATTATCAGGGCAAATCACCTGCTGTCATTTCTATTTCGATTTTTACAGAGCAATTGTTCTAACGGTAACATGAAACGATTGGTGTCGCATCTTTGAGGTTATGTAGGGGTAAACAAAAACAATAAAAAAAAAATGGTGACGCGTTCTACGGAACAGGGATGACGTCCGTCGAAGATAGTTGGACATACGATAGTAAAGTGAAACCATACAAGATAAGTAACTAAACGATAATTAATGCCAAGGGGAAAGCCCAGCCGTACTGGGCGGATTCGGGAGGTTGCTCGACAAGTTACGATGTGTCGCGTAGGCGGACGGCCATTGCGTCCTACGACATGAACTGCTGTAACAAATAAGAGGAAGGTGCGCCCCTTGCACCAACAGTAAATCTGTCATGTACACACACACGCAAATACGTGTTAATCTCGAGACAGCAATTTCCTTGTTATTCTTTTACTTTTACACGAACTTTCCTCATGTAAGTCCAAATATTTTGATCGTCTATCGAGGGCTTATACCGGGGGACAATGCTTTTCTTAAAAGTTCCACGTATATACATATGTATATTTTCGGGACAGAAGGAATTCGAAGGTATATACATCAATTATCGAACAATCTGTAAATCAAGTTTATTAGAGAAGACTCGATCGCTTGATGCGTCACGATCACAAAGTGGAATGCAATAGCGATCGAGGCCGATGATATACAGATCAATTTTTGAAGCCTACAGAAACTCGCGCGCAGTTGTATGTCACGGATTTTACTGAGAAAACGAGGTTCTGAATGCCACGCTACAAGTATACAGCGTTCATCGAGGAAAGTGTTATTCGTGTCTCGATCTCTTTCAGGCGTTTTTGTTACGAGGGAAATAAACGTAATACAAGAAGAACAGAAGAAGGCTGTGATATACAGATTTGATATGGCACGTTACAAGATCGATATACAAAAGTATGCTTAAGTGAGCAAATATGGTTTAAGGTTATCTTCCACGCGCAAAAATGACGAAGAAGCACGTCGCAGCAGTAAACAAAGAGTACAAAGTTTATGATGTGTGTGTCTGGAGGAAGAGTTTGAACGTCAAATATTGCAGGAATTGCTGCCTCCGTGTTTCTTTTCCGTCTGCAAGTCACAAATAAAAGCGGGAAGTCCAAAACGAACGAGTCGAGAAGAAGTTAAAAGGATGTTGGAAAAACGTACACCACCATTCTTGGAAAACCTACAAATGGACAAGGGTGACACTCTCGCGAGTAGTTTGTCAAGATCGAGTTTTCTTGTTTCGTTTAAACGCAGCGATAAAGAGGAAACGAAAGTAGAAATCGGAAGAAAGCTAAAGTTTTGAGGTGACTGAGAGAAACACTCCGCTTATCTTCCGTCGCGGAATTACTCCCTCGTGTCTATTTTACGGTGACCGCTCTATTTATATCTTCGAATATTTGGATGACGGATCGATGCTCCACGCGTTCTGAACCCGTTTCCACGTATTCTCTTCACCTTTCTGCCATTCTCTCCTAAGCCTCTATTTGACACTGCTCGAGTCCAGTGTTGAAAGAATAAACGATTCCATTTTCCAACGAATACAGATATACTCGTATCAACGGCACAATAATTGTTCCACAGGCATTTGAAGAATCAACGATCGGACCTTGAATCGGAATTTTTCCAAGAGCGGTCCGCAAGTTTCCTACCCGTTTCTTAGCCCACGGGGGCACACGCACCTTTACCCGTGGCCGTACAAGGAAATCGCCCATATACACACGATTATCCACCGTCTTCCAAGAGAGTCGAAAGGCGTCTCGAATCCGAGGACGATGATTCCCTTATATCCTATAGTATCTCGCGCGCGGAGACCGAACACGAAAACGACGCGTGTACTTTTCCATCGATGATGTTCCGTCAATGAATTAAATTGTCCAACGCAGAGGCGGTGTGTCACAGAAGACTCTCGTTCAGCAATCGTTAATAGAAATCTACAGCTGCACTCAGCGTGCAACGAAGGACACACGTTACAACTTAAAAAAGAAAAATAGAAGCAGAAGATCGAGTATCTTTTACACGCGCATGCGCACTACATGGGTCGTGTCGAACCAGTAATTTTTAACCAAACAATCGTAGCCAAGTACGTAATCTTGTAAGAAGGATTCAATGAATCGCGCGCGTCGCTGCGTTACAACCAGACACGCTGTTTATCAACGTGGCAAAGAGCAATATCAGCGATAAGCTGGCTTTCCACACCTACAACCTCCAGAGACTCGAGTGTACAGAGACTCGTTCGTTACAAAATGTACGCGAAAACAACAGTCTGATAATGTTGAAATCTCTACAACATGATTGGCGTCAGCGAGCTTTAGTTACCGTTTTTTCTTAATTTTTAGAAGACATTCAACTGGTACAATCTACGATTAAGAAAAATTTTTGCTTTCGTCCATCGTGTTCCACTAGAAACCATGTTTCAGCGCAGTGGGGGGTTTTCATTGAATCATTTGTCCTGGGTTTGTGTTCGAGTAAACAGCAAGGCGTTCGTCGTAATTATCGTCCCTCGGTAGCTACCGATGATTAAATCTAAACTTCACGACGACCGTGAAGCAAAGTGTTCGGATCTCAGGAAACAGGACGCGAACACCTGTTCTTATCGCACGACGAGAATAAAACCACGACGGGGAGAGGAGAGTACGGCCCTACGTGATCGGAGGAGCGCGTTCGCGCCAATTAACAACGCCACTTCGGATCGCGGCACGTTGACGGGAGGGAGGAGGGCACTTGTTCCAAAGTGTTCGAGCATTTGTCAAGTGGGTCCACCCAGCAATTTGGTCAATGAATATTTACTGTATTTCTCGGGACGCACGCTAGCAATTTCTCGCGGGCCGTTTCACAACAGGCAGATCGCCAACTAACATAACCTAGAGATATTCGATTGCGATTCGATTCTTTATCCCGAGAATTGGTTTTTCTTTCTTCAATTTTTCCAAGAATCGATTCTTTACCTCGACAAGCGAGAATCGTTTTTTCTTCCTTCTAACTACATTTGACTAAACGTCGAGAAGATGAAGTTTTTTGATTGGTCTTTCTGTTTGGGGATTAATTTTTCCCTAACGGAAAGACCAAATACAACAGCTTCGTTTGCCTTCCAACCATGTTCCTAAGGACCAATCAAATAATTATTTATAATAAATAAAACCTTGTTCGTTAATACATTTGATCTCTGTTATTGATTTCCTAATTTTCAAACGTTTATAACGCTTGAGCAATGAATTCGTACATTTTAGGTAAATTTCGAATGTTTAAACGAATTATTAATTAGTTTATAATTATGAAATGTATTTATTAAAAGAATCTCTAACTGACTTTAAACCTCCATATTTATAGTAACTTCATCTTCAAGGAATCGAATCTCTCAAAAAATCGATTCGACAATCAATTCGAGAATCGATTCCTTGAAGTAAATCGAATATCTCTAACAGAACCTGGAATCATTCGGACAGGGTTACATCAGTTCTAACGCGTCATCCCGTGACGTATGCTCGAACGAATCGTATCCGACGATCATCCCGTGTCATTCTCTGTGCATTAGGTCAGTCTACCGAATCGGGTTCGAAATCAACGAGAAAAATAGCGCAAGCATGAAACGAGAGAGCTACAGGGGAAAAAATAGAAACGGAATCGCGTGCGAATGGAGGTATTGACCAGCTAGTGACTGCGTAAACATCGAGTGGGAGGATTTCGCGGGCTTTTTTGCCCTATAAGGGCGCGTTGACACGTGATGTATGTACACATAATACCGGGTGTGTTGATTCGATCGGTGTCTTTCAGTTCTGTCAATGTGGCAGACGCGTTGTTACGTTTTCATTTTAGTCCCACAAATGTCTGTCACGATAATGGGAAAGGGTTCTCTCTCTCACGCATACACACACACACACACAGGTTTACCATTGATACTACAGAAATTCGAAAGTACAAGTACGGGACAATTGAAATACTAGTGTGTAGTATATACAATACGTGACGATATATACTTTCGGCTGGCACATCGGGCGTAATTGCACGTTGCATTTGCGCGCGATGAATAACACATCCGAGAAGACCGCTGAAAACGGCTTTGCGCGTACGCGTAACAATATTATGAGTATGGTTTTCGTGGAAGGACAATCAGTCGGCCGGTAATCCAATCCCTACTGTCACACACGGCGTGACTCTCTTGGGAAATTCTTATCCGGAACAAGCAACGTGGTCGTGAATATGGTCGGAAGCTGTGTGTGTATGGTGAACCAATCCATTTGTACGTTCAATATTTGAAAATCAATGAATTATTCACCGAAATTCGGAGCGTTTCGAACATTTATTAAAAACGGATAATACCGGTGATCTGTTTCAGTATATCGTACGTGTCGACACACAACCGAAGATATACACGGGTTTTGTGAATGAATCACATTTTCTTTCACAATCGACAGCTCTGGCAACAGCACTATTCCATTTACCAGGTACGTTATACACAATTACAACTGCCCGATAATCTGCTTTGAGTAAGATCCGTTCAAACACGTGTACACGAATGGAGACGAATGCACTCTCGGAATAAATTTCCATTATACTCGTTGTTAATCGATCGGATAAATACGTGCCAATGGTGAGCCGTTACGCGGCGATCTTCTCGGACAGTTTCGCGAGAAGAAAAACGCAACGGGGAGCGTGAGGAGGATAAAGAGGAGGGAATCGATTCGATCGGGAGAAGATCGGTCGTTTTTGAGGAAGCCGACATTTACCATGGGCTAAATTTAATCCGTTGGGGAGGTTCGGATCGGTGGGCAGACAGAAGAAACACGGCTAGGATCGTAACACGTGAACGACGGCACGAGACGCTCGAGGGAAAAAAGGAAGGAAAAGCGGAAAAAGTTCGAGACATGCATCGGGGAGCGAACGAGCCGGGACTTTCGAGGCATCAGAAAACGACGAGACTCTTGCACCACTGGTATTTCAGTCCCTAACCTTAGCGCCTAACCTCTTCGTCTTTCTCTTTTGGTCGTTCTCGCTTTTCCCCACCATCCTTTTCACTCTTTCTCTCTCTCTCTCTCTTTCGCTCTTTCCTTCTCTCCTCTTGGAGTAGTAAAGGGTATAAAAAGAAAGAAAAAACAGAAGGAAAGACATGCATGCCTTTGGCACAGGGATTCCTTTCGCGAGAATGCACCGTCCGTACGGAGCAATAGAAATGTCCCTCTTTGCATACGACTCGAGAGACGTGAAAATTGAGAAGAGTCAGAACGATGAAAGCGATTCGCGGATAAGTGTCACACCGAAGGATTACACTGATTACTTGGCTGTCCACCGACGGGGATTCTCGAATCCGTGGCAAAAAGTCAAAGGCGCGATCGAGGTCGCGTCAGACGACGATCTTTCGTAAATGGTTCGAGAGACGATGCGTGCTCTCTGTCGACGACACTTGTAGAGAGAAGAGCGACGGAGAGAAAGATAGAGAGACAGAGAGAGATAGAGAGGAGATTAGCGAGACACACATCTGTGTGGCAGAAGGCGAGCAGAGTATGTAGTCGGCAGCAGCAGACACCAATCGTTCTCGCGAATCGGCTCGAAAATCCGCATCCGATCGATTCTCGTGCATTAGCACAACGTCTTGTGTGTTCGCCACTTCCCCCGGGGACACAGCCTCGCACAATAGCTCCGTTCGCGATGATCCCCAGCGCACAGATTTACTCACCACCAACGAGTCTCGCGATAAACACTCCCAAGCCGATCCACAGGCCGTATTTACATCCGCGCCGACCTGGGGTAGCGGAGAGCGCAGCCATTTTCTACACTCGAGAGCACATACTTCACTGTGACGTAGGGCGGTCAGCGTCGGCAGCCAGAGCGCAGGCCGCTCGACTTCGTCCAACTTCGTCTATCATCGGGTCTCGTGTGGTGGGGAGGGATTCGTCGCTCGTTCGGAGGAACGGTTGCGGCGACGATTCGGCTTTTAAACAAGGACAGGTCGGAACCCTCATGCGTGAACGAGAGAGACACAATCACGTGTGTGCGATGGTACGTATCAACTGTGTATCTCTGATTCACGGTACCCTGATCGAACGATGATCGAGATGAACACATAGACCGAACACGACTCTGAGAACGATTTCGAATGAAACTTGCGTTAACCTTAACGTCAGAATTCCGCGAAAACAATGAATATATGCTATTGGCGAGATTAGTTTGTGACGTAACGCATTCGAATCCATATAAGGTTGTCGTAAGAATAAAGATCCTAGAACTTGGCGCGCATTCTGCAGATCTCTTCCCTGTTTCTGGCAAACACATGTGCGCAGCATCCCATTCTTATCGTCACAATGGTGATTGACGTATCGTAAACCCACGGGGGACAGAGACCAAAGATTCAGTGCGCAGCCCTAATGCGCACCCCTTCGTCCCGGGTTTTATGCAACCTTCTGTGCAGCAATACCTGCGGGGCTGTGTGTGCGGTAAACGTGGGCGGGAATACTATGCGGTAAATCTGGTCGAATAGTTCGGATCGCGGTGATTTGCAATACGTGCGTTAACGTTTAAGTCACTGGTAATAATTCGACGGGTTAGACACGGAGGCCTGCCGTTTAACCTCTTGAAGGTATACTGGCACGTATGTGTACGTTTAGTCTCATTTTCATTCATCATTCCAAAATTGTACATACAGTAAATATTCACTAGAAAATTCACCAACAAAAAAGGATATCAATTGATTGTCAATAATATTTTAATTAAATACATAGTTCTTCTGGTCTTCATAAATTCCTCCCTGAAGAGGTTAATATTTGAAGAAACGCGTGACCTATTCCTCTTCTGCGATTGCGTGGGGATTCAAGATAGGCAAGATCCAATCCCGTTTTTCGTCGTTGCATTCGACACGGATATACGATTCCCGTGCCCGTTTCTTAAACAGGTGGACCACCTGTTGTTCCAACGTACGTAGAGTTCTTTAAATCCCAGTGATATTACGGCAAACGGTTCACGTTTCTGTTGGGCAGAATCTTCGAATCGGTCCCGAGACTACATCCCTGGCCCGTCAGCGTAGCTAGCGGGGAGTGTGCGACGGCGCCCTACGGGCGCCACCGTGCCGCGACGACCATGGTCCCGGAGATCTTTCTTTCTTCCTCTTTCTCTCTCTCTCTCTCTCTCTCTCTCTCTCTCTCTCTATGTTCGCGTCGAGCACGGCTCGTAGCACCGATGCTCCAGAGCGAGCCAAGAGAAGCCCGTAGGGAGGGTCGGAGGAGAGCGGCTCCTTGGAAAGGCGCGAATGTCTATGCGTGGCGCGTCACCGCGGAAACTAGAACCCGGCTAGAATCATGAATCTTTTTCTTCGGAGAACCGGGTGAACGACGGGATAGCGGTTCGAGAAACCGCCTCTGTATACAGCCAAACGGAACCTTCTCACACACAGTGCGGATTAAGGGGCTATGCTAGTGTGACGGTTTCAGAAAATCGGATTTCTCTTTCTTGCAATGTGCAACAATTTTTTTAGGAAGAGGAAGGTGTTTTATATGGCCCGGAATAGATGATTAGCTGTAAGTATGAAACATTTCTCTTTTTATGCTCTAAAACAGTGGGAGAAGCTCTCTCAAAAGAGAGCGAAGGATGTGAAACGTGGAAGAATAAAAGAAAAAGAACGGGAGAAGAATCGCGGAGAAAGGCGGTGCCGGCGTTGCGTTTCGAGCAGTTTCGAAAGTGGTGCATTCGCACTTGAGTGGCGCCGTTTCGGCGATCGAGGCGATCGGCCGGGCGAGTGGTATACTTACACGCACGCCCCACGGGGGCGCGCATCACGCTGCGCTTTTAAAACATTAACACGGCCGCGTGTAACTTTTACGTGCGCGAAAGACCGTTCCTAACTGGCCTTTCCGTATGCGCCTCCGTGGTGCTTAGCGGTATATACACACGCCCCGCTTCGTTCGCATTCTCCGACGGTGCTGCTATCGATATCGGATTACCGGTTAATTGCTAACGTAGCGTGTTCCTCGCGGGGAGATCGCTGCACCCGAGTTTGCGCCTCGATTTTTGGAGTTATCGATTCACTAGTTTTATCCAGTGTGCTTTTGTAAAAATGAATAAATTTGCGAGAACTTCTTGTAAAGAAATTATTATACTAATCTTGTGAACTTTCGAGAATATTTTATTGTACAATTAAACTGAATACAAAAATTTCCTCCCTCTGGACGGAGGAAAAAAATTACATTGCCCATCCCCGGACTGATAATCTGGCTACGCCTATAACTATAACATATTTTTGGATTTCTCGTGAAAATGAACATTTTTCGATTCAGTTCAATCGTACAATAAAGTATCCTCAAACTTTCAAAACGATTGGTTTAATACTTTCTTCACAATAAATTCCCAAAAATTCGTTCATTTTCAGCTGTTTACACCAGGCTTCCCCATCACGAAATTTCCTTAAGATACGAAACGATCTTAAAATTATCGTGGTTTGTTCCAGTCTCATATCCTTCGATACATGTATATATTGTTATCCTTATCTTCTTGCCGTTGCTACCGTGTCCTTTGGACAAGCATCCAAGAAGGCGGTAAATCAACCGGACTATATCCGTCCATCTACGTTTTTCTCAACGACCGTAAAAAGATATATCTGCGAAACGATGCGAGAATAAATGTTACGCTCGCGGAATGTACAAAAAGAAAAAGTTACAACCACAGTGCGGCCACTGTGGATCGTAATCGAACGCCCATTACGGAGCCTGTTCCGTTCCCTCGACAAAGGCATATTGTCCATCGGTGGACATCGCGGGAAGGCTTTCGACCCATTGATCGATCGACGTCTTTGGTCGAGTCGTCCTCGAACGCGACGATTTCGAGGCTCGACGTGTAGGTTGGGTGGGTACTCGAGACAGGGGGGACGATATAATTTTCCAGGGAAAACCTGTTACTCGAGGTTTTTCCATCGTGGGAATCCAGATCGATTCGCGGCGCTAGTCCAGCTCGCTACTCGCGGAAAGATCGTCGTCGATCATTATATTTTTAGAGATGATCACTCAACGCTTTTACGGAATCACGTTGCCGTTTCAGCGTCGACTTTTATATGCGGAACGCACCGGCATCGAGGGATGAACCGATCGAAGTAAATACAAGTAAATAATCGATACCGAGTATTTTCAGCATCGATATACTTTCGGTACTGATCAGGTCCCCAATAAGATTTTTTGTGGCCCAGGACTAAATTTGAAAAATTCTACAAAAATGTCACTGAATTTCTCGATCCGGCTCACTGCAAGTATTCGATCTATCCTATTTCTATCGAGATGTGTGTGTGTGTGTGCTCGATTGGTCGAAACCACCAAGCGAATCACATTATTGCTCGACTTTCTACGAATCTGTCGTCGCGCTGAATTCTCGATTGCACCGAAGTTTTTTTGGAACCCGTCGTGATATTCCCGGAGCAAATCTCTGCCAGCACGATCTGTCTTTCCATCCCGAATCGCTTAATTTCAAGGCACAAAGAACACCCGTGTGTTACGATCGTTCACGGACACGCGGATTTGTCGGGGAGCTGGTCCTATTCAACGTTCGCATGCCCGCTGCTTCCGCCGTACCTAATTGAACTCTATACAGGGTGAAACAAAAAGAGGGCGTCCTGAACTTCTAGGGGTAGACAGAAAAAATGAAAAATAAAAATGCCATTTCTAATCGATGAAACGTGTGAATTTCAATTTTTATGAAAAAAATAGTACTTCTTCCTGAATGAGTCGACTTTGTGAAACAATTGATTTAATCTCATTTACTGCTCAAAGCTCAGGATTATGCCATTAGGTACTGCAGCTTTTCACTGTGCATTATTCGAATAAAAAGAAAAGAACTTTGTATTCATTTTCCTTCTACTAAGTAGATATCGATACTTTTTTTCGATGCAAGTTACGAGCAAAAATATCGATACCTTGACGGTAACGATTGAATTTCTCTTCCCGCGTGGATGCGCGTTATAAAGAATACAGATGAACGGAGACGAGGTGGACAAAGGACTGACCGTTTCTCCGGCTGACTAACGGCCGATTGCTAATTGCTAGAAATAGTTGCCTACTCGTTAATTGCCTCCGCGACTCGGAGTAATCGTATGCGCTCCGTATACGCAGATGAGCGGGAAGACGGCGACGCTGGCGTGGTCGAGACGCAAACGGGAACGCGTCGATCGTCGCAATTAACATTAATTACCGTGATTATTCCGTCCACCGGATACAATCCAGTTGCGCCCGATTATCACGACTAGAATGCTCGATGAAGGGGCGGGGGAGGGGTAGAGAAAGAAAAAAATTTACTCATCGATGATCGACGCATTCGATACGGGTGAATAAAGGGAACAACCTGACACCTGTTCTCAGGTGAACATAGCCAGCCCCCTCGTTAAGGGGTCACATATCTTTGAGCTGTTAAATAGGAGGGAAAAATAAAAAATTTATGTATTAAAAATGCAACATATTTTATATGATATTTCCTTAGTAATTTAATAGTCAACAGAAGAAAATGGAATAATTATAATCCAGTTTATCGATACTTTATGGCTTTCAATCTCAGTAACAAAAGCGGAGGGACAACAAAGTATGAGCTTGACAGGTTCCACGGCCTCTCCCCCCTCCCCTAGTGATAGGGATAATGCCTGGACAATAATCGTGGAGGACAGGCCAGACGATAATCGAGAGGAATCTCTATCTTGTTTGCTCCGGGGGATGACACCTCCTACGTCCGAAAGAACAAATAGAAGAATTCCCTCGGCGTTACAATTGAAGAGACAATACAGAAAAAAAAACACGTGTAGAGAAAGCGTCAGGAATAATATTTACAGAAAACCGAGAAGATCCGGAGAAAACATCGACGTTATCGCGCAAAGTATTATCGAAGTCGCGAGCTTTCGCGATACGAAACGAAGGAGAAATAGAGATTGTAGAGTCGCGAACGAAGAAAAACGTTCGGAGCAGACAGTCTCTTTTTCTTTTTCGCGCTCATCTAACGCTTCGGGCGCGCGTGTGGCTATCGGCTGTGAAACGGTTTACCCTTGTATTTCGATTAAAAAATTGCGCTTCGGACGAAAGTAGAAAGTCGTCGTTGTCACACTGGTCTCCACACGGTGGCTCGAGCAGAACGTTATCGATGTGTGTGTACGTGCAATTAGAAGAGCGATCGGGTATTATCGCTGGTGCGAGCGCAGCGAGAGAACCGAGGTCGACACGAACGGGCCAGAGCGCGCTATAAATGTGCTTACTCAAGGGAAACTATGGGGATAAGATAAAGAGGCTGCATAATTATCGTAATACCGTATATCATGTGAAATGCGTCGCCCGGCTTGGGGATCCGGCCGCCAGGAACCAACGCGAGCGGACTCCTCCCTGGCACCGACCGACTTATTAATTTAACGGCTTATCGAATCTCCCGTCCCCCCCGATAACGCTCGCCTATGGGTCATTCCACGCGAAATCGAACACTCTTTTTGCAGTAACATTTCGGATTTTGTTGACAGTTGGATATATGTTGATTTTTGAAAATTAAAAAAATTTCCAATTCTACTTATACTCTATAAATCTTAACTGTTGTAGCGACAAACTGATCAAAATGAGCCTCGTCGGTGCTTATATCGGAGACGTTTATGTGAATAAACCACAGACACTCGATGAATTGAAAGCAAACATTTGTGCCGATATTGCAGAGACAAACGTATTTATTTGTGAAAGTGCAACTGAAAATTATGACTCAAGAATCGATGCTTGCGAACGTAGTCGACAGATAACGGAACACCACGATCTCCTGGTATAATTTCGCGATCGCGAAACCTAAGATCGTTAAAGTTCGAATGAATTATTAATTATTGTTAGGTTGTTAATTGTTCGAGGAAACGCCGAGACTGAACGATCAACGAGGAACATGTGCCAGTCGAGAATTCGTATAGGTGTCCCATGGTTGGTCGTTTAATCTGGGCCCTGCGAAGCTCTCCGGTGGCCCCCGTCCGAGTTCCCCCTGAATATCCCGTGTTAACGAAAAACAAGGAGCACGGAGGACAATCCGGTGCTCGAAACCGGATTTCGGGATTAGAATCGGTCGGTGGTTGGTTCTTCTGCGAAACCCTTATTCGTTTATGCAGCGAAGGGCGACGGAGATCTCGCCTCGCCTCGTCACGTCTCGACGCGGCGGCGGCCCCGAGGAACCGCGACAATGGGTAACAATGGAGGGAGTAAGAGGAGGGGTAGGATCAGAGTCCCGTCCGCCTGGGCCCCGAAATCACGATCCATTCGTTTCGCCTCAATAGGGGGGGGGAGGGGGGGAAGGAAATATATTTCATTGGAAGACAGCCATCGAGCTGACAAAAGAAACGAGGATCCAGGGCGTCTTGTGTCCTGTTCGGGAACATCGTTACCACGATCACCTTCGTATATGGACTCTTTTTATTGCCCGTTACCGTGCAGAATCGATGAAAAATCGCCTTGCCCGCGGTCACGTTATCGTCTGGGCGAGCAAAACAACATCGTCCACGCGGAAAATACTTACGAACTGATACGCCTCGGTAATATCCATCGACCAAATACGTATACCGTGTTCGTCTTCTTCGAATCGGGACGAAAGAAGGAATTAAAAAAAAATAGTAAAAAAGAAAGAAGAAACGATCAAGGAGAGAAATCAAGAACGATTAAGTCAAGAGGATTAGGGAAACCGTAAGCCGATCCCAGGTCCGTCTGGAGGATCGTTTAACGCGTTCTCGCCTCGGCGACGGTACACACGGGACCAATGAGAAAATAAACCGCGACGGGACGCGGACAACAGTGACGGAGCCGGCAGCAGCCACGGCGGCGGCGGGTTGGTAGAAAGAGAAACGAAGAGAGAAAGATGGAGAAATGTGTGTATGGATGGCCCTGGAGGGGCCGAAAATCTCGATCCGTTCGGCGCCAGTTACGAGGGCCGGTACGAGCTGGAAGTATATTTCATTCGGCGGCCCGACGTCGTACGGAGCCACAAAAGAGCGAAATCCATGTCTGGGCCTTAACGTGCCGTGGCGTGGCCGGAGCTTTGGGTCAGTCCATGCCTCTCCAACATCACCCCCCCCTCCCTCCAGCGCGGTTCTATTCAACCGCAGGATCTGCTCCAGGCTCGTGCACGTCCACTTTCGACACCCTTCTCTATACCGCGCTAATCGTGCCTGAAAACGGGTAATCTTGTTGGATTACGATTAAAAAACGGACGGTAGCTACCGACTCTGTTCTGCCGAAGTAACTATATGAAATAAAATAATATAGTTCACTATATTTAAGTTAACTATTATGATATTGTTGATTATATTGTTTCTTTATTTGGAGTTCTAATATTGTTAACTTCTAAATAATACAGAATAACAAGATTAAAACATTTTTTTTTTATTTATTTAAGAAGAACCTTAAGCGTCCGGTACGCTCTGTACAAACTACAGTTGCTGCCCAACAAATTAGGGTCAGTCATAATTTTTCGTGGCAATCGTAGAATTAAAAGGTCAGAACGTAATTTAATAATAATTTTTATTACTTACTAAAGTGCGTGTATATATATTATATACGATGGAGATCTTCACCGTCCCGGCTCCTTGCCCTCGTCCCTGCACGGAGTAATTCTAAACATCTGTGAGGAAAGTTCGCGTCCCTCGGACACGTGTTTACCAGACCCGTACATTTTACTTCTCGCGAACAATACCTTTGTCCATTTAGATTTATGGGCCCGTATAATGCGGAAACGGAAAATTTTAACGGCTTTAAAATGTTCCCGAACAATAAACCTTGTTTTCTAAATTCTTTTCAGGTACTAAAATAAATGTTAAATCGAATGTTAATTTGACAGGAATTTCAGTAGTTCCCTATACCAAGTGGTAGGAGTACGATACTTTTTACAAACGGCTATCCCCAACCTTCACAATAATATTAAAAAATCCTCGAAATCGGAAATGGCTCCCTTATGGTAAATATTTACCCAAAAAGTATTATTCCGAGGGTATAAATATGTTAATTTTCCGGTTACAACATATACATTGCAATAAAGGGAGAATTATATTGAAAATAATTGCACGTTTTTCATCTATTCGATATATCGTTTTATTACTCAGGCCGAGAACTTTTGGACCCTACTACGTATATGTCGTTCATAACAACCATTCCTTAGTCAAGATTAGTCGGTAGGACGCGGCACATTGGATAATCGATCGTAATTGTGTCTATTTAGCTGTGGGACCGGTGCTCGGCTGTTCCTCGTATTCGATCCAGCGACTGAATGTTCCCCTCCAGCCTTGGCGCGAGAAGGCGTGCGGAAACCCGCATCACAGAAATTATGTCAATAAATCCTGTCCCGGCCACTGATTCTCAAAATCGTTCGTCCCCTTCTCTCTAGCTGTAGTCCAGTACGAACGATTACATCGACGGTTGCCTATGCAAATTTAAGATTCCATTACCCGTCCGATCTTCCGCCAAGGATTTCGCTGGGAATTCTTTGACTTCTCTCTCTCACCTTCGACCCTTGATCTTTCTGCGTTGCACTCAAGTGGCGCGTGTTTCTGTTTGAATTTTTCAGGCCATCATCGTATACACCGTGTTCTCTCGGCGATTTAATGTCACCTTTTAGTTCGTTCGTGGACAACGAAACGTTTGAAAACTAAGTTACGGACGAAATAATTTTTACCATCGGAAAGCGTGAATTTCCTCAGATCTCTTATAACTTTTATTACCATACGAAAGTGAAGAAATCGGTTAATGTATGAAATTAGAAATTTTTCAAACTTTGTCACGTTTCTCGATCGATAGAAAAAGATGTTCCTTTATCGTCGGTAGTTTTAGTTTAATTCCGTCGACGGTAAGCAAATTCGGAGCAAGCCAGAGGCAAGGGTAGGGCAACATTTAACGGCGCGAAAAAGAAAAACGAGGAGGCAAGGACACAGGACGAAATGAATTCGCTCGATTAAGCGCGTAAGAGCGGACTACCTGCCGCGATAACAGTTTCCTTTCCTCTGGCCGAGGCGAGGCCCCGTACGCACGGTCAGGATAACGATATCTTTAGAGCCGGGTTTTATCGGTAAAAGTCAGGTGTGAATTGGGGCCACTGGTGCTCGATCAAAGCGGACCCAGCCGACTGCGATTCGGTGACTCTGAGGTAAGAGTGGGGACAAAAGAAGCTTGGGGGAATAGAGAAAGAAACGTGAACCGGAAGACTGATGTCCCTCTGATATCTGCCTACCGACAAATTAGAATACAGGGTGTAACGAAAATATTACAGGTCCCTGGAATGGGACACTCGTAAGGTGATTTGGAACAGGTTTTTCCTTAACAAAAATGTTATCCGACACTTTGTTAACGAGATATTAATAAAAAAACCCCGACCAATCAGAGATTTTTGTTACACCCTGTATATTGAACTTTAAATCATTGAGCAGCATATCTTTCACGGCACTTCTACCAATAGATTCTTGCTAATATTTATAAATATATTTCACTGCTGAGAAACCTTCGAGCACTCACCGAGGATTTACTGTATATCGCCCGAAATTAACGTAAATTCTACCAACATGTTGTCATTTTCCGCGCCACAATCCAGGGTCTTCGCCATCGGTGAGAAACACCGATTTCGCGTCCGATTTTAATCGCGTCGTGATGCAATCGGTCGAACCTTAATGAGCTAACGAGAACCGTCGTATTCGCGCCGTATTTGGCCGGGACTGCGGGTAACACCATAACATTAACCTGGTCAGAGATGGGAGAATTGATGACAGAGTTTAGTATAATTTTCATTCGAATAATATGTAATAAAGAGAAGCATCAACTAAGATCGGCACCCTAACCTTTAACCCTTTAACACATTCGAGACGGACCGTATTCGTTTTTCTAATCTTTGTTCGTTACTGTTTTATCTAAATAACGAATTTGCCCATTTCTGTTTGGATAATCCACATGGAAGGGTCTTCTTCTTCTTATTACATGGGTCGTTAACCGAACGATGCGATAATCACCCTACTTGCGCAACGCGTCGCGGTTACAGGAGCGTATTAACAGAGAAAAATTATTATATCTTAACATTAGAACTACCGACGATAAAAACATATTTGCTTCGATCGCTGGATAAACGTGAAAACTTTTGAAAATTTAGAAATTTGGATACTGACTAATTTCTTCACTCTCATATCGTAATAAAAGGTAACAAAAGATCTGAGAAAATGTATTGTCGTAACATTTTAATCGTCGTTGTAAGAGTGAATTGACCAGTCATTTTTACTGGTTTAGTAGTTCTAGTGTTAAAGGGTCTGCCGCGTGCTAGCTACGATCCTGGCGCGCAGTTGGTCCTTATATTCTGATAGAGAGAGAGAGGCGAGAGAGGACGCTGGGGTCCCCACACGGTATAACAAAGATCCATCGGGACCGGTTTCGTGTTCTGCCCTTTTTTACATTCCCCGAAGAGGCCCCGCCGTGCCGCGGGTGTGAAAACCGACACCCACCCACTTGTTATTTTGTCAAACACGAGCCTTGAAAATTATAGGAATCACGAACGGTATCGCTGGGACTTTCTGCTGGAAACTACCCACTGCTCGATCCAAATTGCTCTCGATTGCACCGTTCTCGATGCATTTTATAACCGTCAATTAAACCGCGACACGGGGATTAATCCGTGGCCTCGGCTACCGATACGCTGCGTTTCCTTGCCGTTTTGTCGGTGTCGCGCCCCCATCCCCCTACTCATCTCATCTTTCTTTTGTTCTTCTTCGGACTTTTGCGAACTCCATGTGTGTCCACAACGACGGATATTCGTGTTTTCCTGCCATTTGTTGATATCGAGGGAGGATAACTAGGGATGAACCGATCCAAATAAATAATCGATACTTTTGTTTCGATACCGAGTATTTCGGGTATCGAGTAAACAGTACAGTGATTCCCTCGATGAATGCGACACGAGTAACGGCGTTATTTCCATTATTGGGGGAGTCCCCCTGTAGAACCAATGAAAACAGAATAAGCAGAAGCTAATCAGAGGCATTATTGTTAATAAATGTTCATCACCGTTAAAGTCAGAGATGGGCAAATTGATTATCTAGATAAAGAATTTCGAATAATGAATAAAAGATAAAAAAAATACTTCGTAATAAATTTTCGTAATGTTTCGAATGTAAGTTTAGGTGGTCACCTCTTTCCATGTCCACGGCATTAATAGCGTATTTTTCATCGACCCAATTCGGATCGTGAACGATTTATTTCCGTTCGATCGTCGGAACTATAATCACATTGCGTAATAAAATGCGTTTTACTATCACAAAGGGAGTGTATCGATGCTTTATCCTCTGACACTTTTGTAAACACACCACGAATTCAAATAATGAAAACCAACCGGAAATGGGTTGGAAACAGTACGAATCGGGCCTGAATCGTTCCAAATCGCACAGCTCCGTTGCATGTTACACCTAGCAATTAAACGCGACACGGGGGAGCTACCTTTTGCTACCGACCGATTCGCCTCTGTAAAACACGACCCCCGGAGCAAATTGGATCGTCTTATAATCTCGCGCTGGTACTACGATCCAAAGAAAGAGAGAGAAAGAAAGACCCTCGCGAAATTGTATCCGTTTTGTAATTAGAATCGATCGCGCTTCGCCTTATCTTCGATGCTTCTCCCTCGATGTAAACCTGTTTTCCCGCCGGGCAGCATCGGGATTTTGCCCGTTTGTTTCGCGTCCAAAGATATCCGCACTGGAAATTAATCAATACCTCTGCTGCAACGCGAGTTTAATTCGTTTTCAATGAGCCACATTAATCTATGTAATGGCATCTATTCGTATAACTTTATTAGTTGACTGCGGATTATATGAATTTATAGTATACATAGGCGCAGCCAGGTTATCAGTCGGGGTGGAAGCAATTTATATTTTTTTCTCCAGGCGGGGCAAAATGTAATTTTTTTCTTCTAGGATAGGGCAACAGCCACTTTTTTCGTCAAGGGGAGAGGGTAAGTGCCCCCCCTGACTACGCCCATGAGTATGTACGACTACGTGAGTTTTTTTTTTATTTTTTCAAGCGTTTTCCATGTCCCTTCGGCAATTTCACCCATGAAACGAAACGATTCTCGTGGCAATCGCGACGAAACGAGGCAGATCTGCACTTCGATCTAGCGTGAAGATTCCATCCTGTCGACTGACCGCACACCGGTTATTTCTGACACGGATGGTCGACCGTGAGCAAGAAACGATCCCCTCGGAAATTCGAAATCGTTCGGTTTCTATCAGCATTCGTGGCCAGTTGGGGGCTGTTCGTGGGGCCGTTTTTTGCTTGTTCGTCATTATTGGCCCTTGTTCCCCGGTTTTTTCATTCCTATTACACTGCGGATGCGCCCATCGACGTGTTTTTGCTATCGAAGCAATACACACGGACGAACTACCTATGTACAGTAAGTCCTCGATGAGTGTTCGATGGCTTCCACGTCACTGACAAGGATGTCACTTTTTAATGAGGTTCAGCTTAGAATTTCGGAGCCAATAATATTTCTTTCAGTCGCATGCTGCCATTAGTTTATGAAATATTTCATGTTCACTGGCCAAGGAACCTTCGAACACTCGTCGAGGATTTACTGTATACGTAACACCGACTCGAAAATAAACACCGACGGCGTTAACTCGTTAAGTACTGCGGATGTTGTTAGACGAATCGCCGAATTGTATGATTGTACAGCACTGATCAAACGGATTCAACGCCGACAAAGTTAACGAACACTTTCCGGTGTGTTTCCGTTCGCAGAAGAACCGCGATCGATGCCCCCCTTGAGTAATCTATGTCGTCGGTTGTGATAACGTCCTAGAAAGGTGAGAACGAAACGAATAAGTCTCCCGTTGCTCGATTGCAATATGCTACAGATGATAAACGACACGCGTAATTGCGATTCAGTAGACTGGGAATCGAGAAGAGAAAGACCGAGTCTCGATACGTAGAAATGGAAAATAAATATTTAAGTTGCGGCGGCGATCGTGCAAATGACCGATAGCCGTTAATCGTCGATAGAATATCTCCCGAAAGGATCATCTGGAGGCTGAAAATAGTCTCTGTTCGAGCGTGTATGAATGAATCGAACGTAGACCGAAGCACGGAATGAATAGAGAGCTCGAACGCGTCAGTCTCCCACTTCGTGTCCCGATAAAATAAAAAATTTTTATTGGTATCTATTAATAGCCATTCGAAGCAATTTTGCGAACCGAATGTATTTACAGGCCGACCGTAGCATTCTCAGGTGACAAGCCGGCCGCGGCTCTCACCTGGCTCGTTTCTGCGCCACCATAGAAACGACACTGTCGCCGCTACATATATGTATACTCGACGTTCGGCAAATAAGGCATTTGTTAAGTGCACCGAGGCTGGCAAGTCACGGCTGCCCTGGGACGGGTTTTGCGCACTCCTTGACCAAAAGCGGAATACAATGCTCGCCGCTTATTCCTATATAGCGTGCTGAGATCGCGTAGCCCCAGGGTTTTTCTAACTATATTGGGAAAGTGAACGCCGTGCGACGATCCCGTAACCCTTATTTGTCGTGGTGTGGTTCGATCTTAAAAATTTGTTGTCCTCTGAATACTTGATAGTAAACAGAAGAAGTAGAAGTAGACAGACTGAGATTGAATCGGAGGGTTTTAGGGTATATAAGGGAACTGTGGTGTGTTGACAGGTCTGAATGGTGACAGTTGAAGTCCTATAGATATAGAAGAATGAAACATTGATGGACGATATCATGAACACGATAGGAATGGTTAATGGAGAAAAATGATAATACGATATTCTGACCCCTTCTTAAATGAGTCTGTACACAGTATTAAGAGTACAAGCTTCTCGAAAGATGAATGACATATAAGCGAGAAGGACAATGTATTTTGGAGTAATTCCATTGCTGCATAGACGATTCGTTTTGTATTGTTTTTATACGTTTTTATTTATTTAATAAAAAGGAAAAGATTATTTCTCCGCCTTCGTTTTTGCGTTACGTGCTTTCATATACTTAACAACAATCTTCTGTTCCTCTATCAGGAAAGCACGGACAATCCTAAAAGAAAAAAAAGTTAAGTACATAGATGAGTAATAGTAATTTCAGCAGCTCGTTGGAGCACACAAAGATAATGTCGTACCTTTCTTTCACACATTTGTGACAGAGAACACCGCCGTACACACGTTTGACTGTCTTCTTACGCCTGCACATTCTTGACCTCTCCATTGGCCTGGCTGGTTGGATGCCTCTGAGCTTGTCCTTGCATAGACCACATCTGGGGATCTTCTTCGGTTTCTTAAGGTACTGATACACTAGCTTGCCACCAGGAGTGCGTACACTATAAAAACACAAGTTTATGCATACAAGGAAAATGTAATTTCTTGGTAAAAAATGAGCACAAACCTCGAATAATTCACTGACAGTATTACTATCAATTTAAAGTGCGTAATAAACTTATGTTTAACTGTGATCTACACGTGGATACTTTGTATTACCAAAATAAACCAAAACATAACCTTAAACAATAGAAAGCTTAGCAAATGTGTACGATCTTGACCGAATTTAAACATTGAAAACAGCAAACTCGATACAGGTCTAATGCAATGATAAATCTGTTCTTTATTTAAATCGAAAACAATACTTACACGCGTCTCCTGTTGCTTTTTGTATTGTATGACAAGCGTCGGCGATAGGTTAACCGCTGCACCATTTTGGTTCTGCAATATAAATGCTTTGATACAAGAAAATCTCACGCATATCGTAAGAAATTTTATTATGGAGGAATATAGATCGCGGACAAACTACTTAAACTTTGTCATATTCAACGATTGTTGTAAATAACAGGGATAACAATAAATTGCACGAAAATTGAACAAACCTTTTTCAGAGCCAAACGGAAAAGGAAGAGAATCGGGAGAAAAAACTTTATTCTACGCAAGCGTAGAATGACGGCCACTGAAAATCATAGCCATCTAGTGGTGAACAGATCGAATTATACTGTCTTCATTAAACATAAAAACGCAGACGAGGTAGAGAATAGACTTATCGTCTTATGGGACTTTTCATCTCATGTTCTGAAATACCGATCGTGCAAAAACTCAAAGATTTTGTGCTGCCCTCTACGTTATGAGAACGATGAATTTGGGCATTCCACTCAATCTACTCGAGCTCAACCGTAGATATAGAAATAAAAAAAAAAAGATATATCTATGCTACGAGTTCAACTAGTCAAATTTGCTCCAAAGCACAGACGAGATATAGATACATAGGAACGTAAATTTGAAAGCACTGTAGAAGTTTGACTAGTTGAGCTCGAATAGATTGAATGGAAAGTCTGAATTCACCAATCTCATACGTAGAAGGTAGCACAAAATCTCTGAGTTTTTGCACGATCGGTATTTCAGAACATGTGACACGAAATCCCATAAGATGTTAGGTCTATGTACTCCATTCTAAATATATCTCGTCTGTGGTTACATCCACACAACTTCCTTTCCGATTGGAAGTCTCCTAGTGGCGTTCATAACGTAAGTTTGCTCTAACATTTTTCTTCATTTATTAGATTTAGATTTGATTATAATATACGAAATTGTTAATTAAAGGATATTTACTGTATGGGAATTACTATTTGTATAAATATCAACACCAGTCGTAGGTAGTTACAGTAAATTCGTGCAATATTCAAGTCGGTTCACGCACGTGGCAATGGTTTTAACAATATTTTAATTGTAGCAGTATTCATTTTACAAACAAAGTCTGTGATTTTCTGAGTAGTTAGTTGCATAAATGTTTGAACGGCTTATTTATGCTTGAAATACGGATTGTCTTTTAAATGAAACACGTTTCCATACTTTAAATTGTCGAGTTCGGTTATTTGTCCAGTGTTCTTTTGGAGTAACAATCGATTTGAAAACTACGAATGTTATTCGGTACCACAGACTGTTATTTGATAAAGTAAATAAAAAAAAGACAGAAAACTACATTATTCGTACTTATGCATGGGTTTTTGATGTAGGTTAATCGTAAGTCAACCATAACGTTAAGATGTCAGGAGGTCTGGACGTATTGTCCCTCAAAGAGGATGATGTTACTAAAATGTTAGCTGCATTCACTCACTTGGGTGCAGAAAATGTCAACTTCCAGATGGAACAATATGTTTACAAGAAAAAGAGCGATGGTAAGTTTTAGTGTGCATTAAAATAAATAATTTTATGTCTACAAAATTTATAAAATCCTTTCATCAACTAGGAGTCAGCATTATTAATCTTCGTCACACTTGGGAGAAACTGCTGTTGGCAGCACGTGCCATTGTCGCTATTGAGCATCCTAGTGAAGTATTTGTCATCAGTTGCCGCCAAACTGGCCAAAGAGCTGTTCTCAAATTTGCACAGCATACTGGAGCTACACCAATTGCTGGTCGTTTTACTCCTGGTGCCTTCACTAATCAGATCCAGGTTGTTCTTTTTACAATGCAAATTATTATTACTTATATAAATAATATTTATGTACATATATATAATGATGAACAATCTTTTTTCATAAGATACACTTGTTGACTTATTTTGGCTTAATCTTTTCTGACTTTATTCATATAATGGACACAGTTGTTTTGTAAAGTTGCTATATATTAATAGTGTTCATCATTTGCAGTCTGCTTTCCGTGAACCACGTCTACTGATCGTTACTGATCCATCAATGGCATTCCTTGCAACACGAAGAGTCTTCACTGTGTTGGTCTCATGTGGTGGTTGCTGGCCAGAGAAGTCCTCAGACTAAGGGGCTCTATCGCTCGCGAAAGTAAATGGGACGTCGTCGTTGATTTGTTCTTCTACAGAGATCCGGAAGAGGTTTGTATCTCGGTTTTTTGAGTCTCCATTTAGTGTTATACAGTCTGTACTTGAAGTGATGAGAAAATAGTGACCAGAAGAATATTTGATGACTATTTAATTATGGCTTAATCTTTTCTGAATATAATTCAAATCTATATGGCATACAATTATCTAATGTACGCATAGGACCATAACTTTATTATTTCTTGTAGGCTGAGAAAGAAGAACAGGCAGCCAAGGAAGTTGCTCCAGCCAAAGAGTTTACAGGACCTGTCGAAGTTCCAACCACCACAGAACCCGGTTGGGTCAATGATGTTGAAACTACAGCTCCGGTCACAACTGAAAACTGGGCCGACGATGTTGCCCCGCCGGCGGCAGCCGCTATTCCACCTGCAGGTGCTGCTCCAGCTTTCCAGGCAACCGGAGATTGGGCTGCACAGGTAAGAGGGCATTTTGCAATTGTGTAACAAGTTCCTAGTGGACAAAATTACTTATTTTACTTTTTGTTTACACAGCCTTCCGAAGAGTGGACCACCCCTGCGCAATCTACTACGACCCAGAGCTGGGGAGGTGCCACAACTGAAAAGTGGTAATTTTATCTTCTTTGAGAATTTCATACACTGACACACTTTGTACAGTGAATTGTAATAAAGTGACTGAAAATCCATATCATTCTGTCTTTTATTTGTTCCAACTACCGAATGAAAATTACGACTGTATTCCTCCTAACAGTAAAAAAGTAATTCTTTTTTTTACAAAAATTATGTGACTGAAACAACGTTATGTTACATAAGAATGAAACTTAACAAGTTTTGGTAAGTTCAATATCAATAATTCACTCATTTCTTATAGACTACTTGATTTCTTTGAAAAATAAACTTATCCCACTTTTATAGCTTTACTAGTTAATTTTTCTGCTTATCCAAATACTGCACAATGGCTGTGTTCTTAATACTAAATGTTGCAAAAGAGATCATTCTCGTTACTAGAGAAAGTAAACTGAATATGTTCTATCCTTGTCGCACGTTTGGAGTTCGTATAGCGCCCTCTCTGTCTAATACCTCTTCGGTCATCCTGTTATCCTAATACGTACCAGGGGATCATGAACCCGTTTTCAAAGTAGGTGGCACGTATGATGCTATCTCTGTCCTTGTCGCACACATCGTCGCTCCTTGTCTTACACATTACAGGCATTGGAGAGAAGATAACACTTGATGAAATTGTTAATAACTACCTAATAACAAACCATTCATGTTCCAAATTGTCATATCAAGATTGTTAGAGGTCCAGACTAGACTGTTATACTAGATAGAACCACAAATTGTAACGTATAACTAGGAAAATAATGAATAATACGGGCGACTGTCGAATTGCGTGAGGTTACTGCGATCAACGTAGTAAAGAATTGTTCATAACAAATTAATTCAACCTCAAAACTGTTCGAAAGAGGTATGGGAAATTAGCTAAAGGTTCATTCTACATTCCTCGACTGCAAAAGTATACTAAATGTGCACCTTAGATTACTAAATTAATGAATAATGTGGCCAGTGTCCACTTACATTATGCGATCCTTGAACATCAGTTCAGATAATCATTAATAACTTATTAATTCGATGGCAAAGTTACCGCAAACTGGGGTGTGAATATTGCCTGGGGTCTGTTCTATGTTCCTCAGTTGCAAATAGTTATGAATTGCTATTAAACATTGAGATATTCGTAAATTTCCTAACGTTAGTTGGGTTATGGAATTTGGCGGGAATTTACTATCTCTGTCTCACTCTATAGACCTTCTGTCCTTGTCGACAACTTCTTCGACCTCCTCGGTTATTCTGTATTCCTACTACAAGGAGCCGAAAAATCGCCTATTTCCACTGCCAAAGCATCTGGTCAGAAAATTGTCTATCCTTGTCGCACATTCGGAGTTCGTATAGCGCCCTCTCTGTCTAATACCTCTTCGGTCATCCTGTTATCCTAATACGTACCAGGGGATCATGAACCCGTTTTCAAAGTAGGTGGCACGTTCAATACCATCTCCGTCCTTGTCGCACATATCGTCGCTCCTTGTCTTACACATTACTGGCATTGGAGAGAAGGTAACACTTGCTAAAATTGTTAATAACTACTTAATAACGAATAATTCGTGTTCCAAATTATTATGTCAAGGTTCTCAGACGTCCGCACTAGACTTTTTAACTACATAGAATCAGTAATTGTGACGCAAAAGTAGGAAAATAATGAATAATACGGGCGACTGTCGAATTGTGTGAGGTTATTGCGATCAACGTAGTAAAGAATTGCTCATAACAAATTAATTCGACCTCGAAACTGTTCGAAAGAGGAATCGGAAATTAGTTAGAGGTTCATTCTATATTCTTCGATTGCAAAGGTACACGAAATGTACATCTTCAATTAATAAATCAATGATTAATGTGGTCGGTTTCCACTTATATTATGTTATTCTAGTGCAACACTTCAGAAAATGATTAATAATTACTTAATTTGATTGCAAAGTTGTCGAAACATGATATGTGAATGTTGCTTAGAGTCTGTTCTATGTTCCTTAGTTGAAAATAGTTATGGATTGTTATTGAATATTGAGATATTTATAAATTTTCTAACGCTTGTTTGGGTTTTAAGATTTGGCGGGAATGTACTATCTCTGTCTCGTACTATATATGGACCTCCTTGTCTAAAACCTCCTCGGTTATTCTATACTCCTGATCATAAAGGTAGAAAAAGAGCAGAATTATATGGTAAAGTGAGTGAGTGCAGAAATCGTCTATCCTTGTCGCACATTCGGAGTTCGTATAGCGGCCTCTCTGTCTAATACCTCTTCGGTCATCCTGTTATCCTAATACGTACCAGGGGATCATGAAACCATTTTGAAAGTAGGTGGCACGTAGAAAGTATCGCTATCCTGCTTGCACAATTGATTGTCCTTGTCTTACCAATAGTGATATATAAACCATCGCTATCAGTAATTGTTTATGCACATATTAAATCGGAAGGATGCAACAAACATATTGACAGTCTTGAAATAAGTATTTAATCTCAATTTCTTCTTGTGTTAATAATGTCGATAAAATATATATGTAAGTATGTACATATGAATACATTTGGTCACAATCAGCTGACCACAGCTGACTTATAATTCTTATACTATTCATGCACTCTTTATCAATAATTGGTCCGTGTTTTGTATAAACATTTATATTTTGTATTTTTGAACAAGTACTGTCTTATAATGTGTATTTTTTTAGTGTTCATCTTTTGTTGTGTATATTGTTAGAAAATTGAAGCAGTTATCGTCAATGTGTCTGTTCGACAAATGTCAAATTCGTGATACCGATTCAAATTTAACTAATATTCTCATACTCTTCGTTTACATATGTCATAGTGAAGAATAAATAGTAAAATATTTAAAATGATGACTGATATGGAAGAAACAGAAGTGAAACATGTTCAATCACAAATTGAGAGACATGATTGGTAACCTACTTCTTTTATGATTAAATTATGTTTGTGCATTTTAATACAGAGCATATACTTACCTAGTTTTCTTTTTATTACATAGCGAAGATGATCAAGTACACTATTCAGAAGCCACAAAGAAATTGGCCATAGGGCTTTTAAATATTTATCAGTTACCATCGGAACAAGTTCAGAAAGAACTGAACGAAGTAACGTAAGAGACAACAATAGATAAATATACTTATTGCATTTCTGTTCTTTACTATTGTTGTTTCAGGGGTAAACAAGAAACTTTACTCTGTCAGATGCAAGTTGAAACCAAAAAACTTCAAGAAAGTTTGGAAGATATTGATTTAAATGAAACGGTAAGATTTTACATTAACAGACGCATGTTTATTGATCTAATTAAAGGCTTCCTCGTGAAATTTTAGTATAAATACATAATATACACAAGATGTAGAATATAAAATGTGCAAGAAAATATGTATTGCAGTTTCAAATGATAAAAGTTTATCAAGGAAAACTAACTCTAATGAAAAAAGAGATGGCTTCCATTCATGAGAGAACATTCAAATTAAAAGTAAGTATAATTTATCTGTGGATTTCATGGACATCATACATTCTTTTACTTGTATAGAAACGAGCATTAAGGTTACAACAAATGAAACAGAAGGAGGCTTTGAATAAGGAACAGCAGCGGGAGCAGGAAATCCGTCGTGAACAAGAATTAATTGGTAAACCTGTAGTGAGTTAAGAAAGAGCAACCACTGAGGGAAATGACTTACACCAGGAAAACTGATTAAGTGTACATAAAAGCAATATATTTAAACAAATATTGTTTGCAATACAACTTACATTTAGTTTACATTTTCATATATTACCAAACAATTTCCCATTGTCCATTTGAGCCACATTTCTTAGTATCTTTACATAAAACATTAAATGTTGTTTCAGTGGGGAAACCAATGATCTCTCTATCCTCTTGTATCCTAAAGGTAAAAGTTGATTCGTATGTTCCCAAGAAGTACCTAGAAAAATATACATATTGTACACTGTTTTTATTCGCGATAAAAAAATTAAATACTATTATTATTAATACTTACCTGGCATAGGAACAAATGATTTGATCAATAATTGCTACACCACCATCTTTAAATTTATTTAATACAGAATTTGATGGAATGAACCTTAGAACTGTGTACTCGAACAAGTAGTCTTTAAGATTATTGAACTCTATAAAAATTACGTTAGTCGATAAATTTCTTCAAATTCTAATTTTCTGTAGAATCATAAAGATAATGTACCTTCTTCTGTGGTATCTGTAGCAACAAATAGAAGTTTTAATCCGAAGTGATCCATTGTTTTTTTCACCTGAGAAGCAGCAGATTCTATTGTTGGTACCGTTGAAGAACGACCAACTAAAAAATCACGTCTCCTTAAATGAACAGCTAAGTAAGGTCCACCAAGTGCATCTCTTTTATTCTGTAATTATGAAATTATTTCAATAAATGTATTACTTACTTTACCACAATTATAATTGAATACCTTTTTTTTAGTCCAGTCATTTGATATTTCTGTGTTATCATCTTTGTCTGTTGAATTAAGAAAATGTTTTCTGTATTCATTAGCAATGCTGTATAACTCAGGATTGTATCTCATACTGCACCTAGCTCTCCAATATTCATGTGAGCCATAGGAATCGTGTAATGCAATTTCCATGTGATCAAACATTACAGACCTATAACAATAATTGTACTTGTATCTTGTTGTTGTATTAAGTATTCTGTATAAAATATAAATAATGGTTCAAAAATATAGTATCCTTTTACCTATAAACAGTAGGCATAAGATTTCTCCTTAAGTCTGATATCATCCCATGAAATTTAACACATTTAACATTTCCAAAAGTTACATTGCTGTATCCCCAAAAGTATCTATTATATCTATTAGATTCTGGTTTATTATATGTTAAAGATTCATCAGTACATTCTATTACCTCGTTTTTGTCTTCAAATTTACCTGTTCTGAACATGTCTTCATCATTTTGCAATACGTATATAACGTCAAGCTGTGTTTGCTTCTCTTCTGAAGGGTATTCTAGAAAAGTACATTTTTATTTACACTGTGAGTCATAAATTAATAAATGTGTACCTTGTATAAATTGATGCATTTCAATGACTGGAATGTACTTTTGTAAACTTGGAATATCAAAAAATAAGCTCCAAGGCAACTGAGTTTGAGGTCCTATTTGTTTAGTTCGCCAATGGTACAAATTACCTATTTAAAATTAAATTAAAAACAATGTAATATACATTTTAACGAATAATGTATAGTAATACTTAGAAACAATAATGATAAATATACCCCATGGTGGTAAAACTAATTTCCATTTAAATTCTTTGTCTTGTTTAACTAAGTTTTTGATAAAAACTGCTACACGAATGTAGACATCTCTTCTAAGATTAAAACCCTCTGGAGAATTAACGTCGTAAAGTATATAACTGAAAAATATATCATATTAAAAAGTGTTCATTTTAATCCGGAATAATTTACAAATTAATTTTATACCGGTTTCTTGAGTAATGCGATTGAACATTGCATCTTTTGTCAGCCTCTTCATATTGGTCCTTTTCATCACAGAATGCATTTTCTGTGGCAGTTTGTGGAAAATCAATACAAAATAATATGAGATACAGTATTTTGAAACATAACAGGTTTAACATTTTTGAGGTTATAATTGTTATAATATCTACAACATGTATGTAATATATAAATAACAAGAAATCGAAATAAGTAGTACAAAATAATGTAAAATATAATTTTTAATATTAATGTATAAACTATGTATGTAAAGGCCACATTTTTCAAAGAAATAAATATATCCTTTTAATTAAATTTGAAATCATGATTTTTTTTAGCTACGCGGTTCCTTTTAAACAATGAGATTAAGGACAGTAAAAAAACAACAGCGATAGCAACAACATTGTACAAGTTGATTTTTGTTACACACGAATTACAGACTCATATCTTCCTTACTCAAAAATGGTTGATGGGTAGATTACAATTCGCTAATTCAATCGATAATAATTATAATAATGGTAATAATAATTATTATTTATCGTCTTATACAATATTTATAATTCATAGTTCAGTTAACATAGTTCGTGCCTTGCTTGTATCAAGCAGGGCTGTTATGTTACATTTACTGGGACTCACTTCCCATACTCTTTCATTTATCCTATTAAAGTATACACTTGGCATATAAAAATTACAAGGACAATTTATAATGGTAATGGTAATAGCGGTAGTTGTAGTCATAGTAATGATAGTGGTAGCACTAATGGTATTTGTAGTTATAGTAATAGTCATAGTAGTAGTAGTAGTAGTAGTAGTAGTATTAGCAGCAGTAGTGGTAGCGATAATGATATTATCGTTATAATTATTTATCCAATAACTATGTCCTGTTACCATCTTGTCTTTCATGATTTACTTTTTCTATACGTATACTTGAGTGAAATCTCAGGTCCAATTCTTGGTTGCTTAAGATTCCAGTGTGTCTGGGGGAGTAGAAGTTAGCATTGCTCCCTCGAAAATTTGTGCCTCGTTGTGATTTTCAAATCTGTGCTGTTTTTGTATTTCTTTTTCACATTTCGTTAGCAATGACGTTAACTGGTAGTAGAATTCTTAGTCAGCAAACATTGGTACATACCATAATACTGAATTGTCGTTATAATAAATACAACAAGAAAATTCATTTCTATTAGACTAATCCTCTTTCTTGTTTTGCATCACTAAATGAATTCTCTATTGTTAACATCACAGCTAAAAAGGTGCCTTATTTCAACATGAAACACTATCTTACATTCATTACAGAAAACGTGAAGTAGTACATGACATCAGTAACTTTCAGACAAAGTAAGTTCTGTAAAAACTGCACAGTGCACTCATTTTAATATATTATATACTGTTGCTTGTATAATTTTTACTTATTTTCCCTACATTCACCACATACATTTATCTGCCTTCTTTGGCTCATTGTTCATAATAGTGAGTACAACATAAAATTTATACTGTCATTGACGCAAATATTAAGCTTGTAAAATATAAAATTACTGAGGATGTAGAAGATACATTTACATACTTATTAAAATGTCATGACAAGTAGATAAGTACAAATTTAATTATAAACTTATTTGTAGAAGTAACATAAATGTAACTGATCTTCTGTATTATTCTTACTAAGATAATTAACTGGCATTTTTAAATGCTTTGGTGCACTGTGTATTGTACTATACATGTATATATTACAAATATAGCTTGATACTACTTCACATTTAAAGAATTACAGTTGACAATTATCCGCTTGCTAGCACAATCGCAGTTTCATATGCTGGCACAATTACCTGGCACTCCAGGGAAGGTAGTTGCTTACAAATAAAATTGTGTAATAATAACTTAAACGTTTGTTGCATGGAATCATTGCGTATAATAAATTAGATATTATGTTTTATTCTGAAGCTGATGAAGATGACAAAAATGCCATTTAAAATAAACGTTGTTTGTTCGTTTGTTTTTTTAGAGGGATCCAATAATTTTTTTTAAATTTTTAACTGTAAGCCCACTTGAGTTCAAGATGTGTGAATTATCATTCTCGATTAATGATTGTAACTTTTGTTATAAATTAATTACACATTCGACGGCCATTTCATTTTCCTTCAAACTATACCCAGTTTAAAGTACATTTAATTGCGTTGGGCTTGTAGTGTAACGTTTAAAAATTACAAGAGTGTTAATAAATAAATTCATATATACACAGAGAAAGATATATACACATACACACTCACACACACGCGCACGCGCGCGAATCTTATGTACAATAATTAGCAGTAACACTCACAAACATATATATCGTACAAAAAATTCAGGATTATGTCGAAATCGTTCTTCCGCCAGTTCGGTCGAATTGAGCGTAAGAAACAATATACACAATAAAAAGATTACACTCTCGAGTAAATGCATGCTACAGATTGTTACATCACAATATTATACATTATAACGTGTATGCTTTTACCATGTGATAGCATGTACTTCTCCTGAACAACGAAACCGAATAGTGACAAAAAAAAGAAGAAGAAGAATTGCATTTAATGTAACTTCGTTTCTTACAAATACTTTTCATAATCTTATGATATGTGTAAACTGATAATAGACAAACTTAGATGTTACGTGTTTTTTCCTTAAACACTGTTACATTGCTAGAACCCACAAAAATACATATATTGTTTAACTCAGCTGAATACAGATATTGCCCAGTATTGGTTGCACAAAATATTTAACATTTTAATATCGATTCGAATAGAAATTGTAATACACTTCTGTGTATGCAGACATGATTGAACATCAAAGGAAACATAAGTGAATTGAAGGCAAGACGAATATGTACTAAGGTTTATGCAATTATTCATGTTCTTGGTAAAAACATTACGCATACAATAGTAAATCGTCTGTGAATAGTATTAGTTCTGCTTACTCAAGCTCTATTCGATACCGAGCAGTCGGAGGCTGGACTCAGGCGAAACTCTTTGTTGTATTCTATGTATATGTATATATTTATACTTAAATACATAGAAGGCGGTAAAGCTGCTACATATTGAGTTATGATTTACATATATATGCGGGTTACGAATGTGGCTGCTTTTTCTTTTTTGTTTTTCTTTTTTTGGAAGGTTTGCTTTCGTTTGCTTTCCTTGGAATGTCCACAGACACTATTAACTAGCGTACATTAAAAATAAGTTCAGTCATTTACAGACACCGCAGACACTTCCGAAAGGGAGATACGGCCATTCTGTTTCACAAAGTGCCTCAGCATTGTATATCTATTCATTTGTACAAATTAGTTCTGTACAATTGTCTAGCGTAATATATTAATGAGAGAAACATATAGCACTATTGTAGAAATGTTCTACGTTGAAATGTCCGTCTCTGCAATGCATGCGTACAGATAATTGTTCGATACTGCGAAATAATTAGAATTTTCCGTCGTGTTTCTCCGAATTATTCACTTTTGTCCACTATTTTTTCATGCCCCAGGGTTTTTTTTTTAAAACTCAAATCGAATGTTACACGCGAAATCGAATAACTCGACGGTGCTTAACGTAAGGTCGTTGCATAGGACTTAATCGCGGTTTGAAAATTATGGTCACACGTGGAATCGAGTTATCAAAATATGTGTACAAAGAAAAAAAAAGGGGGTACCACCGTGTTTCAGTATTGAGGTAGCGTAACGTTGCTTTGGCTTAGCGAGTCTTTCTGATCATCTAGAAATATTTCCACTGATCGGTGGTACTCAGAGAAAACTGTTACACGCCGAAGGATGAAACTGTACAGTATTTTTGATCTCTCTCTCTCTCTCTCTCTCTCTCTTTCTTTCGCGCGCGCACTCTCTCTCGCTCTCCCCCTCTCTTTCACTCTACTGCGTGTACATTTCGAGTACCGACGTGCGAATTCTCATACACACATGTATGATTATGTAAAATCACCGTATTGTATTTGCGATGTCTTTGGTAGAAACTATTTGGTACGTTTACGCCCGTTCGGAAGGTCGGTGCAGGGCCATGAAGTTTACAACGAATGAACAGCTTGCAGGGGGTAGTTCACAGGGAAACAAACATCAACAACAATGATTCCTCAAGTATCAACAACATTAACAACATCCCATTATAACTTATCATCATTATTGTGATCGTCTCTATCATGATCAGTTTTTTTTTTCCTTTTTAAAATGTCATTACAGTCGCTGTCGTTAAGGTCTCAGTCTTACGCCACATCTCCTTAACATTTGTAATGGGTAATTCTAATTATCATCGCAATCATTGTCTTCAGCAACATCGTCACTACTCGTTACATAGTTAATTATTTATGGCCATTGTCGACGGTACCATTCTGCCTTTTCATCCCATGGCCATCTCTCTATCCATTGTAGATTCTCTTTGTATTCGTAATAATCTTTCCGCGTAAATTCATTCGTTACCGATCGAATCTAGCAGTAATCAATCACTCCGGAACTTTCAAACAGAATCGTGAATACACATAAATGATATACCAATGATTTCACGGAGAGAAACAAAGAGAACTAGAAATGCTAGAGAGCAGAATGTGGAAAAATTGTTATCTTTTCTACGATTGCGAGCTCAGAACGCGAAACAACGAATAAATACTTACACCTGACTGATCGATACTTCTGTTATCAATTAAAATTGCAAAGTTTCTTAATTTTATAAAATCCACTAACGCTTTGTACACGTACTTATACGATGCGCGGATATTTTGGTATAAAATGTCTGCCCTTACTCCACGGTAAATAACAAGCGATCCTATCAAACATGTCCATGCAAATGGTTTCCTGTTTGATAATCTAATTATGATAGTTGCTTCGGTGAATCTTTTGTTAAATATATTACGTGTTTATATGTGATCTACAAACATTTAAAATTCATCGAAATAACAGAGGAGAACAAGTATTCTGACACTCCTTCCGTGCAAAGAAATGTCTATGACTCTGTGTCTGTGTGTCTGTGTGTGTGTGTGTGCGCGCGTGTGTGGGTATACATACATATATATTGAACATACTATAATAATACATATGTACATATACATATACACACACATGTATATGGCTTATCGAGTCACTATCTTATAGATGCAGAAATATAGAGAACGCAGTCTTTCTCTTGTACATAAATGATTTCCTCGAAAGCAATGGCACTAATATGTAATTTCGGGATTTTTCATTTTGTGCGGTAAATGGTATCAAAATAGATGTTGCTTCGATTATCTGTTACACAGTATAAGTACACAAATGTAGTATAAGAAATATGTAATCACCGTCGTAGAAATGCTTTACAAACTATCGACATATTTTCCATTCTACAAAACCACCGTCCTTTCAAAATCAGAGTAAATTAGACAGAATTATTGTCGCAATTCCTTATTAACTGATCTTACGGCCTTCGAGGAAAAAAAACATATATATACATGTCGCATTGATATCTTGACCGCTCGCTACATTTCAGTATCTATACGAGAGCAAGTAATTCAGAATTAATATTCTTTATTCGAACACGTAACATGCGGTCTATGAAATGTGCGTGATATATAAATCGGTAAAATGTTCTAAACGTTTCTTTTTTTTCGAACAGAGGTATAATCGACCCCTTCCTGCTTTCAACAGTTTGCGTTCGAAATCGCTACTCCATATTACCGCATGTTCGATTCTTAACAGTATGAAGATACCCTTAGAATGATACTTAAAGCTCTTACAACTTTTACAACACACTTGCGTACAGAGAGTAGTAATAGCTGGGGTTTCGGACTAGACGTGATGTGGTTGAAGATGAAGCAGCCTGCTTGATAAGTTGGATCAGGATTTCATACTATTCGCTTCGTCGAGTCGCCTCTCTGTTCCTACAGTTAGTAAATTCGCAAATTCCATTTCTAACAGTTGTCGCGCCTGTAATCAGACAATATCGTCGATTAATATAATATGTATGTGTAGCTTTTTCATTTCTAAATTTGAAACTCACTTGTGTGTTTTGCGTTGGTATTTGCAACGCTAGGGCAAAGCTATTTGCCTCGAAACCATCATCAAGGGCTATAAGAGCTCCATGTACCCCAGATTCCAAAAGGTTGTTCCCATATTCCTGAACACACGACACAAGGTTATATTATACCATGGTTATTTAAGAAACTCTACAAAAAAAAAGAAGTAAGAATATTATACTGAAATTACTTTCAGGCCGATAGATTGAACCCATCTTATAACGCGGTCATTACTCCACACAAGAACATCGACATTGGCACCTTCTGCCATTCGTCTTCTATCTTCTAATTGTTGCCTATCGTAATTTAATCGTTTCAAACAGGAAATCCCGTACTGCAAACTAGTTCTGCGAAAATAGACTCCATTTAATTAAAGAGGTTCATTGCTTCACGTGGAATTCTCGAAAATTAACCGTTACCTGTGAAAACTATCGACCATTCTAAGCTGACCACGAAGGTCCTTTTTAGTGAGGTGATCCAACATTCTAGCGTCAACAAGGCACTCCATGAAAGTGGATCGATACTGCGGCAACCCGAGACTCGGGAGCCAAACATTACCAATCCATTCGTGGTTCATATCTCCGAATGCTAAAGTTGTGCGAGAGGTTTTTGGTGCTGATGGACTTGTCAATGATACCATTTCTTGGATAGCTAATCTTAACTTCAATCGATGGAGAGGATTACTGTAACAAGAATAACCAGATCAGACATAAGACATTACATGTTACTTACTTAAAAGTTAAATATCAATGTCGTACCTTATACCAATTTCACGTTGTATCTCGGTATCGCTAAGGGCACTCATGATGGCACCACTTTTGACATTTGCTCGACACGCGGCGACATACCATGTTGGCATACCCACCCAAAGCTCGAGCCAGGCCACTACGGTTGGCCCATTCCATAGAGCAAACGGTGTTCCTGCTTTCATTGCTTCTGCCAACAGTTCATGACGCGACGAATCTAGCATGCTGCCGAACATGCTGGGACTGAAACGAAACGGAAATTACATCAGTTGTACAGACTCTGTACGGGCACACAGAATGAGGCATGTAATTCATATGTTTACTTTTTCTTTTTCCTACGATCGAAGTCGCTCTTGCTGCCCATTGTTCCAGCCACGGTTACGCTGTCGCCATAATCAGGATCAGCAAATGTGCACATTCCTCCCATTCCTGGTATATCTCCAGGCATTTGCGTGTCTTTTCCCTTAATCTATTAGAACCAAACTCTCCTGTACACTTGTATTCAACCTACAGAATACATATATAAATATCAATCCGTTTCCTAACCTTTTCTTTCTTACTAAAGAATCTGCCCAAGCTGCTTTTGATGCCCTTTTTCTTCTGAGCCGCAGCCACCGCCGCCGCTGTAGCAGGACTCATGGTGGCTTGCATGTGCAAATGCGAGCCAGACAGTTGTCCAATCGGCAATCCGGCACCAGACAAGTTGTTCTTGTGCAAACTGTCCTGGCTGCTGTGTCGTGAGGACAATGGGGAAGGGGGAGTCCCAGAATTGAGTGCGCCGTTGTTATGTTGCCCATGCCTGCTGCATGGAGCGCTAATCTAGTATCTATCTCTACTCTAAGTAACGCATATTCTGGCCCACACAGGAACACTATGTCGCCTTTACGTTCCTTCTATGTACCGTATCAAAGTTCTCTTCAGATTTGGGTTAAAAATACTTCGTACATGTGTACCTTAAATTGCACAAGGCCACACGTAATTACGGAATTTACCGAGCCAAGTGAATTGCATTACTTCAATGATATTAGCGATGGTATGGTCGTATTACACGCTTGCGTTAAGTTTTCAATCTGTAAGCCTAATTTAATTTCAGATGATATATACGAGATAACTACTAAGAATATTTTTAAAAGCATTCAACAATTAACTTTTGGTTTAACTACGTCTAAATTAATGAAATTAATATACGGTGTATAATACACGTATGAAAGTCACCGTTTTGTGACAATCGCTACGAATTTATGCCACTGTGCATCTAAAGAGAAAGCAACATCAATGGCGTTTTTCTAAGACGACGAACTATTTCCAATCGAATAGTGAAATGTAAAAACTTGTAATACCTACTCAGTGTTACAGGCAAGACATAAAAACCTGGAAATATAGCTGAACACTGTTTATGAGATAGGGTTGCCATATTAAGTACTTGTCGAGGCAAAGATACAGAAAGATTACCCTCTAATATTCCGTTGAAACAGTTACCAGTATTACCGTTTTGTCTCAATGAAAAAAATGATTGTCCCGCCCCTAAACATTGCACAAGGTGACCACATCTGTCTATATCTTTGCAAGCTATTTTGTGAAGAAGAAGAAACAACCTTATTCGCGTAGAAGATCGAGACGCGGTGTTTATTCGATGCAATTCGCTTGGCTGTCTAAATTCCCTCATTTGTCTGAGACAGCGATGTTTGTCGTGAACTGGGCAGGCTTGAATGCACGATGCGTGGAAGAAGCTACTATCAGTTTCTTCCGGGGATTCATTTCTATCAGATCTATCGGATGGTTCGTCCGTGCCGCTGTGCTCGAAAATTGGGTCTGTAGGCATGTATGTAATATCTTGCATACTATTCCATCGATTGTGCTTTCTTTATGAATAACAGATCAAAAGTTCACAAGAGAAACAAAAACAGAAGAAATCGTCTACGACCGTCTCGGTAAATCCGTTCATCCGAGCAAAATGTACAAAAAAAAAAGGATTCTGTTACCATCGATATCACTTATGTCGACCTCAAGGTTGTTCATTGCATGCCCACACGGACCACTCAAATATCTCGCGCACAACGGCATGTGTTGCGGATTACATGCAGTACTACAATCTTTAATTAACCTGTGAGCAGGAAAGCCACTGCTGGGAAATCCGGTGTGTCCAGTGCGCCTGGCAGCATAAACAATGCACAATACTATTTACAACAACATCATTGTTTCACCTTTGGCAATCTCATCTCTATATATGCAAGGGCTTTGATAAATAAAATATTTCTCGGCATAACGAAATTAACAGACGAATTTTTCCCGAACGTCCTCGTTGTTAGAGATGCGGTTGCTAAAGTACTGTCTACAATTGTACCATTACTTTTCCACGTAGTGATTTCGCTTCTGTTGATATTAATCGAGAGAAAATCAAACACGTACCTTCGAAGCTCCTCTTGACTATGAGCAAGTGCCTGTACCACGCGTTCCAGTCTAATTGATCGAGCAGTTAACGGCGATGCCGCGTCACTGCCACCACTTCCACCGCCACCGGTACTGTCTCTTTCGCTCACCGAGTGTAATTCTTCACCTGATAACTGTAACTGCAAAATTAGATGTATATCGCCTTCTGACTTTCCGCGTGATTAACGCTGAATAATTCGAACCCCGATAAACGACTCACCTGGCTGGTAGGTAGTGATTCTGAAAGTTGACCTGGACTAGTTAAAGAGGCAGCATATTGGTGGAGGTGCGCTGGAGACATTGATGCTGGTGCCTTTAAGCGAGTAAAAAAATTCGGTTTAGAATAATGGACGAATTAAAAATAGATTAAAATACATTATTGAACACTTACGGTGTGATATTTGTGTAAGAAATCCCTGTTAGGACTGTGATGCGATTTCGGTGTAGATCGTCCGCTTAGCGGTGGCGATGCCCGTTCAAGACTTCGTCCTCTTGCTAACAAATTCATGTGTTCAAGACTACCGACACGAGACTCCAATTCTTCGGCACGTGCTTCGGTACTTTGTTTCTCCTCCTACACCATTAAAATTAAACTGCAACACGTATTCGTAACAGAATGCGCGTAAGAATTAAAAAAAAACATTCGGTTACCTGAATCAGTCTAATTTCATTATTAATTGCATCTAATTGTTCCTGTAACATTAGCGCTAACGTTTGAGCATCCGTATGTCCTGTCGGACTGATTACATCAGCCGCACAACTGAAGAGGCTCTCGTTGTCATCACCTTCTGCATCACTGGAGACATCGAACGCCTGCTGTACATTGGCAAGGACATGAGCCTGTTGCAGTTTTTCCCATTCCTGTTCTGCTAGAGTGCGGGCTACATAATTCTAAAAACGATTACATAATGTAGTATTCATATTTTTTTTTTATCGTAGACCCGGATGTCTGTTTATTAAATTATATACTTTTGATGTCTCTTCTTCAATTGTAGATCGTTTCGCTGTTCTCCTTGGCAGAGAATGCGTATCGAAGCTACTGTGACTCGCACTTCTGGAGAAGGATCCAGGATCGACTGCATTGGGGGATAAACTTCTGGTCAAAGCGTCCGTTTGTTGGATATTAAACGCAATTTCTTGTTGGAGCATCTGCCTCTTCACGCTGTCGATTTCAAGCCGAGCCTTTCCTAACTCTTTCACTATTTCGGTTTTTTCATTCTGCAGATCTTCGGCAATTTTCCTTGTCTTCTCAAGTTCCTGAGTTAATGCATTCTTCTCTTCCAATGCGTGCATTCTTTCCTTTAGATGTACTTGTAGCCTTTCGTTAGACTCTGAATGAATAGGACGAGACATGAATACGGAGGATTTCGTAAACGGAAATTGAAAAAGAAACAAACGCGCGAATTACCAGATAAAAGTTTATCAACTGTTGTACTAAGCCGCGTGTTATGTTCCTCATTCATTTTAAGTCGTTGATTTACACGCATCACTTCTGCATTTTTCTCTTCTAATTGCGCTTCTAATCTTTGTATCCTGTCCTCCGCGCTGCCGTGTCTCTCTTGAGCCTGCTTATTAAATATTTTACATAATTAATATTACTTAACTGGATGAAATGGAACGTATGATTATTTAATTATCCTCCCTTTGAAATACAAGTATATAAGGTTAACAACTATTGTAGGATTAGAATTAAGACAAGACGTGTCTAGTTAACGAAGAATGAACACGTGCCTTATACACACCGTTCTAGAGAAACGTGACAAGGAAACTGAAACTATATAAAATACTAACAAGCTGAAAAAATAATCACATTGACTGCATTGTTTAGTATATTCGGTGTTAGACTGTAACTGGATGGATTATTCTTGTCGAAAGGATCAGACAATATCTAACATTACCTTCTCAATGAACCCTTAGTCGTTTACAAGATATTAAAGCTGTAAGAAAGGTTTGAGTGGTGTTTGTTGTTTGCATAGCATAGAATCGAGTACTGCGTGAACAGTGATATGAAATATGTAACAGGAACAAGACATCGCCGAAAGTTCAATATTAAAATGAAAGAAGACAGAAAATTATTTCCATGAGAAAGTATCAGAGGGACAAGCAATTTAAACACCGATGTTGTTTGGGGGAGAGTCGACAGAAGTGCAGAGGAATAAAAAATGACAAATTGATGATGCAATGACTTGATTCCCCTGCGTACCTGGTTGGGCCTCCTCACCTGCGTCAGAGCCTCCATCCTCTGCTTCAATTGCTCTTCCATTTCTGGCAGTTTGGCATACTGAGCCAATTTCTGTTCTGCCAGTTCCAGTTTTTCCTGTATAGCTGCTATTTTCTCCTCTTGGAGCTAAAAATAAATTGAAATCAGTCGCAAGAACCGACCGCCACAAACTTTACAAATTCCATTTTGACCACGAAATACCTTTAATTGGGCCTTCTTGTGTTGCAGCTCCTGTTCCAACTTTTCGTTTAGATCATGCAAACTAGTAGATTCTCGTTGAGCATTGAGGTACCGTTTCTCAAGAATTGCTATTCTTTCTTCTTGATCCTCTTTTTGGGCAACATTTTCACGCAAATCTCTGTCTAATTTTACATTTGTCTCTTGAGTCTTCAGGAGATCCTTTTGTGCCTTTGATAGATTCTCTTCTAACTCGGCTACCCGTCCCATTAATTCTGCCACTCGCCGTTGCCATGTGCTCAACTCTGAGCTCTAAAATAAGGTTATCATTTCGTTACCATTGAATGTCAATTTGCGTTTGTGATTATCGTTGTATATGCTCGTGAAAGTGGTATCAAGAATCGTGTAATTCGTATCTAGGATAGTACAGCAACTATGCAGTCTGCAACGAGACAGAAACTTCTCACATTTGTTTTTCAGTTGAGTCGGGTACTATATGAGGAAACTGTCTAAATACTTCTGGATATATTGTATACTGTGGTAAATTGTATATGTGTTCGCATTGTAGAGAATGTATCGTGTTGGTATATGTATATATATACATATTACATATATATCGGTTACATTAGATAGTCAAGCTATCCATACAAAAATATTTGCTCGGAATAGATACATTCTGAATTCACTAAACCATGCGTACATGAAACGTCGAACATCGTCGTTGTAGTCATTCTAAAACATGCCATGAGCACCATTGAAAACGGTGTATTAATTAATATTAATAAGGAACATACAACCCACGTTGTGCGACATAATCTCATGAACTTTAATAACGTTTTAGTTAATTATTTGTAGAAAATAACTTGAAAGATTGCTTTAAAAGTGTGTTAGAACAATTCAGTATCAGAGTTACCGATTACGATAATGAAACTATCTTTCAAATACGATACAAATCTATCTTCGATCATGCATCACAATTAAAAAAAACATACAAAAAGGTTTCTATCTGTTCAATGTCAAAACCTTTTGCCAAACTCGGTGTCGCTTAATCATGCAAAAGGGGAGGAAGAAAAATTCGTCGTTCATTTCAAGTATAGGTAGTATTCTCTCGCTCGATATAACCCCCATGAACATTGCTCGGCGTTCCTTTGAAATGGGGCTTACCTAATTAGGTAAGACACAACAAGAGAATACTGCCACAGACCTGATATAAGACATAACATCCGACCTATTTAGATTACAAAAATATTGATAGGCAAGAATTTAAATTATACAGCTTTAGGAATTACTGTTATTAACTATACAAAATTGTACACCCATGAGCAAACTTTGCTTCCACTAGGTAAAAAAGTGACGTAAGGAAAGGTCCTCCTACCACTTGGTATTGGGACTTATTGAAATTTATGCCAATTAACATTCGATTTAACATTTATTTCAGTACTTGAAATAAATTTATTAAGTGGCAGGAGGTCATTTCCCTACGCCACTTTTTCCTCTACCGAAAGCCGAGTTTGCTCATGAGGGTACAACAGAACTATAGGACTTTTTACGAACAAAACAGTGAAAGCATCAGATACACTCTCGTAAGGTGTTAGTTTTATCCTATATCTCGTCTGATGATAATATCGTATAAAACAGGTGATCATACGAGTGATCATATACGTACTCTAAAACGGTTCTGGTCGGCGTGACGCGGTTTCATACCTGTTTGTCGAGAGTGGCCTGCAAATCTATTACTCGTGTCGCCGAATCCTGGTCCGCCGGGTCCAGGCTGCCATTGCTCAGTCTACTGCCGATCTCTGTTGATCTCTCGGTACCTAGTTTTTGTATCGACTGCGGCTGAGGTTGCTGTTGTTGCTGCTGCTGCACCGTTTGTTGTTGTTGTTGCTGCTGTTCTTGCTGGCCTGCTGCGTGCTCAGTCTCATTCTGCCCGATCACAACACTACATTCAGAATGCCTCGTTCGCGCTCCCTCTGTCCTGCATCTTCGCGCGATTCCCGACTACTATATGAACTAGGACACAGCTACGCGACTAAGCCACTACCGTGCAACTATCGCAGACGCACTCACTTATGGATGCAACGATCGAAATGAATTACAAACACACGTGGCTGCTGAACGGTCAGTATATCGGTACAGATTCACACTCTGCGATGATGTTACTGTCGATGGAAAAGTATTCGTACAACATGTAACATGGAAGTAAACAGACTGTGTTTTTTTTATATAGTAAAAATACTTGCTTTACATGCTTCAACTTTTTACAAAAAAAAAAAGGTGTGAACAATTAATAGTACATAGTTCTTTTTACTTCCATATATTTACTATGCGAGCACGAATATCTCTGACTCTCACTGCGTATGATTTTGACTGCATTGTAATTACAGTTGTAGTAAAACTTTGATCCTCTATGCGACGAGATTTTGTATAGATAATTAATATATATATATACACGTATGTATCAATATTACAGATATTTCTTCGGACATGGTAAGTTATGTAATATCGCATGAAAGGACCAAAGACGACCACGTACTACAATGAATCCTACGATGCTACACAGATACAGTTTCAATCATGACATATGAATCTTTAATGGTCAAATGGGGTTCTAGGATCTCGAGAGAGCTGAAATCTGTGACCAATAACTTGGGAATCGATCAATAACCAACGGCAAGATTAGAGAAGCGTTTGTCGCAGAGAGAAAGAGATAGAAGGAGAGAGCGATAGGGTTCGATGACGCAGGGGAGGAAGTTTATCTTTGGCGGAGATATGCTGAATTATATCAAAAAACCATGGGCATGCATAGTGACAGAATAAGAGAAAAGAAAAAGAAAAAAAGAGGTCGCATGGATGCAACTTTCACGACGGTCAAACATGTGGAACACCTTTCATGTATCCATGATGATTGTGAAGTATGAGAGGGAGGAGGGGGGCCAGTGTGTGTGTGAAATATCTGTGAGTGCATATATGAATGGGTGGTGTGCGGTCGTATATCGTATCTCCACGTGTCTCGGCTACCTTGTTCTGTTGCTGGCCGTCCTCCGTTTGCCCGTTCTCCTTCGGCCTATCCTCGGCGGACTTAGGCGCGTGCCCGCTCAATTTGTATTGCTGGAGCTGCGGTTGAATTCAATTTAAACCATCAATATCGTACACACGCGTTCATTCGATTACCATGACATAGTTTAAACTTCTCTGGACTCGTTTAAGGGTAATAATACTTAGGGAAAGCGGTACCTCTTCTTTAGTGCTGGCCAGTTCCTCTTCTAGGCTCTTGTTCCTCTCCTGTGCTACACGCAGACGGTCCCGTACCTGAAAATTCATCGGTGTGGTTAATCAAAGGAAAAACGTAACGAGGCTATAGCGTTACTAATCCCGACAATGCACAGATTATTCAATTTTTAACCTTGAATCGGGAAATTAATAATTCCTGTAAATGAATTTTACCCCATTCCATTTTTCAGTTGCTAGGAGACCAGAGTGCTATTCCCACGTACCTAATCGGTTCAAGGTTAAGTCAGAATCGTTTTGTATCCTACTTCAAGGTTGGACCCAAAAGGTAGTCAATGTCGCCAAACAATAGGAACAGTTCTTACTTTCTCGTCCAAAGCCTTGTGGTGCTCGAACAGACTTTTCAGAGCTTTAAGCACTTCAGCCTCGGACGATACTCCAGATTGCGCGGCCGCTTGCCTCTTCACCACCGTCATCCTGAGCGCTCGTTCGTGTCGCGAGACCAGGCATTCTAGATGTTCCAGCAGAAGCTGCGGGAAAGCAAAAAAGACAATCGGTCAGAATTAGGGGTATCATGGGGCATATCACCGTTTTCTTCGATACAAGTTATGAGTCAAAGTATCGATACCCTGACGGTAACGGTTTATCCCTAGTTTTACGTACGCGAGTATTATTCCGTTCAGCTTTCAGCTCCGATATTTCCTCCTCCCTTTCCAGAAAGTCTTCACGAGCCGCTTCGAGTTCCTTCGTCAGCTGGGAGAACTCCTAAAAATGAAAAAATATACAGGTTCTTGTTAACTCCATGGTTTTCAAAAAGAAAACACAAAAATGAAACAGAATGAATAAATCGAAATTTTTCTCAAGTCTCCCGTTCGCGATGAATCCTACGAAATTTCAAAAGACGAAACGATGCTTCCCTTGCAAAATGAATATACACTCGACCTTTAAATCACTCAGACTCGAACCGTTTTAGGGAAGCAATCCCGTCGAGGAGTTATCTCATTTAAAGTTTACGGCGAACCGCAGCCGGAAAACCGCACTTTCACCTTTTTCATTCAAGCACGCGTTTTACACAAGCCCTTCGGGCGAGCCGCGTTACTTCCGCTCGACATTCCACTTGAATGTTGTATATATTTATTTATAAATCCTGCTGATCAATAGCGGCTTCTACGTTGGAACAACACCGTCCGATAAGTTTTACAATTTTTAGAGAAACAAACTGATTTCACGGAATTCAAATAAATTTTCCCGTCCGTTTGTCCGCGGCTTCTACTAACAGAAACAAATTTTAGCCTCTTTCACCCCCTGGAAGGAGCGAATGGTACGTGACGAAATATGGGTGCATATGTTTCGTTGTCATATGTCAGTAAAAAAATAACAATGTGCTTTGCAATAAACAAGATACCATCATAAGTGTATTCTAAATTCCGTTCTTGATCAAAATTCAAATAATTGGTACTTCGAAGTGTTCATAATAATTTGATTACCCACTGTACAGTTAATCATCGTTGAGTGCTCGAAGGCTCCTCAGCACTGAGTGTTCAGACGCCATCCCCACCACTGGGAACTCGACTGGTTCCACGGGGGAGTCCACCAGTACCGAGGAACCTTCGAGCACTCATCTATGATTTACTGTATTTATTCAATATTTATAAAGTTCGATTTCCAAGGGATCTGAAATGGAAAGCTGGAAACACAGCTTAAATAATTGAACGATTAACGTCCATTAGTATAGGGAAATGCTATCGTTTACAAATCGAAACGACGCGGATTGAATAAAGGGGACGCCTTTAAGCTCCCTGATATCGTTTTCCAACGGAGAAGGAATATCGATGCCCCAGCAAAGAACTCATTATCCTAGAAGGGGTTGATTAATTACAGACGGCTGGTGCAATCCTATTAGCCCATCGACAGCCGCGCTGCAAACGAAATTCCCGTGGAAACAGTCGCGCAGGGAGGCCTGGGTACACGAAGAAGGAGGATCCCGATTTAAATGATACAAGTTACAAGTTTAGCACAGTGATAGAGTTTGGAATTCTGAGGACAATTATGTTTGTTTCATTCGAGTATGACCATTAGTTTATGAAATATTTAATGTTCAATCCCGAGGAGGCTTCGAGCACTCATCGAGGATTTATTGTATAGTGATCACAAACCAATTATACCGTACATCAGGTTACTTTTCGACGAGAGATCGATTCAAGAAAACTGTCCAACACGTGGGAATCTTTTATTAATTAATTCAAATTAATTTTTTAACAAGTTCAGAGTTAGCGGTAGATTCATTAATCAACGATTGGTTATTGTACGGCGAATGTAAGTTAGTCACAGCTATTCACAACGTTTCATCGCCGCTATTAGTAAGGAGAAACTAAATAAAGACGAGGCAACAAGAGACGCGTTTAAGGAGTTATTTAGGAGTCTATTGTTCGATTCGATGACGAACTAACGACGTCTCCGGTTCACCTTGTCTAATTGGTAAGGTCGACTCGTCTCTTAACTTTCCATGACGTTGATCCTTGTCGTATTTATTCGACGAATAAATCCGTTTCCCTATCGAGACCGTCTCGATAAAGTCTTCTGTACAGCAAGTTATTTTCTGCGGGATCAGTATATACACCGTTATAAATACAACTGAGATTGCAGTATCGACGGAAAAATGGGGGAAACTTTAATTCTATCCCTATTGGGATGTCGTAAAAAAAATAATAGAATTTTCGTGTAGCGAGATCGAAAGTACTTACATATTCCAGATAACGATGTCGCGACACGTGTGGTGTCTGCTCCCGGAAACGAAAAAATTCCGTTTAATGCACGAGACCTCTTTCGACGGCTACTTGTTGCGCAAAGAAAAGTACCCACCGAATAAATAACGGATCGCGATCATTTCTAGGGCGCACGTCGCATAGTGGTCCAGAATCAAAATTTATCAGTTCGCACGATTATTTATCTCGAGCAATCGAAAATTTTGAAACTTATAAATTGATTTGAACGGAAACCACAGTGATTTTAAGACTATTTGAAGCATTCTTTGAAATATTTTCTTCATAAACAATCTGTTTGATCACGATAAACAACGAAACACTGTAAAGTCTCGATAATTGCGCAGAATTAAAAAAAGATCGAAGATCATTTAAAATCTATAATGTATTGAGTACTCGATCGACAAGCTTTTCTCGGAGAAAAGAACAGAACAGTCGAAGATTTTTTCCTTCGTCGAGAGTGATATCGGTTCCGTCGTCGCATCGAGAACAAGCGATAATTTCCTCGCGATATCGATCGGCGGTGCCCCGTGATCCATGTTACATGTACGTAAGACGGGGATTTAAACTCGCGTGCGGTCATGCAGTTTGCGCCCGCGGTGCAACGGACCGTGAGAGTTATGCAGCTGCAGTTCGTTAGAAGTGCATGACCCCTGGCCGGCGTCGTCGATTGAGATATTGAAATTCGCGTTCAACGGGCGAGGGAAAAAGGATGAACGCCTCCGTTTCCTGAAAGCAAATTGCTAGCACAATCTAAAAAGATCTCTAGGAAGGGAAGGATTCCAAGACTTCGATTTTAACGGGGTTTTGTAAGGCGTGTAAAAATGAACATAAGACATAACTATTTGGAACAATTTATTTGGGAACTTTATTTTCTATATTATTTGAGATAAGAGCAATTTCAAATAATGAATTATTTTGTTATCTGGATTTCATATTTGGAAAAAGAAATAATTCTCAGAGTAATGTGCAACATAAAGATGTTATTTTAACAAATCTTTACAGCAATTTGCTTTAAGGCTGCTTGTGAAAAAGTTCATTCCTGAGAGAACTTTACTTTGGCTCTGGTAATATTGTCGCGACAGAAAATAATCGTTCCACTAGTCAACTGATATAATTTCAAACAATTTCACAATTATTTCTAGAATTATTTCAAACGATTAGAAAATAAAGTAACATATGACAATTGGGGTTTTTCCTTTCTAGGAGGCTTCTTTATAATTTCTTGCAATTCTTGTCACTCATGATTCACCGACGCACGAGTTAAAAACTCTTACCGATTCTATCCAGTCGGCGGTGTTCTCTAAAGCGTTGCACTCGTGAAACCCGTCAAAGACTCGTCCATGTGTTGGTCGCTAATTAACCGGTTATCTAGTTGAAAGTTCTATTTTCGACCAGTCCTCGCTTATCGTTCGGCTTTCGTTCATTCATTTATCTCTACCGTGTTCCAGTTTTCAACGTTCACCCAGACCAGTTTTCACGCGACACGAGGGACCACGTCTCGAGGCGAGAGACTCTTCCTCGAGTGGTTGCAACTTCGCGTATACTCGACGACGCGTCCGTCGACCAGAAATCTGGGTTAAGAGGGTTGGAAGTTGCTCGGTTCACGCTGATATAATGGCGATACATTTGAATTGTATCGATACGTATTGATACCTACTAGTATCGACACATGTGTGTATCACAGGAGAAAATATCGATATTCAGACTCCTCTCGATTATCGTCCTGAACTGGAGTTCGCGTCGGGACAATAATCATGTAGGTAGAAATGCTTCAGACCTTCGTAAATTCATTTTTTTCATAATCGTGTAGAACAAGCCAGACGACAATCGAGAGGAGTCTGTTATCGGTATCAATGCTTGCAATTAAATTAGAAGTAATATAAATCCAAGAATGATAATAAAATCATTCGTTCAAGCAGATATTTACTGAGGCAGATATTCTCAGGTGTAACAATGTAGAAAAGAAATCTACCGATCGCAAACTATATGGGAATCGCTCGCGATTTGTTCGTGTTCCTTACGACCTGTTAAGGTGCGTATGCATTTCTTGCGTATCTTTGTATCGTATCACCGTTGCAAATCATCGTCTCTTATCACCATCCGATACATACGCAACGCTTGCCAGTCCACATTAATGCATAACAGTGATACAATAATACGAAACAAGTGGTTACGCACCTTTACGTTACGGCAAATGCAACGACTGTATCGAAATTTCGGTACTTATGGATTAAGTATCGATACTAGAATATATATCGTCAGATTAAATATCGATACAAAGCGTTCGGACACTCATCGATGATTTGCTGTACTTTTCAACGAACCATTTCCAGTTGTACAAAGACAGGCTCCTAATTTCCACCGAGAGATTTCCCTCTGGATGACAGTCGAAACTTAAAGGAATTCCATCGTGAAGAAACGAAAGGGAGGATCGAACAACCCGTGGAAAAACGTCGACTAGCACTGGATCGCGAGAAACGGGAGCGGGCCGAGTGCGCCAGATGCAGACGAAAGCCAAACTCGATTAACTGCAAGGTAATGGGGCTCTATAAATAGTACCGACGAATGTGTGTGCACACACGACAATCACGATGTCGGGAATACACTCGATGGGAACACGCACACGAGGTGAAATTACGATCCCCTGACCTACCGATGGATTTCCAAGATGTCGCTTCTGTTCGTGGATCAAAAATCATGGGAAATGTAGGTCATAGGGGCCACGGAGACGCTAGCCGAAAATTCTGCAAACATTCTAGTCGAAAACCCCATTGACCATGGGCGTAGCCAGGGGTAGGCAGGAAAAAAGTAGCTTTTTCCCGCATTATGCCTTATATGTTGTATCTTGTTATTTCGAAGTCGAAAATATCGATATTAAACAGACTTATTTTTTTTCTTTATTTTTGGAGGGAATAATGGAATTCCTCAACTAGAACTACTGATCCTTGCTGAGAAAAGTTAAATACTAATTTGGTTCGGAGGTTAATTGGCGGAGTCGAAGGGTTAATACTCCGTAATGTAAAGTGGAAGTTGGAGTAGATTGCAATATGTTTTTTTATCCAAGGAGGCGATCTAGGGAAGAGTTTGTTCGTCGACTCCCTTCGCGAAATCTCTTTCATCCAGGTCGATCAATCGAGTCGAAGGACTCCCAGGAGGCATTATTAACAGAGAACGATTAACGTCAAAGGATCTGGACGCTTCGAAACGATAATAATAACTGAGGAATTTAATATCTGGTCGGCCATCGGAGAAAAATTCCAATTTACATTTACTAATTTCCATCATCATCGTCATCCGAAGGATGGCGAGGAACTTCTCTGTCGATTATCCGTCGACTGGTCCTTCCTCGGTTGTTAACTGGGCATTTCTGTACCGTCCAGGGTAATAACTGGTGAAAAGAAGGATACTTGTTCACGGTATTTAGCACGACGATGGAATCTCTCTCTCTTTCTGTTCTGGCTGTATCGTCTCATTACTATTTTAATAGTATGAGCTGGGGGGAGGTGCATGTAACGCGCAATAGCTGCATAATAATGAGCGACCGTCGGTTTATTACGTGACTTAACAGTAATCCAGTGTCTGGAGATAAAGAAGTGTTGCTTTATGACTCCGTCCAGCGGCTCTGTTTCATGCCGTTTATGTATTTCTAATGACTACGCTGAATTCTTAGATTCTTCGGACCAGGACTATTTTTATTCCATTAAAAGGAGGTATATTCCCATTCAGAGCCGTCAAGTTTAGACGATTTATGAGACCCAAAATGGTTAGGTTATTATAGTTCAAGGGTTGTAAAAAGTGCAATGAATACAAATTCACCATAATATAAAGAAAATTCAATCGGGAAAACAACAAATATTCTTAATGATTGTATCTCCAAACACTAACATTGTAATAAATAGCTATTCAGTAGATGATATTATAGCGTGTTTGATTATTTCACTAGTTTCCTGCTTCTGTAATATTAAACTTCGTAAACTTGAAACTCAGTTTTCTCAATTTAGAAACTAGTGGAGGTAGAACAATTAAGAACTAGAGTGACGATATGGCTTCTATTCCGACAAGATTCGGCCACCACTGGTATTATATTATCGGGTACAATGAACGAATAAGAAAAAAAAGAAAGATTCTCCCCCCCCCCCGCCTCTCTCTTTTTGATTGATTTTTCGTCCTATGAGCGATTCCGACGGTTATTTTACGATTCATAATCCCTCTGAAACGAATTGTACTATCAATACAGCCGCTAACGACGAACGTGGAACTTGATTATGACTAAATGATTGGTACGTTTACAATTTGAAGTCCTATTGATCAAACTTCGTTACAGAGATTGGGGGGCCGATCGTCTTGGATTTCTCAGCGATTGGTCTCATTGCGTCGACGGTAATCATCGGTAAATATTATTGTCGATTGAATACATTAAATATTGTTGTCGAATTACGAATGTTTTGTGCATGGAAGAATACATTATTATTAGTCGCTACGGACAAAAAAAGTTCTTAGGAACTGCAGTGGATAAAAAAAAGTCTTTGCATACCCTTTAAACCAGAACAACTTTTTAAAAATTGGACAAACTGACTCGACTTTTTGTGTGAAGCTAGAAAGATTAATTTACTAAATGATGTTTATACACAAAAAATTACAAAAATTGCAAGTGGTCGGAATCGCGATGAAAGTAGTAAAGGTTTTTATAACTTTTTTTATACGAGACTTTAATGAAAAAATTTGGATGCCAAACAATTGGATGTTTTTTAAAATTATTAACCAAGAACGTTGTAACATTATACACAGTGAACGTCCTGCTTCCGAATGGTTCGCAGTCAAAGGGTTAAAAAAGTTGTTCCGTTATAAAGCTTCTGCACTTTCATCGGTAGCTCTTCAAAGCTGTTTCCCGAGCAATATATCGCGTGTTCCCCATAAAGGCCATAAGTTCTGTTTGCTCCCTAACTCATGACGAGCACAATTTCCAGTGGAGTCCGTAATATGCGGCAGATGTTTACGGTTCGGCCTTGGCTCCATCCGTGAGAATACCGATCTCCTCGACGAAGATACAACACGTTATACATGTCCTCCCGTAAAACTTCCAGTTATCTATCCTGTCGACACAGGACACCTTCGGTAATATTTCTTCAGGTAAAATTTCTTTCATCCACGTACGGCCATTACTTTATGAAATATTTAATGTTCAGTGCTAAGGACCCTTCGAACACTCAACACGGATTTACTGTAAATATTCCTCTGTAGCATTCCTTACATATCGATTCGTAAACGAGCGCTGTCTTTCTATGTATTCTCATTAAAATGGTTCGTCGTAAACAGGGGGTGAATACAGTCGGAGGAAATTATGATCGATCGGTGAAAGGTAAATGCACTGTAACCACGGTGTTCACGCGAACGGACCTTAAATTCGCGTATGAATGAAGCCATTCGCGTGCAGCGATGATTCAGATGGGGATTGGGGAGGAAGGCCAGCGTGTATAACCGTGTTCTTCCACCCCTTTCTCTCGTCACACCCCCTCTTCATATTTCTTCCTACTTCTCCGCGGGGCTTTTATCCGAGCATTTGTTTTTGCCCGTCTGCCCGAGCTATCTTCACTGAACCCTTGCTCGGTTGCAGATGCTGTGTGCTCGGACTCGAGACTGTCACTCTCTCTACCTATCTACAATCGTGATGCATTGTTGGAAAAATTCGCGCGATTCAAACGTCGTCGGGACTCGTGGATTCGAGGGGACTGTCGAGGCTCGAGAGGAGTTCGACGAAAAGTACTGCTGACCCACTGACTCGCTAGACGTTAATGAATCCAGTTGCAAAAACTCCTCTTACGATTCAACCATCTTTAGAAAAATAAGGGTCGTGTTCACTGGAACGCAGAGCGACTTTTCATGGGGACGCAACAATACTCTGCGTGTGAAATAAAATATATTTCGCGTAGATAAACTTCCTGTTCGACTGTTAACTCCTTGCCATACGATTTTTTGTACGACTTCAGTCTCAAGAATTACTTTATCATTAATATTTTCCCAGATACAGAAGGAATTCTATTTTTATGGCAAGTGTTACATTTATTCTAAATTCAGTTTGAAATCGTTATTATCTGTTGTAAGGCAAGGGGTTAAGGGAGGGGAGAAGGGAATCTTGGATTCCTTGGCTCTGATTTATAAAATCGAAACGGATAAATATTTCCGCTATTAGAGCAGCACGCGTAATTGTAAATATTACATCAGAGCTGTCCTGATCCTTTAACATGTTGTCAGTGTAAGCACCGTATACACGTATAATTGGCACGTGCAGGTGTTAAAAGGATGCAAATTACCCATAAGTATGTAGGCCTAGGCGTTCTATTCGTGTTTCCAGAGTTACGTAACGTTGTATCTTTACACATGCATCCAGTCGTCCCAGCGATTTCGATTCCTTCTCGTCTGCATCGTTCATCTCGCCACTGAACAATGCAACAATCACCACGCCCCCTGCCTCCCTGTTACTACCTGTATCACCGGTTGTAAATTATAAAAGGAACACACGTTTCTGTTCTCACGCGGAGAGGAATCCATACGCACGAGGATGTTGCGCCAATCGAAAAATCCCAACTTCAGGATAACAGACATTTTCTTAGGAAGATTCAGATTTAACGTTTGAAAAAGAAACAATTGTAAAGGCCAATGTGAAAATAATTTCACGATAAACTGTGAAAATATATATTATATTCCGATTCCTATTCAGTACAATCCAAAATTCGATCACTTCGAATATCTCGAATAATTCGAATGATTGGAATATCAAATTTGAATTCCACTGCTATTCGAATTTAGGAAGAACACATCACCATTCGAATTATTCGAATATTCGTAACAGCCTCAGTCCAGGCGTGATTTCGCAAGCCTTATCTGCCGCCGCATTTCATGTTTTACATCCGTTCGCGTTTAATTAGCAAGGCAACACGAGATACGTATGTATGTACACCGAGGTACTTGGAACCCGACATCGAAATGTCCGTCAGATGGGATGCGTGGGTGAGCACTTTCGTTCTCGTAGGTAGCCATTAAACAACCTATCCCCCTTCCCCCTTCGTCGGCGATAGCGGTGGACGACAACGACAACGACGTACAAGAAGCACGCGGCGGTAGCCCCCTGGTCAGGCACCGTTTTCCGCCACACCTCTCAGGTGTGCGCATACCTGGCTAACGAGCGGCCAGATACGATACCTCCGCGGTTTCTCTACCGGTTCCACCGTCGAATTAATGAATTTCGATATTTTAAATACGCTCGAGAGCGTCCAAGTCCAGCTCAATTTTCCTCCTACTGCCTCTCTTACACGCCACGGAGGTCCAACTGTACATATTATTATTAATCTATTTAACGGGCATAAATGTTGTGCCTTTTGGTATACATGTACAGGATGGGAAATGAGATTAGAAATATTATAAAATTATTAAACTTGGGGTGGACTTTCGAAATTGCTGAAGGTCTCGAGGAAATATTATTTAGGGGATACTGAAGCTTAATGGCACAAACGCTGCTGACAACAGAGGCTCGAGAAAGACAAGCGTGCAACAGATACCCCCTCATGAATTATCAATACCAACACACGCGAAAAGACGCGTGGAATGTGAAGGGAAATCAATATTAGCGCGACCATTCCATCTGTGTGTGTGTGTGTCTCGCTGACACGGAATACGGTACTATCGGTTTACATGGAAAATAGGTAACGAGCGTAAGCAAAAAGAAAAAGTCACAGATAAGACAGTGGGTACGGACACTGGGACAGAGAGATAGACACGGAGTCGCTCGAATAATTCTGCTCTAGACCTTAATGCATATTGCAACAGAGAGAATTGTTTGCCGTGGATTCGAATTCATTAGCCTGATAGCATATGTATATGTATATATTCCGACCGAACGATCTGTTTGCCGAGAGCTCTGTCAACAGCGGACCAGGACCGGGGAATCGATGAAATTTTCAGGAACACGTCACCAACAAATAAACATGGTAATTGTTTCTTCTAGAGATAACGATCTTTCCAATTTTCCACGCTGAAATCTATACGTCGCAAACAGGTACAGATATTAAAGAATCTAATTTTCACGAGCCAAATATTCATTAATATTCCTGTCATTTTTAATTTTGCATTGTCTCGAAAAAAGTTGCAATGATTTCATATGTTGTTTCCTAAAAGGAAATATGGCTTTTTCAACGTTGTTGCATTTCTGTATAAATAATAAAATTAGAAATAATTTTTTACCCTTTCACCACATTTCTGTACACATTTGTTGAATTAAAATTTTGTTTTGTCTAATCGGGATTCGATCTCAAACCGTTTCCGCGGATACTACAAGGACAGATGATAAAAGGGTTCTTGGTTTCCAAGTGGATAAGACCAGCAGAGCCAGACGTACTAATTTTAACTTTCGGAACAGTCGCCTCCTCGAGAAGACGAGGTTCGAGTTCGCGACAATCGTGAGCGCGCCATGAATTCAACTCGCGTATTAATCGTATAACCGCAGTCGTCGGTAATAATGCACAGTGGGTGGATAGGAGGCTAACGTTCGCGAACTATATACGGCGCTGCTGTGTGTCTTGCGAGAGTGCACTTCAAACAGGTGGTTCTCAAATCCCATCGTCGATATTAACCCGCTCACTGCATCATTTTGGTATCTTGTACAAAAATATTTTTTTCTCATGAAATCAAGAAACAATTGTCATTTTGAGACTATTCGACAGATTTTTAAAAATATTGCTATTTCTTTTATAAGTAATGTGGTCACGATAAATAACGACACTAGTAGTCATAGTAACACCGTTATTCTAATGTTTGGATGTCATTTAACACTAGAACTACCAGCATTGAATGTTAAATTGTGTAATATAAAGTATACAAGAAAGTAGAGGGTAACATAAATTCCGATGAAAGTATCTCTCGGATTTCAGTAATTGTGTTAATAGTGTTAAAGAGAGTTCGTGCTGCCGATAGTCAAGAAATGTTTCAAACATTGTCACTAAAATGATAAAATTGGCATCCACTTTGGTGGATAATTGCAGTTATTGGGTTAAACCCTCGGACGAACATCGAGTATCAAATTTCCTGGAACATTTCGGATCCCTGGCTGAGGGGAGAATACCCGATAGAGAATGGGGGTGGAAAAGAATCGAAACTCTAAAAAAAAATCGGGTCAACCTCGTCCCAACGATTGTCGTAGGATCCCGTCAAATTGGGCCACGTTTCGATCGGTTGCTCGTAAAAGGCGTACAAATTACACACGCTTTTCAAGGGAACAATTTCCGAATCCTTTGTCCACCCTGCACGCACTGAAATGGTAATTTCGACCTTCCTGAAAGAACAGATTCGCATGAAAAATCGTAGCTGTAAAACATCGACTGCTGCACCGATCAGAAAATCGCTGAATTTTTGTCTAGTAACATTTTCCCCGGGAATATACTGTATATTTCCAGTCTAAAATCCCACAGCTTTATATCTAGAAATTTCGGTTGTTTGGACACATACAATATGTATCCTGAGGAGACTCTTTTCGATAAGAACAGAACTATCGACATCTATTCATAGTCTGTTGTCCCAGTCTACTTCAGTTTGAAAGGACTGTCTGTCCAATAATCTCGACAAGGACTTGCAAAGTAAAAATTGCTTCAGAATACGATAATTACGATAACAAAGAACCTAAAAGAATCACGTTCACCCCCAATCGGTACAATCGTTCAACGAGCCCAGAAGATGACGATTTCCAAGACATATACTTATTTGTCCGATCTTGAAGACGGTTCATATTTCCCGAGGTAAAACGAAATGAAATTTCGGAATACTCAGACATACGTTAAGTGTAAGCTGTAACAAAGCGGACTATATCCCCAGGGGAGCGGAGAATCGGGTATGGGGAGGGCATTAGTGCTGGACGATATTTACCGGTAACTGTATATTTTAATATATCACTATTTTTTATCGATATTTTAGAATCTAACAATTACAGGTCACTGTACTATGTTATCGATAAATATCGCCCATCACTAATGTCTTCTAGAAATGTCCGATATTGCATTCAGTATCGATACGTACATTTTTTCATTAAGTATCGATACATGAAAAATATTGTTCAAAAAGTATCGATATTCATAATATCAATATGAAAATCCTATCGATTTACCAATTAAAAAATAGAGCTGAATATATTCAAGAGAATATTACTTTGAATCAAAGAGAATTTTCTAAGATATAACCTATAGACCTGTAATTATTAGTTTCTAAAATATCGATGTATACAGTTATGGATAAATATCGCCCATCACTAGACGCAATATCGAACATCTCCAGAGGCCATGAGAGCCGCTGCATTCTAGCCGAAGGCGGCGGCGGCGCGTTGCACCGAGTCCGCGCGCGCGAGTAGAGAGAGAACTACTACCGAGGGCGGCGAGTAGTGTGTAAAAGGCGAGGTTCATTCATGCGCCCACGGCCGAGAGTAAGGTGGGGTGGGTATTGATCGCGGGCAGCGTATATCGCGTATATGCCCCCGGTGCATTGCACCCGCCTCTAAAAATTTTTCCCCCCCCCCCCCCCGAAACGTCCGCGCCAGCTACCTCCTCCGGGTGCTGCTGGCTGCTGGCTGCCTATCCCGATCGCCGGCTGGCGGTTTCTCGTTTCGGTCCTTTCACGAATTTTCAGCCGAATCGTCGTCACTAGCTACCTGAGCTGCACACTACCATTTCCTGGACTGTGGAATAATCAGCCGTGCCGAGGGGAAAAGATCGATAGAGTTCCCGGGCTATTCGGAGCCCTCGAGAAGCACTTCGAAAACGGGATTTTCAGGCCCCTGACGGCCACATAGAGAAAAACCGTAAGAATACAAAAGGGTACGGAGGTGTATACATTAGAAAAGTAAAGAGAAAATTCGGTGGGGATCTTACATGGAAAGGTTTGCAGGTGTAATGATCATTTTTTAATATATTGACTGGGATGGTAGTCACCGATGATTGGTCCCATTAAATTACAGGAAGAAACATTGAATTTCTAAACAGGAATATTTAACACTTCGTACAGATAATTAGTAGTAATGTAATAATGAAAGTAATAAGTTTTCCAGACAATGGGTGTATACTCATACTGTTAATAATGAAGACCTAAACATATATATCTTAACGTGATACTGGTAAGGGAAGATTTCGAATTGAAAATCGTCGATTTCGATGAAACTCTGTAAGATTCGAGCAGAATTCTTCTAAAAACGATAAACAACTGTTCGTTTCGATCCCTTCTTATAATCCCTGTCGTATTTAAACCCCTACACGCCTCGGAGAATATTTTCGTTTGCAACAATGCCAGAGCAACTCTCCCCCAGAGAGGGTAAAACTATTTCACCCCGATCTGAATTTCTGTCGGTCGGAGGGTCGAGGCGGCCTGATCGCCTATTTCGCCTCGCGGCTGACGCTCTTTTTTTCTCTCTCTTTTCAGCCCCAACTTCCGGTGCACGCGCTTGCAGTTTTTTTCTCCTGCCACCCCTGAACCCTCTGGCCAGGCGTTACGCGCCGAAACTGCGAGCGGGTCAGTTTTTCATCGGTCGATCGTCGAGCCACGAATTGGGGAGGGTGGGATTGAGGTAGGAAAAAGAAACCGAAGAAAAGAAATAAAAAAACAAAAGAGTCTCTTCTCCCCTCACCTTAGCCACAAGAGAGAGAGAGGTTCCCAGCCTTTTTTGCGCCAGATAGGACGAAACTTTCCGCAGTATTACAAACGAAACGGTCTTTGTATCGCGTACCACACAGCCTGGATTCCCCCTTTTTTTCTCCCCCCCCCCCCACCCTCTGGACGACATTCTCTGCCAGGATCGGTCTCCGCCCGTAATATGCTCGAATATTCCGACAGGCTGGAAGAACCCTCGCAAATTTATCGGGGAACACGCCACGCTGATAATAATTGGGACGCCCACTTCACATGCAACCTGTTAAAAAGGAAGAAATAATAACGGAGGAGTAGATAATACCAGGCTAAAACGAGCAAACAACGCTGATGTGTGCCTACACGCGTGGGTGGTATAATATTCGATAGATCGACCGTAGATAGAACAAGTTTATAAAATTTGTCGATTTGAATTTTAACCTTGCCCCCCCCCCCTGCGTACGTGGGCGTGTTATCCCCTTTAAAAGAAAAAGACCCCGAGGAGAAAATCCTGGAGAGGAAAATCGCGGAAGAACGATGCCAGAAAAAACCACGGGTAACAGGAGCCGCTCGAATGACTCTGCCCTTCGCACTCCAATTGCTACGTGGCGCAGCCTGTAATCCGGCGCGAATTACATCACGATATCCACACCCAATCTCCCGTATGCGTGGAACGCGCGACGGGGATCGGTTGCGGCGAGAGTAAACACCTTGTGTGCGACCTGCCCAACGTTTCATACAGAGAAGTTGCTTCGTCGTTGCCGCGGTTATTTTGAATTGAGAAATTCAATTGAGAAAAATTGTTCATAACTTTGAAAATATTAATTTTTCGACCTATGTTTATCAGGATTTCTTTCCATTATTTGGCGAGTAGGTACTATCTACCCCTAGAATGGTAGTGGATCTATTTTATATTTCGAGCAGAATTTGATTTTCTTCCAGTCAGGCTGATATGCACTCAATTAAATCCATCCTAATTCGCGATATACGTGCGGGGGGCCACACGGCGACCGGTCACTTCAATCCGGATCACTCGAGACGAGCAACTTTAATGCCAATTTGACTTAATTCAGGCCCTTAATATGAATCAGAGCGATTGAATTAAATTGAACTTTTAATGAGAGAAACAGAGTGAGTGAGTAGGGGCCCCCGGTGGTCTCGAAAGAAAGTAATATCTTGCCCCCTTACCCCCTACTTCTCGAGCTATACAATATTGCAGTCTTATTGTTTCTGGAAAGCAGAGTTGGGTAGAATTTTATTCGAATAATACATAGTGAAAGACTGCACTATATACGTCATCCAAAGTTTTAAACAATTAATGAGATTAAATAATGTCGACTCGTGTAAGAATAATTATTGTTTTATTATAAAAATTGGAATTTCCACATTTAAACGTTTAAAAATAACGAAGTATTTTTTAATCTTCTACTCGTTATTCGAAACTCTTTTAATCATGAGTTTGCCTGTCTCTGAATGAACTCGAATCAATTAACCCAACACGAATGAATCGTGGAGAACTGTGCGTAATCGCAAAATAATCAAAATACGAAATCTTCCGTTTCGTCGAATCATTTTCTTATCGAGTCGAAGGGATAACGATTGAAAACCACCAGACAACCCGCTTTCCCTTCTTCTTTTTTTATCGACGGATCGCAAAAGTGTTGAGCGTCAGGTTGTTAAGTGAGTGCTAACAACTCGAATTCTTCGGCTTGGTCGCCTCGGAGCCGATTAGCGAGAGAAAATCGAACGCCTTCGGCCTGCGACCTCCGCGAATAACTCTTTGCTAATTGCACACAGCGTGCATTTCAAACTGCTCTCCTATTGTATTCTTTGTGCTTCGACCAGTGTGCAGCGTCTTTCGAATTTTTAGTACTCTCGTCGGGAGTTTTCAATATTGAGCCGACGTGCTTCTACGCAGCCTTAACTTCGATTAATTTTCAAAATTTCTCCATAAACAGGACAAATAGGACTATAACCTAGTTTTTCTTTTCAAGTTCTTAAATAGTCTCCCGATATTATAACATTTTTATTACGTACTCTTAGGTCTCCATTGTAAGCACAAGCTGATCTTGATCAGTTTGCTAGTTCAGCAATTATAATTTATCGAAAATTTTCCAAAATTCTCCAAAATCCTCCGAGATACATTTATATATCGCTACATAGACTATAGTATATCCGAGTGTCAACGAATTCCGAAAATGTTATTCCAAAAAGTGTCCGATTTCACGTGGAATGCCCCAATAAACGAGAGTCACACGATGGACGACGAATTTTTTTCCTGTTTTGCCAGAGACGCACGGGGAATGTGGGCGTAGATATTTCAGTGGAATCTCGACCGAGGACACACGATTCGCGATATACTATGTATACAGAGGAACGCGAAATCACTTATCGCGTGCGACTGAATTTCGTATTCGATCCGACCAGAAATCCAATATCCACTCTGTCGGTAGTCTCAAGAAGAGCCTGGCATCCGATATCCTTCCGTATCTACAATTTATTAATTCGAACGGAAATCCTTCTCTTTTCTACGTTTTCTGTGGATTCTTTTTTCTCGAATCATCTTTCGCACCGGTGCACCGTCTATCAGACACCCTGTAGAATAGGAGCCCGGCGCGTGCACATAAAAGCCAATCGGGCGACGGACGGATCGATATGACCGTTGGTTTCTCTCCCTTATTCTCCACGGATATATCAATGTGCTCTACATTGTGTGCCCGTTCCCGCCACCATTCTACGTGTAGGAGCCCTTCGCGGGGGCCCCTCCCATTTTCGCACCTCACGATGACTTTCCAGACACGGGTGGAAAAAGATAAACAGGATTAGAAAGGCGCACTCGCCTCCGAACACCTCGTGCGGCTCTTTCTTCGCGTGCTCGCGTCGGCCCCCGAGGGATCGTTAATTACCACCTGGGAATGCTGGAAACGAACCCGTAGACGGGTCTTGAAAGTCTTGGCCGAGATCCCCGGGTGTAATTCAGGGAGCCTGGTGATCGGACATCGAGGAGTTCTCCAGTCATTCCCACGTGAAATCGGATACTTTTTCGGATTCTGTTGTTAAATAACATTTTTAGAATTCGTTGACATTCAGATATATCGTAGTCTATAGCGATATAAAGACGTATCTCGAAGAATTTTTGAATATTTGAAAAACTGATGATTTTACAGGTGTTTGAAATATAATGTCAACCCATTTTGGATGAATTATAATTGCTGAACTATGAACTGATCAAAATGAGCTTTATGGGTGCTTACAGTAGAGAATCTAATAAAAATTATTTCAGTTCGGAAGAAATATTTATCAATTATTTATTTTGCAATTGTTTCGAAGAAATGTGATTTTATAATAGAGGGGCACTATTGAATAATTTGGAAAAATAATCAGAGTATACAGACTTTTCTCGATTATCGTCTGGCTTGTTCTACACGATTATTGTCCAGGCGTTAGCCCTGTGAACCTGTCAAGCGCATACTTTGTTGCTCAGGCTCGGGCAAGAAAACTAATTTACAAAGGTCTGAAGCATTTCTTCCTATAAGGTTATTGTCCCGAGTTCAAGACGATAATCGAGAGGAGTCTGTAGTCTTATTTGTCGACTTAATGGGCAAACTTGAAAGGATATGGACACTTTTAAATTGAATTATTGTTATAATCGTTCGGAAATCGATATAAAAATCGATCAATTGTCATTCGAAAGATACGACCCAGCTACTTCATCGAGAATTTCAACGTCCGCCACGCATTCAGTGTCTGACTTGCATCGCTTATCAAGAGATAGGGCGCGCGCGTGCAAGTTTTACCGAGCGATAAAAAAAAAAGAACTTTTTCTATTCGGTTATCGCCAGTTTACGCTACGAAGTTTGTCGATGTGTGCAAACGAGAAACGGTCGATCCGCAAGATTTCTAACCGAACTTTCGAAACCGAATAAGAATCAATTTGTCGCTTCGTAGAGACACCTACAACGATGATCCAGTGGATTACGAAAGATTCGCAGCTTCTTGCAAAATAAATGGAATGAGTGATTTTGACTAAAAACGAGTAAATTAAGTTTAAATATTGTTTCCTTTCAATTTCTTGTTTCATATTCAAACAATTTTCGCGCCATTGGTTAGAAATATTAATTTACTTAATATTGTTCATTAAATCTGTATTTTTTTCTTTTTAATTTAAGAAATAACATTGCTCCAATTTTTCAAATTGTAATCTTATACATGTTAGAAAAAGGTACAGATATTGAAAAATCTAATTTTCATGTGCCAAAACAGTTACAAAATCTCGTAAGTGCTCATTCATTGGTGCGTTTACCTTACGTACGTATTCAAGATAGAAGAAAAAAAGAAAGAAAAGAGGTTGCATCGCGGAAGGAATGGAAATGGCACGCAAGGAACGAAAGGGGGCACGGCTCTGTGTTGCTAAATCCGGCGATAAAAACGGCGCATTTTCGGGGCTAGCATTGGCAAGATAAGACGCTGTCGAAGCCAATACCTCGGCTTATATAGATTTTCGTTGCATCTTGCCAAACCCTGCGAAAATACGCTGCAAGGGAGCGTTTCGTCACGTTTTGTCCGCAACGGGAACTGATAATAAATTATCGACTCGTTTTTTTTTTCGACTGTTGTCCTTGTACCACATAAATACCGATGCACACAATTCGATTTTTTTTTTTTCTAATCGCCAGCAGTGTCTCTTTTAACCTCCCCTCGAGTGGATTCGACGTATACAGGGTGGGGACCACGAAACGTTATCAGTAGACCGGGGATATTTACACAAATTCACAATTTTTCACATGAATATCTGAAAATTAATATTCGATAGTTATTTTAGATAGACTCACCCTGTATGATAATAATAATTTCGTATATATTTTTTTACTACAATAAAACTAAACTACTTCTATCCATGATGAAAAATGTAAAAAAGCATGTTTTACTACTCTTTTTAATAATTACGTGGTGTATGATAAATCGTGTATAATAAACTATTAATAGGTTGAAGAAACATCCGTAAGGAGTCGTCTTTGCACGAAACCTTCATAAAAGACATTCTTCGGTCTGCTTTAATAAAGGATAATACAAAATTCTATTCAAAACGCGTATCGTCGGAGATTATTATACATATACGAGATATCATTCAAAGTCGATGGTCCAAGAAATGGTAACTAACAACGAGATTTCATGCCGTAAATTCATGTCCCGAGATATGTATATATATACGGCGAGATTTCGTGGAGAAATAGGTGAATAAGACGGCCGCTGGGCTGCGTTATATGCGGCTTGCATCAAGATCTATGTGCATTTCCGGCGGTTTCCCGTTATGCGCGTACATCGCATGGAATTGGACCACAACGCAGGTAATATCGGTCCTCGAGACTCCTCTCTGTCTCTGGTGCGCCTTGATTCGAACGATCTCGAAGGCAAATTATGTCAGTTTCCTTTTTCTTCCCTTTCCTTTCAACGATTACACGATATTTATTTATTACTCCTATTTTGCATAGACTTGGATGTCGAAAGTTTTTACCATTCAAACGTATAACTAACAAACGTGTCTTTAAAGAAACATTAATTTTCCGTATACTCGACAAGCAATTGAGGAATTGAATTGCGCTGGTCGAGTTTTTTTTCTCATATGTACAAGGTGTCTCATTTAAATCGACCCACTCGAATATCTTCGAAACTGTTGTCGATATTAAAAAATGTTTCGGACAAAAGTGAAATGGTATCAGGGAGCAGACATGTGTAATATTAGACAGTGCATTAAAAAATATACAATTCCATTTTAAAAAAATTAAGTTGACCTTCATACGACCTCCGAGTGAAAAGTTACATCGGAAAGTATGCACCTGATACGATTTAATTCTTGTCTGAAACATTTTTTAATATCGTCAACAGTTTCGGAGATATTCGAGTCAGGTCGATTAAAATAGGACACCCTGTGTATGTATCATCGGCTGCTTTTTCCCACACGAGAGTGGCTCTCAATTATTGCACTTAATTGCACGCAACACTCGTCATCCGTGATGATGTGCTAGACGAGGCCACCGCAGCCACGCTGAATTAAAAACAGCGGGAATCGCAACAACCGATTGATCCTGGTTTGAATTTCGAAAAAATCAACCGGTCGTTAAACTCTCGATACATTACGGGAGCGGACAATCGATTCACCCGAAGGGAATATTAAATTGTCCGAGAAACATTTCCAAGGAAAAGCAAGCTTAACCCGTTGCGTAACAGAGGCTTTAAAGAGCTCGAAGAAGCGAAAGCTATCGACGACCGACGGCCTCTGTGAGTGAGTTTGTGTGTCGATCGCTTATGCAAAAGAAAAGGAAAAATGAGCGTGTCGCCTTAAGTAAAAGGCACGAGCAGGGAAAAGGGGGATATTTCACGCTTCTCGGAAACCGATTAAGGACGCAACACCTATGCTACGTACGGTGGAAACCGCAATAGTCATTTCCACGGCCGTTCTCGCGGCACAGAGACCGCTTTATTCGACGGTATACAGTGACAGTCAAACGTGAGTAGTATACTAATATATTTTGAAAGTGTGGGATTCATTCATATTTATTACTGTCAATTTAGAATTTAACGTTTCGCATAAATCCTCTATTGTATTGAGATCTGGTGACTGAGGACTTAAAAAAAAATTTGAGGGCAGTGTTTAAAAATTTGAAAAAATGAGTCCTGTTTGTCCTCTTTATGGACAAATTTTCAGAAATATGGAGACCTTAAAATCAACGATACACGGACTCGAAGTAGGATCGAATATTGTATAGAATAAGTTCCTGTGGTGTTTATCTGTGAACCACTAAAAAATTGTTAGTTTCTTAGAGCAATATTAAGCCCGGAGGGCTCAAGTGTGCCGTTAAGTACAGAGTTATTAGCTGGATGAGAAAACCGGCCTCGTCGGATTCGATTGGATCAAGGCAGTTCTCAAGTATGCGCTGGATCGGACTGCTTCGAGTCTCCGCGGGGTTTTAAGACTTAAGACGATCCCGACACGGATCTTCCAATCGGAAGTTCAATGCAGACTTAACGGTGGTGCAGTAAATTCGCTGGGCAATTCTATAAAATCCCTGTAACAATGAGATTACGGGCAATCCATCGTTCTATAAATACATCTCAATATTTTTTAACCCTCTGATGGCTGGCGTTTTTGATGCTCGAAAACCTATCTTTCAAAAAACTCACAACAGCTTATTATTAACCATGGAAGTTGATTAGAGAACTTCGTGGCGACACTCCTCTCTCGTCGGTTTCTAAGGAGACAATCTAAACATCCCTCTGAGTCTACATTCATATAATAAAACACAGCTCTGTTTGCAGTAAAGTTTGAGATCACACGATTCGTACACACATCTGTCTCTCTCACATCCGAAAAACTGGGACACCGCCGAGAAGATAACGCGTCACTCGAACCGTTTCCACTGTGATCATTACGTAAACGTTTCAGCAATTAGAGATCCATAGTCGGCCACGATTCGTGCAATTAGAAAAACGCCGGAACGGCTTCCCTTCGCCGAGGGTAAACACAGAACGTTTCTGTTTAAAGAGACACACGCGCCAGAATATGCTACGCTTCGACTTTTGAATCGCTACAGAATTACAATTCATAAAAAAACAATGGCGAAACGATCTAGATTATAGGTTCCCAAAGTGGGCGCTATCACCCACCGGTGGGCGTTGACAAGATCCGAGGGGGCGTTCTATAGTTATTTTATTTCTTTTAATTACAATTTAACTTTTCAAGGTTCAAAGGTTCTCATGCACAAGTACACTTGGACATTTTTGATAATACAGAGATAGTTAACTCGAAGGGGGCTCCAAACAAAAGTGGGATACGCTGAAAATTAAATAATTTATGAACATTTAAGTCTTAAATGTTAACTTCAACGATGCCGACAAAAAGATCATCGAAAAACTCACGAGGATACTACGATATATTCTAAATGCACTTTCAAGAGAGCGGCAGCCTTGAGGACGCAAGCCGCCACGTGTTTTTTGCTTCTCATCGAAGGGTATACATATACCTACATACGGGATCAGACGTCTATCCACCGTGATCTATCCGAGACCTCATTGTTTCCATGTCTATACCCACAGAAGTCCCTTATCGAACGATGCTATCGTCATTAAGGGTCCCTTTATCGGTACCTTTGAAGTAATGATTCCCGAAAGTACAGTTACCTCACCCAGCGGTTGAAGAAAAACTTCCATTATTTTTTAAATACCTTAGCCACATCCTCCTTAATCAACTTCCTCTCTTCTCAATTCAAGGATTCAACAATAGTGCGAACACACGCCACTAATCATGCAGGTAATATCCATTTCCGAATTCTAAAAGAACGTAAGAGCGACAGAAAGAATTCCACAAAGATACTCTGATACAGAGAAAATAATAAGCATAACGCGTCCATTATTTGTAGGGTGTCCAGTTTGTTCTTTGGAATAACAGTTTCGCAATATCTTGTACATACAATCGAATACAGGAGTCATGTCGCACCTGCTAAATCAAAACAGATGCAACTGCCGGCAGCATTGCTTGGCAGCCTTTGTATATAATCCCTTTAAGCGGCAGGTAACGCGAATAACGGTATTTACATGGTGTTAAAAGATCTTTACCTGAGGGATATTGGCGTTCAGCTGACGATTCAACGAGTCCCGCTCCTTCTCGATCTCCTGGAGGCGCGCCTCTGTTTCCTGGAGACGTTCCTGGGTCTCCTGTAACGTCTCCATCAATTTGTCCCTCTCGTCGAGCATCGTGACCATCAGCTGCTCGAAGTTCCCGTCCTCGCCAGAGAACTGGGAACTCCGTTGACTAGTACTGTCCTCCGCAATCGTCGGCATCACGTCGCACATCATATTCCACATTTTGCGTTGTATTCCTGCCGGACTCACCCTTCAGACAAACACTGACAGAACTCCACTAGAAAACGCGCGCGCAAAAGATAAACGTGAAATTCCAGAAACGCACAGAAGGACACCGTCCGCGCGCGAAAATCCCTCTTTCTTGGTTTCGTTCTCTTCTAAATACCTTTTAGTCCGTTTCCAATCTCTCTTCAGTCAGTCATCTTTTCCCCCTGGTTTTCTCTCGCTCTTTCTCCGTCTCTCGTTTTTTTTTCTTCTTCACGTCTCTTTCTCTCCGTTTCTCGTACGCTTTGTCTCACTTCCTCTGTCCTTCTCGCACCCACGAGCCGATCCTAACGACATCCACGCGCCGGAATCCGCTATCTAAAGACACGATCAACTATTCTACACGGCGAGACACTGAAACTGCTACCTCGGTCGGATCTTCTTCACTGGGGATAATCCTAACCCACACAACACACACAGGACTACCCACGTCGATGTCGTTCCCCTGTTACCTGGTACATATCAGCGGTATCATCGCTCGAACAGTGTTTTCGGTTCAAAGTTTAACGAATACGCTTGGTCGGCTACGGGCCGACTCACCGTGATCGAAAGTCATGTCTCATTTTCACCATGATACCAAGCATTCCTTCCTCTTCCTCTTTGCATGTATCGTTGTTTACAGGGGCCGAAGAATATAATCGATGTGCCTCGCGGGTCTCGTGGCAGCTCTGACAGAAAGAGAGAGACTGTTAGCAGCAAGTCCTTTCGGAAAAATCGATCTCCCGTTGCAGGGTTCGAAAACTCGAGGACTGCCCGGAACACGCGATCCTCGGATAGATCGATACTCGGCGGTTCGTTCACCGTGTGTGTTGGCCTTTGACAGATCGGCCACGGAACAGAACTTTGCCGGACGTGTCGCACCTTACACGCTTCGATCCCCCATGTACGCGCACACGAGTCGTCAACACCACGCGAATTCTTCCCTTTCCATTTCGTCTCTGTTTTCGAGCTCGAACCGTGTTTTACTCTCTCGATCGGAACGGGTCAATGCAGATCCTGTGACACCCACGGGGCCCCCTCGGCTCTCCCGGAGCCGGGCAAACGAGGAGTCTGACAACTGGTGGAGAATAGATAGGAGCACACGGGGCTGAGATCACCTCGTCGACTGGCCACCGTTTGCTTTCCACTTCGATCTCATTCAGACGCAGTTTCACCGTGTTCACTGAACGCCGCTCTGTCATGCGACGAACACGCTACGATTAAAGGCTAAACGGTTCTGTACACCAGGTCAGAATAAATCGTGGTACTGGAGACACACACGTCGCTTCAATTTAGACCTCTTCCGGGAAATTCGCGATTTATCATCTCACCATCCGAGACTCGGCCGACCGAACGATCCCAACCGTGCATACGAACACTGCGCGAAGCGCGGCTCAGCCTTCGATGAACGGCATTTCGATGGCATTATTCCCGGTGAAGCCGAGCACTGACACACCTACAGTCCGTTCCTACCGCCCCAGCCTCTACGCTACTCCATTTCCAATACCGGCGGCCATCTTGCGCCGTGACGTCAGCCTATGTCCACCGAACGTACACCCGACTCCACCCGAGCGCCACACGACTTCGACTGATGGTCCGGTTCGCAATCGTGCGGCGGGATCGATGATCCTTTAGGACTCGTTCACATCGAAGTGCTCGTTTCAATCAAGCGCGGGGAATTTGGATTTAATTCGGTCTTCCTTCTGAACGGAATTATCTACAAATTGCAAAGGAAATGTTTAGTATACCACACTATCAAACGGTGATTGCAAATAAAACAGTATTATAGTTACTGTTTTATTCTATTTCATTGTTACCTTAAGTAGAACACTGGAACGAAGAAAGTAAATTTCTCTTTTCGTCTTTGCGAGTTTGCCTGGAAAAATGTGAATTTACATAAATAGACATAATCTAATGTCGATAATATTAATTCAAAAGCGACTTTAAACCAGATTTAGTTTCTCCTGTAAATTTCAAATTCTCTGAATTTTATGACATAGAAAAGTACTCTATGTTGTTGCTGAAATCAATTCGAAATTTGCGCGTGAAGAACCATTCGTCGAAGAGCAAGTATTCGATTGAAGTAGAGATATAATTTACAACTAGATCTCGACGCCAAATACCTTTACTCTATATAGGTTGCATAAAAATTTATAAAACATTTAATAAAAAGAGATTTATCGTGTGAATTCGTCGCTGCTTATAACAGTGATTTTCATTGAAATGAAAGAGAGAGAAAAAATCGGGGAGGCTTAACTTTCCAGAAGACGGAGACTGCGCTAGAACGTGAGATGCTGGATGATCAATACCGGCCGCTGTGTCAGATTCTGGACCAAGGAATACACTCGAGAGAGACAGACAGAAGGGAGCATCATGAAAACAGTAACGCATACTTGCACACCAGAAGCAGCTGCCGGTAAGTGGTCCGGTTCCAATTCACAATATCTTTAAACAAAATGATACATCCACGAATCAACAGACTCTTTGTACCATAATTGAAATTTGATTACACGAATGACTTGTCTTCTTGCACCTGTCATAAATGATTCAGTTTCCCTTTCGTCATAATCGTTCGAAATTCAAACACGAAGTAAAAATCTTCTTATCTATTTCTTTACGTTGAAAATTAACAGAAAACGCATGTAATTAATTTTTGTTTGCAAAATGGAAGTCCTCGTTAATGGTTGTTTCGGAGCAAGTCTGACGCAGTCGCCGCCTTGGGACTCGTCTATTCCCCGAATTATTCTGTATTCGTACGAGTTTCAGATCTAGCTGGAATCGATTCGATCGTGGATATTGCTGAATCCGTGGACGAGCTCCGCGAGAAATTGGCGAACATGAAAAGACTGATGGAGGAGCGGAAAGGCACCACCCTGGGCGAGATAAGCGCCAAAAAGAGAAAGGAGTCGTCAGACCTCATAGACGGGAACTTTCTGTCTTGGATATTCGGCTCGGCGTTGATCGTCATCCTGAGCGTCAGTTTCTATACATTTTATAATCTCTACCATGCGGTCCTGAAGAAATTTCCCTCGCATCACACGGAACTTTAAAGGAGAAACGATCCTGGTCTCTGCATCGAACATATATGTATACTGTTTCTTCATGAAGAATGTCTGTCTGTTTTTCACGAATCTCATGATGTAGGCAACGGAACGTACAAATTCATTTTTCAATCGTTTCGTGACTAAAACGTGTTACTTGGACAGACGTGTGATTAGAAGTTTCCTCTAGTATCGAAAGTATTCGTTTTACTGCGAATTCTTGTCTGTCCTACTGGAAATTTTGTAAAAATGACACGGAAACTTCGAACCTCCGGCTGAGAAGAACAAGTTAGAAGAAAAAAAAATAGAGAATGGAACGGCAAGAATGTTCCCCCCGCGTATGTTTAAAAGATTCTGAAAAAAGTTTCTACCATTTATGTTCCAATCGACAAATACTCCATTTAAGTTTGCCATCGTATGCAATCATTCTACATATAGTTTCCCGTCACATCGCAGTACCACCAAGAAACGTGCGTATTGGAAAACCAACATGTTGCATAAGAAGCAAGTTCCTTAAAACATTACTATGCACTATCTGTATTTGTGTGTTTGTATGTAAACAATATGGGTAACTCGATTCTTTTACAGAGTAGCACAATTAAAATAATGGACTTCTCAAATAACTATTTTAAATATACACTGTGTATAGTGTGTCTGCAAATATTACCAATTAATTTAAACAGTTCACACGCAATACTGCATGCGAGAAAGGCAACTTGTTCTAGCTGATTATGCAAAACAATTTCTCTTAATTAAAATAAATCTCCCTTCAAACAGAATTCCATTCGCCCTTCTTTATCGCAATTTTCTATCGTGCAGTTAAACGCGAACAACATTTCCATATCGATCATTTATTCGAATGTACATATTGTGAATAATAAATAAAGTTACGATTCGATCGAAACCGTCGAACGTTCCATAAATCTTTCGATCCTATCTCAACGTTTGAGGGAATAGCCTTTGCTTCTCTGTTCTTAATTCTGTTTTAATATGAGAAACAATACTGCGAAAAGTGAACAAAAAATCACGATATCATACGTACATGAATATGGGTGAAAATTTTCATTTTAAAGGAAGGCAACTCACGCGAGGATTTCTTGGTTTTTCAGTACTCGGAGCTGCAAAGAATTCAACAATCAATCATATTAGAAAATAAAAAAAAAATACTTTGAATAAAAAAAACGTCTCTTTAAGTAAAACATCAACCTACAGAACAATGCCTTTTTGCTTTCTAATTCCCTGGTGAAATTGTTCAACGTCGTCTGATAATCTTCTTGTTGCTGAAATTATATTAATTTCATTACACAGTCAGTTTTATTTATCTTTCATTCTAATACCTTTATCACTTCGCTCTTAAGAGCTTCCCTTCGAACTGACAAAGTCGAAATTTGGTTTTGCAATGTCTTTACCTGTGAAACGTACGAAATTTCATCACGCTAAATTATTTCACTTTTGGCGCGAGAAATGCAATCCGTCTAACCTCTTCCTCGATCTTCCGGACATCCTTCTTCAACTCTGTTGTCAGAGACGAATATCGATCCCTACAGTTCGACGTTTTATTTTCTATGTCCGTTAAAACCTTTTCTGCATTCTTTATTTCGCAATGTGATCGCTGTAACTTTATTTACACCGAAATTACATTTATATTATACTTTTAAACTTCAAAATAGTACTCTCAAAGCCTGAACGCTCACCGCCCGTTCTTTTTCCGTTAATACTCCCAATTTAGAATCCACGTTCTCGCGAATCTGGAATGATTGATGAAATCGTCTAAATGAAATAAAACTCGAAGTAATGATAATATAACGTACTAATACGCTTTGTTTAGCTATAGATTATCTATTCGTTTAAAAATGACAGTTATAACTGACTTCGGCAGGAATTTCCGAATCCAAGGTTTCGCCTCTGACCGCGATCTAAGTTAGACGTTTACACTATTTAGATATACGATGTCTACGATTTTGTTCCGTTACGAGTAAAAGAACTCTTATTAAACTTACGCATTTTTTCAATTCCTCCGGTTGAGCATTATACTTGATTGTATTATTAATAACATTATTAGTCAATAAAAAGTACGATAATAATCGATTATAAAGGATGAAGAGATTTCCTTACCATTAACATTAGGAAGGTGACGACGCAGTATACCACAAATGTAAAAATACATAAAATTTCGAAAATATAAATGGCCAGAAGTACAAACCACATGACGAAGAATTTTTGGACAAACTTTTCAACAGTAAACACTAAAATTTACTACGAGCATAGCTTTACGAACGGAGGAATGATGGGACCAACGGTTTTTTGAATGCGGTTTCCATTTGGAATGAACGTTATCTTATGGTTCGAGAATCGAAATAACTCAACGATTTTAAGTGTTTCGAGTTATCGGTTGTCTTCAGATGGGCGCCCAATATTCAAATATTTAAAAAATACTTGCGCTATCTAGGAAGATTAGACATCAATTTTGCGATTAAAATATGTAGATACTTACTAATAGTTTAGGAAATCATAATGTAAAACAGATATTTGTATCTTTTAATTACTATATGTATTGATTATTGTATGACGATTTATTTAAAATTTTTGAAATAAACTTTTAATGTACTCTACTTCCTAGCAAAATTTTATGTTATATTTTCTTAATAATAACAGATATTCTGAATGTACATACATATCTTTTATTATAAACTCTAGAAATAGAACATATATGCTTGAAGAATCGAGGTATTTTCGCAGTAAGCCTTTGAATGTTGGGTGGAGCAACATAATCATTATTCTATGCACAGTTTAATGCTAAGATACACGTGCTCGAAATGCGTTTACGTGTCATTCTTGAAAAAAACAACATTAATAGAAGCTAGCAGAAATTATTCCCACAATATAACCTATAATAATGGAATTCTCACACCTGAGCAACTCAACAAAAATGAGAACTGCAGAGACTTTAACAGATACTCGAATTTTTCACCCCAAAAAACAATATTACCTTCACAATCACAAGTTATTATTGCGGGTGCAGGGACAGTTGCCAATTCTGTTGCCTATCATCTTGTTGTTAATGGATGGAATGATGTACTTGTTGTGGAACAAGACAGGTATACATTGATTTATTGAATAAAATCAATTTCAGTAGTTAAACGTTTTCAATCGTAACATTATACTGCAGAAAACTGAAAGTCTTATTACAGGATTGGAAGTGGAACATCCCATTTTGGATCGGGCACCCTTGGTCTTTTTAAACCCATATCTCACAGAAATCTAATCTCCTATAGTATTAAGTTATATCAGCAATTACAAGAAATGGGATATGATATTGGATTAAAACAATGTGGTAGCATAAACTTAGCCCAAACCAAAGATAGAATGATAGCTTTAAAACGTAGAATGGCTTATAATGTACCTACAGGATTACATTGTGAAGTAAGTTTTATTAGTAATCACGTGTTGTAACGTAAATAGAAGGACAACTTTTAATGTGTGATAAATTGATTAGATTTTAGGTAAAAAACAACTGAAGAGATTACATCCGTATCTTAATACAGAGGATATTGAAGGTGCAGTTTGGGTACCTGAGGATACAGTAGCTAATCCCAGTGCAGTTTGTGAAGTCCTAGCTAAACTAGCAAAAACTGGAGGAGCAAAGTATATTGAGAATTGCAAAATAGAAGAAGTGAACACTGAAAATGGAGCTGTGAAGAGTGTAAAAACTGAATATGGTGTAGTCTTCTGTGAATACTTTGTTAACTGTGCAGGAATGGTAAGAACAATTGTTCATCCATCAACTTTCAACTTTATTGAATACAACTCATAATATTTACTTAATTACTGTATAGTGGGCACGTGAATTGGGATTGCGATGTAACCCACCAGTCAAAATCCCAGCATATCCTGCAGAACATTTTTATGCAATTGCTTCTTCCTTTTCACCTAATTCAAGTATAACTTTACCATGCATAAGAGACTTTGATTCATATTCATATATGAGGGAATGGCAAGGAAGCTTATTAGTTGGATGGTTCGAACCTGAATCAAAACCTGCATTTGAATATGGTACCGTCCCAACACAAAACTGGAAAAATTATCTTCAGAATAATCGTTCTCATTGGAAACCTTTGTGGGATAAAGTTGTACATAGATTACCAATTTTGAAAAACATACAGCCGAATGTATACAACTGCCCTGATAACTTTACACCGGACGGTAGATGGATATTAGGAGAAAGTCCAGAAGTAAAGAATTACTATGTTGCTGTAGGCATGAATGGAAATTCTCTACAAGGTAAACAGTTTGTATATCTCTAATTATATGCATCACAAATTACACGGATGTTATAAAACACTTTCGTATAGGAGCAGGAGGTATAGGTAAAGAAGTGGCCGAGTGCCTCATAAACGGCGAATCTACACAAGAAATACTTCCCTTTGGCGTGCAAAGATTTCTTGATTTGCATAGCAATAAACAGTATTTACAGCAAAGAACAAGAGAAGTAGTGGGTAGAAATTATGCAATTTTATATCCTCATCAATGCGAGTATAAATATGCTCGGAAATTGCGTTGTTCCCCTTTGTACTCTGTTCTTGAAGAGAGGGGTGCTATTTTTGGAGTGAAGATGGCCTACGAGCGTCCGCTGTACTTTGATTCTACTTATAGGAGTAAGAAAATAGTTGTTTGACCTTTCTCTATGTCCTATGTTACGTTCCACCAATTGAAATATGATTAATGCAATTAAAAGGAGGACAAAAGAAGCCAGTAATGCCGCCGGGTAGTTTCTACAAACCCAAGTTCTTTGATTTTATGAAAGAAGAATTTCTAGCATGCCAAGAAGGAGTAGGAATCATAGATATGAGTTCATTTTCGAAAATTGAAATTAAAGTAAGTATATAGAAAGAGAATGATTATAAATTTCTTATACAATTATTCATAGTTTAACTGTATTGTACACAGTCTAGTCGTTGGGAAGTCGTAGAATATCTTCAACAGTTGTGTTCTAACGATGCAAATATACCAGTTGGTGGTATAGTGCATACGGGAATGCAAAATGAACGAGGTGGATATGAAAACGATTGTATTTTAGTAAGACAGTCAGAAAACAGTTACTTCATGGTTTCACCTACATCACAACAAACGCGTATTTATCAATGGATGTCTAGGTAAAAAGTAACTAAAGATACCTGCTAATAGGAATCAAGTAATTCAACTGTAGCAACTGTACACTTGTTATACAGACATTTACCAACGGATCACTCGGTCGGCCTCAATGATGTAACTTCAAAATATACGGTAATCAATTTAGTAGGTCCTAAAGCAACAGGATTACTATCAGAACTTTCGAATTCTAACATTAATTTATCCCCCTTCACATACAAGGTAACAAATTGGTTCGATAGTGAACGTTTATGCATCTACAATATAACTTTAACAACAATTTTAATACTGACAGACTGCCAACGTAGCGTATGCCTCCGATGTTATGATAATGTCATTCACAAATACTGGTGAATCTGGTTATTGTTTGTATATACCTTCAGAGTATGCGCTTCACGTGTACGCGACTTTAATGGAAGTAGGCAAAGATTACGGAGTACGCGATGTAGGTGTACTCACGCAGCGTTTTATGCGAATAGAAAGGTTTATTCCCTTTTGGGCCGAAGAACTGACACCGTTCATTACTCCGTACGAAGCTGGAAGCGGATACAGTGTAAAATTAAATGTAAATATATATCGTGCATGTTTAAATTGTTCAAATTGTAATACTCTGAAACCTCTATATTAACATCATCATTTGTTACAACAGAAAGAATACTTCATTGGAAAATTTGCCTTACAATATCAGAAAAAGCAAGGCGTGACAAAACGATTGGTATTATTCGTTGTTAATGAACTGGATATAAATAAAGATGTGTGGCCCTGGGGTGGTGAACCTATTTATCGAAACAATGAATTTGTAGGAACTGTTACATCAGCTGGGTAGGTACATACGATGAATACTAGTGAAATATATATTTATCCAGATTATCAAGTCATAAATGAATTGAATTTGTAGGTATGGTTTTGCAACAGAAAAACACATTTGTCTTGGTTTTATTAGTTTACCTGGACCAAGACATACGCAATCGAATATGAATATTGTTACAACAGATTTTATAATGAATCCTACAACACGTTATGAAATCGATATCGCTGGTACAAGATTTCCTATTAAACCTCATATTTATCCTTTACCGATACCAATACTGGGTACTAAATTAAACAAGAAGTATATTCCTACACCTATTATAGCATACGAAAATGACGTATCACGATATTAAATTACTAATAATAGTGATAATTAATTGAAACGGAAGAACAAATTTTTACTTTCCAAATGACTATATGAGTTCTGAATTATACAGATATATTTATAATTTTCGTATTTTTTAATAAGTTCGTTGAATTTAAATATATGTTTTACAGTTTTAAATGTAATGTTTGCATTGTACTTCGTTTATGTGTTAATGAGTGCCTAAATGTAACGTACAAATATACAAATATTTAAACTTTTTTATCACTTCCGTTTTATTTGCAGTTACACTAGATTAATATATATTTGAATAGATTTATTTATAGCAGACACATTTATACAAAGTTTAAAAGGCCATTTAACAATGTGAATACTAAACTACCCTCGAAAATATGTTTATATACATTCAGATGATATTGAAGTTCAAAAAGCAACAACATAGCTTGTAGATCATCAATTTTTTACACTGCAGATTGTATATATAACTTACTAGCAATTATTGCTATTCGTGTAAATTATATACTTGTTTATTTTAGTTTGAGTTTTGGTTATTAATTAAAAATTATGTTGGCTAGCTTATATACATATAAGATATTTGCTTATCATTATTTATGAAGCTTCTCTATAGGTCAGTGAAATTGTTTTTACTTCATACATACAAAGCAGAGTGATGTATTCAAGCTTCATATGCACATCATTTTGATCAATTTTTAAACTGCACAGAAAAATACTGCAATATTGACTCTGAAATAATTAAATGATATAAAATCCATAAAGTAAAGATTCTTATAACATTGTTGAGTTCCTCAGCAATGTGTATTTTGTGTGAGTTCTTAATTCCTTGTAAAATTTGTTTAACAAGCATTTTGATACCACCTTACGATGCCCATGCTTCCAACTCTTTCAAGTCTTCATCCTCTTCTGGTTTGGCTTCTAAATAATAAAAAAGTAATTGTGAATTTATATATTGAATGTTATAAAATGATACATTAACACATTTGAAACTGATGTATTATTACACGACTCTGCCTGGTAGCTGACAATGTTTACAAATCGTCCATATGTGACTCACATGCTGAGATGTCAGCTAACCAACAAGTTATTATATGATTCATATGTACAGTCATCTGTCTCGAATGTGTTAAACATAATATTAGATGTATTACTTGTGCGAGTCCTGGCTGGTGCAGCTGGGATAGCAGTGGCTGGAACATTTGGAAGTTCATCGGTAGGTTCAATACCAAGCAATTCTTTATCAAGTTGTTCTTGTTCAAGTTCTTCTAATTCTTTCTCTAATTCTTCTTCATCTATATCTTGACCAAATGCTACAGGATTGGATATTGCATCAGAAATTTCTCTGGCTACATCTTGTTGTTCAGCTATATCATCCATCATGTCATGCACTTGGTCAACATCCCTGAAGAATGTATAATATATTACACAAACTTGTATGAATATTATACACAAACAAAATTACAGTGCTTGATCCCTTACATGTGTTGATGAACAGATTTTAATGCATCTGCTGCACTTTTCATTGTAGTGAGTACAGCAGTATTTGTATTTGCACTTTCCAATGCCTCCCTTTGCATTTCAATTGTAGATAAAGTGCCATCAATTTGTTGTAACTGTTTTTCATATCGTTTCTTTCGCTTAAGGGCTTGAATTGCAGCTGAAAGCACAACAAATTCGTATTACACATTTTGCATTACCACTGGTCACAGATGGTCAGTTTTTATTTGCATCCACAATGTTATCGCAGTATTTTTAAAATTGTTCCTATTTTAATTTAGAAAAGAGGGTATACTTTGTCCTTATTCTTAGAAACACCCTGTACAATAGAGAAACGTCATAATGACAAGTGATGTTATTCGTAAAAAATTGTCCATAAAAACAACGCTAACGAGACGAAAAAATACTGTTCCCGGTTACCTCTCTTATTTTTTGTCCCATGCTTCTTGGCAACTTGAATTTCAAAAACTATTTTACTCTCAAGAAAATCTTGTTTCTTTATCAACATATCTTCTGTCTCGCGTAACTTCTGTATCGCCTCGGCCGTCGTCAGAGGGGCCGGTTCCTTTTTACCACCGAACACTTTGCTAAAGAAACTCATTGTTCTGGCGAATTCTGCACCAAATTTAAATTATATTAACTATTAACACTCCCGAACACAATAAACGCTATCAACTTTGAACAGAATCAACATAAGATCGCACACCAACCACGTACGATCGCCATGTTCTCTTTGGCATTGATATACGTCATGACTCATCGCCAAGTCGCTTTGAAATTTTGAATCCTGTTTAATTATCAGAAATTGCAATGTCGTAAATTTTTAACTATAAATTTCAAATTTTCTATAGTCACAATACTATTATACATTAAGATTATATAGTAACTTCAAGAATTATGCATCTCGTGCATCTTGAAAAAGGAAATTGGTACATAAATCCTTAAATTTTGTTATCTTGGAAAATCACGTGTGGCAAATGTCATAAGAAAAATCTCTGATTTGCATGTTATTACATATTTTATGAATAGTTTCTCGTTATATGAAAGACGTTACTACATGTATATAAAAATATTTATGCATATAAACATCGGTTGACATACTCATATCTATGCCGATGACTTGATTTATATATATATATATGTATATAAACAAGCATTTAGAATTATCAGATGATGATGTAATTGATGCGTCATAATCCAGACTCTATATAGACTGTAGTAATAGAAATATAAATACATTACACAGTTCTGTTGTTTCTGTTGCATCACAATTATTGTATATAATTCAATTCGCAAGGTATCTATTCGTAAATAACCCCTATAGATGGAGAACAATATTGGAAACGTAAGTTTGTATCATAAAATACCATTAATACTCGCTTCTTAAATTTTTAAATCTCCTACTGTTTCGTGAAACGTCTTTCTTTGAGTCTCATGATACAAGAAACGACATTTGACGTGCGCAACATTTCGTAAGAACATTTAAAAATAAATATGTGCGGCCACCGATACCGCTTTCTTTCCCGGGTTCTTTTTAAGTTCAGTTCTTATGCACGATGCGAAGCACATGGAGAGATAGGGATCGGGTAATAATTTGAGTTTGTCAAGTATTTCTGAAATATATATGAATAATAGACGTTAGTATTCGTATAAAAATATTAAATACTATCTTTTTATGTTTTTATTGTTAGGACTTTCAAAAAGAACTACCGGATGGCGAAACTACCCAACGTCTTCTACTAAATACTTTATGTACAACATCAACTGAGAATAGACCAATACCAGGATTTGATCCTAATAAAGACGATGTTCAATATTATCGCCTCCAACAAAGTATTGATTGCGATGAGGTATATCCAGGAATATACATTGGTGACTCGTAAGTACCTTCAAGTTGTATTTTATATTATTTCTTTTGCGCTTCGTCAACGGATAATTTATCTTTAATATCTTACAGTGCTACAGCAAGAAATAAGCAATATCTTCAAATGCTGGGTATAACGCATTTACTAAATTGTGCAGAAGGAAAACGATTTGGATTTGTGAATACAGATGAAAATTATTACAAAGATACAACAATAAAATATCTTGGTCTACCACTTGCAGATGTATGTAGTACAGATATTAGCAAATACTTTGATACTGTAGCAGATTTCATTGATGAAGCTGTTTCTACGAAAGGTATTATTAAAACTTCATAAAGATCTAAATAAATGGAAGTGTATCATCTAATGGTTGACAATCTTTTTACAGGAAAAGCTTTCGTACATTGCGTGTTAGGAATATCTCGGAGCTCAACATGTGTACTAGCATACCTAATGATAAAGAAAGAAATGTTAGCTGTTGATGCTGTCAAGACCGTCCGCAAGAATCGTTATATCCAACCGAACGACGGCTTCCTTCATCAATTGGCACGATTAGATAATCAACTAAGAAGGCAACGATTATAATTTAATACAATAGTATAAAGGCATTAGAAATTTTCCTAAAGTTGCAAGAATACTGTACAAGCGTGCACGTGTGTGCAATTTCAGAATCATGTATTGTACGGGGATAATTTCACATGAAAGTGAAATATGTACGTTCAGAACGTATGCTTAAGCTGCTATGTTACTATTTATACATATATTTTGCTATTTAATACTTTAATGTCACATGCTAGTGAAAGAAATCTTTGTTAATTCATTGAAAATGCAAATATTTATTTTTCTATGAAACCGCTATATTTTAGATTAATTTCCATGTCAATTTAATTTGTGATTGTTATTTACAAATTACAAAAGAAATCATTCTACAAAAACGTATCTAAAAAATTATATAAAGTATATATAAAAAAGTATCACGAATATATGTATTTCGTGAGAACGTATTCGCATGATCATGATTCAATTCCTCTATCAAAATATTATATACCTCCTTATATAGAGTCATTTTCTTTTATAAATTGTATTATTCAATAAATTATTAAATCGATACTGTAATACACAAAACTCTGGACTGCATAGCATTATAATTTATTCCTAAACTCTTTAATTTACCACACGAGGCCTTTTAGAGTGTGTCTCTACGAGTGTAGATGAATGATTTGGCGTGCCTATTTCATTTGTATCTAAATCTGCTGGACCACTACGTTTTCTCGCCTTTGGAGATAACTGCTTCAAACATTCCATATCATTGAATACAACCTGTGCACCACCTCCACTGGTTGGTAGTATATCTCCCTGACATAAAAAATAATTTTATACATTATTGTGTACTAAATAATACGTTTGCTTTGTAATTCATTTACAACCATGTTACCTTATACAATTTTGTTTCGAGTTCCCCATCAGTGTCGTGTTCCTGTGCAACGAGACAGTATCGCGATGCCCCATCCGTAATCTCCTTTGGATCTGTAAGTCGTGAAACACTCCGTCTTCTACGCATTAATGGTTGTAGAACCGTTCCTAGAGGAACGAGTGCTCCTGGTCTGTGATCAATCCATCTGTCAGCACTCTGCGAACGTCTATGCCTCAGATTTGAAACAGCTACCTTATCCTATGAACAACATTTTTCTTTTTTCAAATATGTGCATCCTTAGACAAACAGATATAAGTGGAGAAAGCTGACCCTTCGAGATCGACCGTCTGTTGCTTTTGTATTTGCTTCTGAGTTAGCACTAGCCGTAACTTTTGGAGTAACAGGAACAGATTTGATGCCATTATCGTCAACTAGAATTTGCTTTACCAGTCTCAATTTATGCTCTTTCTCCTTCATTTGATTCTGGAAAGGCAGTAGATTATAATAAACACCTGGCTCTACTTAGTACGCTTTACAGGTATGCCTCACTTTATTACCTGCAACTGTTCACGTTGTTGACGTAATTTTATTTCTAATTCTCTGTTCATTTTATCGGTTTCAACTTGCATTTTACTGTTATATTTTTGTTTCACCCTTTGTTTATCTATCAAACGTTGGTTTAATGCCATATCTCTATCTTTTAACTCTTGTTGCAAGCTACGGATTGTATCATTTGCATGATTTAATTTACGAAGCAAACTATCAATTTGGTCTTCACTTTTACACAGATGGCCCTCCAATGCTGACACCTTCTTTTTTTGTTGAGAATTAGTTGCTTTTAGAGATGCATTTTCAATTTTCATGTTCATATGCTCCTGTTCCATTATCATTAATGTTTTTCTAAGATCGTTTTCTGTAAATATAGTTCTTATGATATTCGATAGCTCTTAGAAAGTAATCAAAAAAAATTCTTACGTTTTTTCTGTAAATCAACACGTAACATGTTCCGTTTATTGATACGTTGTTCCAAGAAGTGCATCAAATTAGTAATTATTTGATCGTTGCATGGAGAAATAACTTCCAATTCGGGGAATGGACCGCCCAAACTACATTAACACATATTTACATCGAGTGAAATTGAAAAAGTTAAAAGTGGTAAACGTTAAGGGACAAATACATACCTATATACTAAGCCTATATCGATTTCTAGATCGGCAGCTTCGGGACGACCTTCTTTCTCCAATCTGCTACGTGCCTCCTTAAATATCTATTAAACAATTTCTTTTATAAGCATTTTCAAATTTATTCTTCCACATTCTTCCATTATCCATCTTACCTTGTTTGCCTGTCTTCTTCCAGGTGTGTAACCAAGATCTAATTTAGTAACTGTTGGTCTAGCTATTTGAACTTCTTGGGTCATTTCCGCAAACTTCATGACTTGCTGTAAGTAAATATATTAATATAAAAGTGAGTATTCTGTGTTACATTTATATTTTCATATAATTGACTTATTACATACGATTGTCTCATCAAAATCGTTTGCTCTTGGATTAGCACAGACAATCATTCTCACTTGTCCCTCTCCATCAAAGTAATTCTTAAACAAATGAGTGAGCTTCGAATCCCTATAGGGTACCATTTTATTTGTATTCTGAGTTTGATTCTCTCTTAAAATTTCCAGACACGATCGAAGTGTCATCAAGGAATTGTTGATATTACCTAAACAAATGAAAAATTAACTACTTCATAAGGAAATATGTTAGAAGTCAATTATAATAATTATAATTGAAAGATAATTACCTGCTTCTCTCAATCGTTGCCCCGTATTTTTGGTTCTATTTGTTCTTTCACTGCCAGCTAAGTCTACTAAGGATAACTGAGTGATACATATTATACGTTTGTCTTGTATAACTTGTTCACCTTCACAATCCAAGGGTGCCTATAAAAAGATGTACTATTGTATTATTTACAAACATTAATTATACAAAGAAATTAAGAATCTTACTTGTACAAGACGAATAGTGAAGACACTGTGTGACCTGCTTGATTCTGCATTCAAAGCAGTATGTGCTACTCGCCTTCTTCTTTGACCACATTGAAATACTTCAAATGCTTCTTCCGAACTTTTCACTTCAACTTCTGTTACAGCATGTACATACATGTTTTTGTTTCCATCTTCTCTAACTATTTTACTCTGTAAAGTCCTGGAAATTGTTTCAAAATGCTATTACATTGTTTACAAATTTACTTAAAAAAAATAAGTTTGTAAACATACTTGTTTCTGATGTCTTCGTCTTCCAACAAATCATACACACTGTTGTTATATATTTCAACATAAGTAACAAAAACTGCATAGGCATTGTCTTGATCCACTGTTACTACTTGTGACTCATTTACTTCACGAACCGTTATTGGATTACTATCTCCATCACTCTCTGCTTTTTTTCTGTTAATGAAAGATATATGCACAAGTGAAGATATTTTGATTAAATCTATCCTTTACTGAATAGCTTTTTCGTACTTACACCTTGCCTGACTTTCCATTCCTCTGAGACATAAGCCCGGCATGAAATTCATTCTGTCTATCAAGCATAGCATCAGCTTCACTCTGTATATCGAATCCATTTAACTTATCGGGTTTAAAAACAAACTTTTTCGTTTGATAATTAGCAATGCTATTAAAAATGACATCAAGACAACGAGGCATGATACCAGGATCTTGTTGTTCACCAGTCATTGTATATGTTTTCCCACTTCCTGTTACACCGTAAGTAAACAAAAGGCTATTCCTACCACGAATAACATTTTCAACCAATGGAAGAGCAACTACATTGAAGACTTCTTTTTGTGTAGCATCCGAACTAAACACATGACTGAATGTTGTCTGAATTTCTTTGTTGCCAGAATTCCGAAAATTTATTGCCGACTCCGGTGGAGTGATGGCTATAGTTGCATCTGATATAAGTTTCATACATGGTGCATCTGTGGAATGTTGCATTGGCCTTAAACGACAGTAAACTTGAACTGGATCTTTAGATATCATATTGTTGCCTTTTGGTCGGTTTATTAGCTTACGAGCTGAATTTGGTGGCTTTATGCGCCTAAAATAGTTCATAGTATTGACATGTATCCTGACTACAGACGAAATGTTATAAGGGTATATATTAACAGAAACACTTACGCCGACTTCATTTTCTTGTAATTGTATTAATAACGTAATATCAATTATTGTAAGACTTATGATACGCTTTCGTTCTTTTGATAGATGCCAGTATGCTGTAGTATGCAACAGGTATAAACCGTTGTCTGCCGTTGTCACAACTGGTCACAACATTCGAAATTCAAATCTAGGTATATACCATTATTGGATCTAGACGAGCAGTGCTACCAACAATCGTACACAAATGGTTCCTCAACATTAAAGTACTAACCTACAAGCAATATGATTGGCCCACGCTGTAATGGGACGCATACGAAATTTTTATTTGAAACAAATTTTATTATACCTATATTGCCATTCGTAAAGAAAATTTTGTATAGAAAACATTACTGGAAAAATTATACGACGAAATAACAAACAGATATTTTGTTTTTCTCAAAAGAGAATTTATTTTTCATATTTATACAAAGACATGAAGTTTAAAGTTACTTCTTGGTGGTTACTTTCTTATCCTTTGTAACATCATCAGGGTTTTCCGCTGCATCCTTCACACGTTTCGCGCGGATTCCCACTAATCTAGCATCAGCCCTAGCTTTACGAAGAGTTATGTATGCAGAGAATTTCTTCTCTTCTTCAGAAATGGTACGTGCTTTAGCTTTGGCTGGTGCCTGGTGTCTTATAGGCATAACTTCTCCTTTAACTTGACTTGCTGTCTTCATCTCCTCCTCGGTTGCATCACCCTTCTTAGGCTGTCATGAATAATATGTGGTATTAATTTCTTTCTATGGACAGATTTAACAGATTCACAAACATGGTACTTACTTTCTTGTCATTCAATGGGAAGAGAATCAATTTGGATTTGTATTCTTTCAATCGTTGAGCATTTGTCTGTAAAGATTCAACTGACTTGTTTCTCCTTCTAGGATCCACTGCAATTCCAATAGTTTTAACAAATCTTTTGTTCAAACCACTGGCTTTAATTTCAGCCAAGGTAAAACCTTTGCCAGCCCTAACTTTGGTATGATAACGGAATGTTGGGCAATGAACAACAGGCCTTAAAAGCTTGACAGGTCTGAAAAGTAGTTTGAATTAGTAGACAAACATGAATGAATTATATTATATTGTGTAACCAAATCAGAAAAAAAAACTAATCACCTTGGTGCAACTGCACGAGCTTTTTTCACACGATTTTGTTTACGACGGTATTTCCTAGCTGGCTGGTTGAACCAGGTTTTTACAAATCTTTGCCAATCCTTATGGAAATGGCCATTAGGGATCATATTATTTCTTTTACCCATGGTTAAACTGAAACCCAAATAAAAACTTCAAGACTTATTTCTAAAGTTTTCTGTAATCCTCCATTATCTTTCTAATTATTACAAACTATCTTAATATATTAAGAAGCATAAAGCTGAATGCATTAAGTATTAAAACAGGTTAGAAATATTTTATTGTTAGAAATAATAAACATATCATTTGACTTCTCTAATCGCGTAATATTTGATAGCTTTGATGTTACTCTATATTAATATAATTGTATTATATGTTTTTCATGGTCCAGGGAACCAATTTTGCTATTTTGAATACAAAACATACTGGATCTTAACCTTTCTATTAACGTCAAAAACTTATTGTATTTAATAAATTATAAAATGACAACTATATTGTTTAATCACAGTCGAGAACGCAAACAGCAATGTCCTTTTTACGGTTTTGCGAAGTATTAATTCGAGATGATAAATTTTTCATCGGATTTCAATTCCGAAATACTACTTACGAAATTGTTTACACGGTGTACACCGGAAAAGGAACCGTTCATCGAAACGGAAGTTACATTTCTCAAAAAGTGTAATATATACGTCAAAGTAAAGTTTTACATCTTTTCATTTTGAAATTATTCTTTAAGCACATTTATTGTTAAATAATAACTCATGAAAAAATTGTCTTTAATACAAACTTTTACACAGCGAACGTATTTTCATTAAAGTAGTAGCCTAATATGGCAGCCTCCATGATACAAGCAATGTGTTTGTCGTCAACATTTTAAAACACTATGTATATAAAGAATTAAGTATTAAAACTTAACAATGACGTTTACAGGTATATTCCGCAGGAACGTAGTCCCACATTTTAAAAAACATGTACTTTTTAAAGGTGTCATTACTCGATTCTCTTCAACCGGTATAAATTTATTTTCGGTACAAATTTTAATTTGTCAACATATGTGACGTAGAGTAATATATGTTTTATAAAAATATTATTAAAAACTGAATTTGTTTAGAATGACGAAGTTACACAGACAATAAAAAAGGATATAGAGAAACACTGGAGGGATAAAATTAATTTGCATAAGTACAATGAAACGGATGATAAAAAGGAAAAATTTTATGCATTGTCAATGTTTCCATATCCTTCTGGACTGTTACACATGGGTCATGTAAGAGTTTATACGATAAGTGATACTGTTGCTCGCTTTTATAGAATGAAAGGCAAGTTCTCTGTATTAAAAATGGGTTAAACTTGTCACATGTTTTATTAACTACTCTGATATTTAATCATAGGATACAATGTTCTTCATCCAATGGGTTGGGATGCGTTTGGTTTGCCTGCAGAGAATGCAGCATTTGAGAAACAAGTAGATCCTGCTCAATGGACAAATGATAACATTAATAAAATGAAAAATCAATTGAATTTATTAAATTATGGGTTTGATTGGGACAGAGAATTTGCAACATGCAATCCAGAATATTATAAATGGACTCAGGAGTTATTCTTGAAACTCTTCGAAAGGGGTTTAGCTTATCAGAAAGAGGCATTTGTCAATTGGGATCCCATTGATCAAACTGTATTGGCAGAAGAACAAGTCGATGCCGATAATTGCTCTTGGAGATCAGGGGCCAAAGTGGAGAAAAGATTATTGAATCAGTGGTTTATTAGAACCTCAGCATTTGCTAAGTGAGAGCATGATTACATAACACCTATAATATATTGTAACAATTAAGGTATAATATTTAATTAGACATTTTCTATTAGGTTATTGATTGAAGGTTTAAACGACCCAATATTAAAAGAATGGAGAGATATTATAAAAATACAACAGCACTGGATTGGTGAATGCAGTGGAGTTAGTTTTGAATTACAGTTGATATCAAATATTCCGAATTTTCCAAAGTCAATAAATGTCTGGACAGATAATCCAGAATTTATTGAATATGCAAAGTTTATTGCAATATCCCCAAGCAACTTATTAAATAGATCGGAGTACTGTTCACGTATAAATGATGGAATTAAAATAATGGATGCTAAAGTTATAAATCCATTCAATGGAAAAGAGCTACCAGTGTTTGTAACAGATCAAGTTGAATTTCAACCTTTCCGAGAAACTTATCTAGGGATACCTTCTGCTTCAATGAATGATTACCAATTTTCTGAAATAGTTAGAATTGAATTTCAACGACATTCAATAAGAAGTTATGAAGAACAACAACAAAAAATATTAGAAGTAACATCAAAAGCTAAAAAATGGAAGATTGGTGGATATCCAGTTAGTCCAAGGCTTCAAGATTGGTTAATATCTAGGCAAAGGTATTGGGGTACACCAATCCCAATTATTCATTGTTCAAATTGTGGTGCTCAGCCAGTGCCACGTGATCAACTTCCTGTTACTTTACCAAAAATAACATTTTCGTTTTCAAATAAGAAGCCTACTTTATTGGACGCTAAAGATTGGCTGAACACTACTTGCCCTAAATGTGGAGGGCAGGCAACCAGAGAATCGGATACAATGGATACTTTTGTGGATAGTTCATGGTACTTTTTGAGATACATTGATCCAAAAAATACAAAAGAAATGTTTGACATTGATAAAGTAAAAAAAGTATTTCCCGTTGACCTTTATGTGGGTGGAAAAGAACACGGTATGTAGTTTAATACATAAATCCTGTAGTGTAAACATATTGAAGTATCAATATTATTGTTTCAGCTGTATTGCATTTATATTATGCAAGATTCATGAGTTACTTTTTGTATTCGGAAGGACTGATACCCAGTGCTGAACCATTTAAACAATTACTTGTTCAGGGTATGGTAATGGGTAAAACGTACCAACAGAAGAGTACACAAAAATATTTAAAGGCAGACGAAGTAGAAGAAAAAGGAGGAGAATGGGTAGAGAAAAATACCAATGAACCTGTAATTGTTTCATGGGATAAAATGTCAAAATCCAAGCATAATGGCATTGATCCCCTTGAACTATTAGATAAATATGGAATTGATACAACTAGATTGTTGATATTAGCTGATGTAGCACCAACTTCAAATAGAAATTGGAGCGATGAGAGTAAGTCAATAAAACATTTTCACAATAAAAATTTAAATTAAACGGACAAATAATATATTATTAAAATCTAGCCATTCCTGGGATAATTAATTGGCAAAATCGTTTATGGAGAATTATGAAAAGTTTTATAAACTGTCGAAATAATATAAGTCTAGAAGAACTTCAAGCTAAACCTACCGACCCGAAATTTGAAGACGATGATGCGTACATGTTTGACAGTCGAAATTATTTCTTAAAAACTGTAACATTTAATATAACTGGTTCTCAACAGTTGAGTGTTGCAATATCAAGAATGCAAGGACTTACAAATAGGTATTTATTTCAGAATTATTTCATAGTATATCAATAACAATAAGAACTGTACAATTAAGTCTTCTTTTAATTTTAAGTTTACATAAGGTGTGTTCAGAGTGTATGCAAAAAAGTCGCGAATTTGAGCGTGCATTAGCAGTTCAGATCATAATGCTCGCACCAGTAGCACCACATTTTGCCTCTGAATTATGGGCAGCATTTTGCTCCATTGAACATCATCTTATAAATGAATCTGAAGTAAAATTGGATAAAGATGTAATGGAACAAGATTGGCCGGACATAGATATGGATTACAGGATGGTAATAACTTTGACTGTAAGTCCAATTCCATGTATTTCTTGTATTAGTTATTTCAAGAACTTTTATTATCTTCATGGCATAAACAATTGTATATAAATGCATCACAGATCGTATCAGGTTTTTTTTTATAATTAGGTAAACAATAAACTCGTTAAAAAGATCAAAGTACCCAGATACAAACTAGACCAACTATCAGCCGAGGATGCTCTTGACTTAGTAGTGAATGATCCAGATGTTCAACGATGCTTGAAGAACAAAAAGGTCGCTCAGACTAATTTTCTTTCAAAGGCAGGCTGTGATGCAAAAATGATGATTGTTACAGAAAAGAAAAAGGAGACAGTAGCAACATAAAGCTACTTTATAGTAAGTAATAAATGTAAATATGCTATGTACATAATGAAATTAATTATATAAATATAGACATTTTTCATACTCATAGAGTCAATTACAGAGTAAAGAAAAATAAATTCATGATAAACCATTCTTACCCAATATTATATTCTCCACTATATTCGTTGTGCGGTATTGTTTCTAGAAATTTTATATATTCAGCTGGTAACTGATTTTCTTTTGCACCTTTTAATATTGTATCTCTGTAGTGGAATTAAGACAATATATTAATCGCAATTGCATAAAATCCTTATGTCAAATAAATATAACATACATATATAATGGGGAAGGCCTTCTATGGATTGGTAATAAACGTAGTTTTACGTGTTCATCCGGATTGCTACATTGCTGGTATACTCGACATTTCATGACTTCACCATTTGGTGTCTCAATATCAACCATTAAAGGAAAATATAATTTATCTGCAACACCTTCTTGACAATCTAAAGTAGTCATATTGCATTCCTGTAACTCCCAAACTATACCCCACACATTGTAGTTTTCTGTTGGACAAATTGTTGCAGAACATCCGCCCCATCTCCTTGAGTGCGTCAAAAAATCGAGTCTGAAATTCTGATACAATTCAGCATTTGCACAAAATAAAGTCACTAGTAATTAAACACAAATTGTCGCTAAAAAGAAAGTTTAAATTTTATCAGAAAACTAGAGATAATGCAAATGCTTTAATGTTCTTAATTGCTAATAAAAGCATAAATAACGAAGTTTAAAATCTGACTGTTTAATTTGTGTATATGTACCTTTAGAAGACCGATATCTTTGCGTTCTGCAGTTGGGTTATTAATATGTATTCTTTTCTTTAACATATTACTTCCGTATGCAAAATACAAAAATTTGTTAGACATTTTAACAATACTTCCGATTACTATTTAAAATTAACCAGGACCGACTTAATAGTCTGCATAAGCTAATAAATAGGTTAAGACACCTTTCCTTATCAATATATGTATTTACATACGTATATACATGTGAACGTGTATGAGACGTGCAAATTGATAATCACCTATAATGATTAAATGAGCATTGTGTAGATTTTTAAAGATTCTATCCGACGAGACAATATAAAATCAAAAATAACACAAATACAGCTCATTTCAGATGAATTAGGTTGTATGCAGGTTTCCAGTTTTATGAAAGAATATTACATAGCATTTATTTTAATTAATTAATGTTTCAGTTAATTTACTGTTTTACCTTACAACATAGAAAAATGTAAATTGTGAATGTAGAAATATTAATTTATTAATCCTAATGATATATATAATTACAATACATAAATAATAAAAATTGATTTATTTACAACATAATTATATTAATCAAACTTGTTGTAACTTGCATATACTTCACGGAACATATCGCGACAATTTATTTTGACTTGAAGTTTCGCACATAGTAAGAAAACTCCGGACAATTTTCTGTGCAGGCTATATATTTCTTCAGGTGGAGGACAGAGTCTATTATCTAAGATTGTTGGAACGAGTGCCTGAATTCTGAAATAAATTAATATTCTTATTTTGAAACAACTTTTATCAAAGGAAAAAAAAACAGTATAATATGTCAGTAGTTTTTACCGTTTAGTCACATCTTGTCCCCCAAAATCATAATACTTATGATTCTTATCAAACACTTGTCCTAATACCATAACTGTATCAACATGAGCTTCTTCCATAATCTGAAATTAGTATTATAGCATACATTTATAAAATCTGACTTAATGCATGTTAATGAATGCAGAATTAGCAGTGTCAAACAATTTTTACTTTGGATTCATATCCTGTAAGAAATCCCATTTCCCTGGACAAATTTAAAATTTTATCGCGATCACCTTCGCTTGCAGCGTAAATTATTTCGATGTATTTGTCCATAAATGATTTTCCATATTCTCTGCATGCTCCAAAATCTAACAATACTAACTGAAAATGATATGAAAGAGTGTAGTTCAATTGTATGCATAATCACACAATGTTATATTACACACCTGTCTTGTATTAACGTTATAGAAGAAATTTGACCAATTCGGATCTGTTTGCATATACCGAAAGACAAATAATTCTTTAAGACATAAACGCATTATCAATTTGCAGATATGTTCTCTCGTCTCCAGATCCAAACTTGTACACTTATCTATAGGAATGCCTTCCACCAATTCAGTTGTAAAAACTTGACTTGTCGATAATTCATCTGAATATAAAATTATACAATTACTTACATATTTGAGGAATCAATTCTCTGAATTCATACCTAATACAGCTGGAACATAATAGTCCTTGTAAGGTAATATGAGCTGTTTGTATTTTTTTGTACACTCTGCTTCGCGCATGTAATCAACTTCCCATGCAAGTTCTCGTTTTGCAACTTCCACTAAATTGTCTATAAACATGCCTTTTGGAAAGATATTCCACACCTATACAAATGACTCGTTCGTGATCATCATGCTGACAACTGGAAAGCAAGAAAAAAATAGAATATTTTATTTACCTTCATTATGCCTACTAAATTCTCCACATCACTTTGAATTCCCATAGCCACGCCAGGATACTGAATTTTAATTGCTACATCTTGACCATTTAATAAAGTACCATGATGTACTTGACCTGTAATTATTTCATACATTATCAAATGTTCTTGAAACTAGATCTATCTATAATATATATTCTTTTTATTAATGAAAATATTCCACCAATAGATGCTGCAGCAAATGGTTTCTCTTCAAATGTAGCTAGCTTGTTCCTCCAATCGTGTCCAAGTTCACTGGCTAATACTTTCTGAAAATAATTAAAGAAACTATATATTCATAGTAATTTTGTTCCTGTCAGACAAATGATTGAAGTGATTTAAATACCTCCACTTGCCATGTCGGCATAAAATCAGCACTCTGTCTAACTCTTTCAAAAACTTTCTGTAACTCTGGACTAATAATACTCTCATCTTGGATACTTAAAATTTGCCCAATTTTTAAAGCTGCACCTGTTATGATTGTTTAAAAAACATGAAATTATTAATTACCAGGAAATGCAATGCCTGCATTATTAATATTTACCTCTTACTTTACATAGAGTTGAAACTATTCTTTCTGCGTTTGCTTTTGTGAGAAACATACTATCGAATGTCTCTCCAAGACTTTGCGTTTTTAATCCCAGTGTTCTGCGTGTATATTCTGCAACAGTACCAACACCAAGACCAACTCCTAATGTACCAAAACTTACCATTCTTTGTAATCTGGTAGCTGGGACTTTCTGAGCTTTTGCATTGGGGGAGAGCTTTGAAATAAAAATGACTTTGTTAATGCATGTTGCGTGTAAGTTGTGTGAGAAGGAAAAAGAGACTTACAGTTTGCTTTGGCCTAACAGATGGTCTAACTTGAGGTTTTTTTGGAGTTGTGCTTATATCTTCCTTTGCTTTGTCTACTAATACTTGAGAATCAGCTATTGATATCTGGCTTTTCCTTTCACTCTGACTTTTTATATTCTGCTCATGCTCTAATTCCAATCTTCTTAGGATTTCTTTATCTTTGTCTGAAAGCTCAATCTTAGGTATCTCATTTTCCAATTTGGATATTGTCTCAATTTTTTCTTTCACTGTTGTATATTTTCTTATTATAGGTTTATCTTGCATACTTTCCACATCTTTAGACTTATCGTTCTGTTGTACATTTATAATATTGGGTTCAATTGGTACTTCCTTAGGATCTTTTGCAATATTATAAACATATAATTTGGTTTTGCTCGATTTTGTGTTATTTTGGTGATCTATAGGTGCAGCTGTTACTATAGTAGATTTTACTTTAATAAATTCCATTATGCCTTTCTCAACAACGCTTAATCGTTCAGCCATTTCATTTAGTTCTCTTATTACTTGACCCTTTACAAGTGTAATAAAAAAAATATTAACTTACATTAATTTTATAAATATAAATTATAATTGATACAATATTATATATAATATCACACTAAGGACCATGTTTCAAGGTAGAAGCAAATTATAAAAACTTACAGGAACCTTACTTGGTTCTATAGTATTTAGTTTCTTCATACAGTCTGTTGCACATTTTTCTGTAATAGTTTTTAAGCTTGATGTCTGTATTGAATGTTTAATTACATCTTCTTGATGCTTTATAATGGCATTGGTTACCGCCCTAGCTCCTCTCAGTATACCGATGAGATCAGACATCCAAGGTTGAGACATTTCTGTGATTCAGTTTAACAACAAGCAATCTAAATAGGTAGTTGTTTAATGATTAATTAGTACAACTTTTAAAATGTGAACTTAAAGAATGTTACTTCTACTTTATTTACACTGTGTTTCAATTTTAATTTTACGTAATAGTAATATACAAATCAATTTTTCATAAACTACTTATAAGGAGTTTTAAGAATTCAGAATGCTACGTACTTGAATATGAATGAGAGTATTCACATATATCGCGTATGTTTAAAATAAATGCAGAGACCTTGAAAAACACAAATAAGGTTATAGTATTATGTTATATATACATTAATAAGGTGATAGATACTTTTTATTTTGGTTCGATGTACTTTTTGTATAATAATAAATCTTAAATATTTGAACCTTATTATTCAATAGAAACATTTAAACTATTGGCACATTTTAAATGTATGTCTCGTCAGACAACCTTCATACGTATCACGAGACGAGTGTATACTTATAATGCAATCTCTTATGTAGAATTTCGCGAGCACATGTTTCTGACTTTCATTATCTTATTTTCTTAAAAGCGTTGATTAATTTAACAGTATATGTTCGTAAAGTTAGGAAATGATTAAAGGTTAATAGTTTTTTTTTTCAAAATCGTTTATTTTCCATCGTATGAGACTTATATACGGTTTATTAACGACGGTTTCACCGCTATTTACGAAATTACAGAAATTCTACAATTTAAGAAAACCTCCTGTTAATATATTATTTCATCCACGAGATACATATTCGAGCAAGGCTCAAACATTTAATACATTAAACAAGGTGCATTCGGAAATTCACCAGTGTTAAGAATCACAGAAATAATCATTGCATGACATACTTATTGCTGTAATAATCTATGAACAAAAATTGGCAAGCTGTAAATTTGACTATCATCTTTTCTCAATTTTTGTATGTATTTATCAATAACTTACAAGCTCTACAACAACTTCATTTATATACACAGTATATAGTTTCTCTCGTTGTATCTTTATATAACTACAGAAACAGAAAGTTTATTATACAACAAATCCTAAGTACTTTGAGATAACTGTTAATAATCTCTCGTTGAATTGAAGCTAGAATCAGTTGCTATAGAATAATTATTGATTGCATATTCATTTTATGAATAAACCCTAGGGTAGTCTCACTGAATTAATGTAATACTCAAAAGTTTATACGTACCAATGAAAATATCTATAAAAATGCTACTTACTTTAAGCACATATTTAATATGCATACTTATTATTACATGCATTATTGTATACAAATGCCTTATTCTTGAAAATTCGATAAAACTCTTTCAAAATGATGTTCTCCGAACGTCGTTTTTAGAATTCTTAGCAAATGTTAATTCGTTTTTAAGATTCCTTCAAGTTTCATAAGAGACCACCTCTATGGGTTTAGTGTCACGATCTAAGAACTGTTTCAACAAGAAAATTAACTGTAAAATCAAACTGAATGCAAAAAATCTGAGACCCTACAGAATTACATAACATGTGGTTGATCTGGAATAAGAGATGCAAAAAATGTACTGAAAAATGTCCAAGTGAATGCAAGTGCACCAGGCCTTTCTTCTTCGTGTTCTTCATTCGCGTTCGTCCTGACCTCTGTTTGTACAGTTGGTAGCTGACCATTTTGTTGCTGTGCTACCGGTTGAGGACCTCCAGCTTCATTTTGCAATACTTGATTATTATTGTCTACTCTGTCTACTCTGCCATTATTATTCTCTGGTAAGAGAATCGGTTGCACCCGAAAGAAACCACCCTGGTATCTGCAAAGTATTCAGTCTATTATTATTTCCATACATTATGTACTTTAACTTTCTTCATTATGAGTGTATGAACTTACAGATACATTGCAAAGCCAAGAAATGTAACAATAAGAAATCTCAATGGAGATGAATAAAAATATACGATACTGAGGAGAACAAAAATTCTGGATACGGTATAAAAGAAATCTAGCCAATTTCTATTAAATGCACCATCCTCTCCCGCACCATTGCCACCATTAATATCAGCATCTTGTGCAGCAGGTTGTTGCTGCTCATCACCTACATTGTTATTGTTATTATTATTTGTATTATTTCCATGTGTATTTTGAACACTATCATTGGTATCAACATTCATTTGTTGTACATATGGAATGCTAGTTTGTAGTTGAATTCCTTGAGCAGCCATACTGCAACCAACCATGTAATGTTTTACTATTATATTACTTTCAATCCTCAAAAAAAATAATCATACGAATTTTACTTACAGTTGCATATATTGCGTAAAGTAATGTGTATACGCTTGTTGCATCCAAGCAATTTGTTGACTATTCCTTGGATCAAAATATTGTTGTGTAGAATACAATTGTGTAGGAGTGTGTTGTATGGTGACATTGTTAACATTTTGACCCTGGTTTTGAACATTATTTGTATTATTTAATCTTGCATGTTCCACTGCACTTCTCACAGATGAAATGACGCTTGTGCTTTCCACAATGTTTTGTGCAGAAACTTTTTGCGAAGCATAAACTAAATGTACAGTATAAGCTTGATCTTCTTGTCCATCGCATAGTCTCAAAACATCTTTCAAACACGTGGAATCATTTAATAACTGTCCTGAGTATATAAGTTTTTGGCTTGCCATTTCCTAAGAACAGGAATTACAGCTATGTAAGTAAGGACATACTATTCACGTGAACATAAATAATGTAATATATGAAGATAAATATTGTAAATAAGCACAAGATTATTAAAAAGGAATAAAATGTTGAAAATTCATGTATAAGAAATCTTGGTATCTTTAAATGATAATGCATTATAAACATTTTTATTCGAAAATATCGAAGAGATGTTCGGGGCTTTAGCATTTCTCTTAATCGATTTTGCTTTCACCAAGTATCAACAACTTTCACAAAATTTCACACGGCCAAGTTCAGGAACAGAAGCTACGATACTCACTGGTTTGCTAGGATAAACTTCAGACAGATATTCCTTTAATCGACCAATGGTCCATCCGATATCACAGTTAACAATTTGATCCTTAATTTGCTGATTCGGTGTTTTTATTATTAATTTTACTGCAGTTCCTTCCATTATCGCGGAACTTCAGTTCTGTGTTTCGTTTGATCAGCTGTCTTGCACTGTCAATTACTTGAACAGTGTTAAAATTACCGATTCTACCGAGGCAAATTGATATCACTGTGACTTCGTAATTTAGACGATGCGTCCTTAGATTTATCAAATCAGTCCGTTGATTTCTACCAATTTTTCCTGTATATTATTATGTTAAACACCGACTGCAATAAAAGTGAACGACGATACAGAGGATACAGCACGACTGTCTGATTGTGAGAAACATGAACGAGCATTTAATCGGTGATGTATTTTTGTAAGAGTCACTAAGTGGAATCACGTATTTGGCGACTTATCATTGGCTGTAGATTACGATTTATTTATGGTTCGGTAAAGCCGGATTTTCAACTATGTTTTCTATGTTTCGCCCCTCTACTTATGCTGCTATCGCAATCTAACCGACGGTATTTTTGTGCCATCTCGTAACAGGTCTAAGATACTAATTGGATAATAGTTTGGGCATTTTGTCGTAGATGGTGACATACGTCATTTTTATCTTAATACACGTAAAACGTAAAACATTTTTAAAAATAATTTAGGAGAGTTTCAAGTGTGTTGTCAAAGATGAGAATGAGAAAAAATCTAGTCACACGGTATGAAGTTCTTTTATTTTATACGCAGTTATTCCAACTGCCTGCGAATTCGTAATGTTTACCATCGTGTAACATTCAGAGTAGCATCAAGTAACATTACTATCGAACGTACAGTGCAGTTACAGAGCTTATTTTGTTACAAATCTGAACCCTTTTATGATAATTGCTGGTTTTTAAATTACATCAGGAGAAAGCTTTTATTTTGACTGGAAATAATTCATGCTAAGAATTTCTTAGTTCACCAGAGTGGACAAGTAATTACATGCATATTTTGACATCCGGGGTAGACAGGTCTTGACGATCATGGAAACTTACATAGTTTCAGTTTGCCGCGAAGAATAGTTGGCAGTTATTGTTGGCCAGACGCCTTTCAAATTTCGTTTGAATTCGAATTGAATTAATTTCAGATATACAATGAAATGTAAGTGTTGCTTTGTTTCTTTCAATATACACTTTTATCTCGATACAGTGCTGTTCAGTTTCCAATTGGAAGTTCTAGGAAAACTTATCAGATAACGAAAGACAACAAGAATCTGATTTAAATATTTAACCCTGATATATAATGATAATATGTGAATACTGTTAGGAGTTCAGTGTTTAATTGTTAGCAAATTTAGTGACATTTTCTAATATATGAAGCTTGAATTAAAAATCTTAATAATGTATCAAATGTTTGACACATTTGTATTTGTGATTTCAGTATTTTTTAAATTAAGCAATTGTATTTCACTTTGTATTTTACAGGGTTCCCACCAGAACTACCAGAAGCAGCTCAAGGCGATCTTCTGTAAGTATATTAATGTCTTGATGATATGAGAATAACTTATTTAACACAAATGTTGGTTATCCTTGGTTTTGCTTTATACACATTACATTTTCATTATTTTGGGCTGAAAGAAATATATAATTCGGTGTGTTCATATTTTAACAATAAGCTTTATTCAATTGTTCACAACTGTGGCTAACATTACTATTATTCTTGTGATGTATATAGATCCTTAAGCCTCCTAAACCACGACAACCACTGCAGAATTTAAATTTTAATACTTCATCCAATGAAAGTAGTCCTACATGTACTATAAAACCTAAAAGACGCGTCAGTTTTGCAGAGAAGAAACATGTAAAGTGAGTCTTTTGTTCCTTGTTTGTAAACTTTGTGTTTGTGAAATTTTGAAATGTAATAAATTAATTTGTTACGCAGAGAATTCTGTAATTCTGTTGAGCAAGGGACTGTATGGGATAGTACATATGAGGAACATGATTTAAGTAATCTTAAAGTCCCTTGCACTTCCAATGAAGAACATTGTAATGTTGAAAGTGTATCCACAGGAAATATTGAAGTCGCTAATTGTTGTAATGAATTTATCCATATTTCTTCTGAAACTCTTGATGAATGTTGTACAAAGGATGCTAATGTGCAGTCTGCACCTGAAGAAATACTTCAGAAGGATTCAAATGTGAAAGATTATGAAGTAACTTTTAGATGTGTATTAGAAGATACAGAATCTACATACAAATCACCGATCAAAGAAGACACAAATGAGTTTGTACTTCCAACTGATTTACCATTAAATAGTGAGAGTCATGTGTGTAAAAGCTTCATTGTATATGAGGATCCAGACATAAATCTGCCTAAGAAAGTTGAAAGTAGTCAAGAAATAAATGTCAATTATTTTGATTCTGATAATATTAATGGTATGTCTGTTTCAAATGCAGAAGAGATGGACCTTACTGAAATTGTTAGTAATGCACATTCTGGCACAAATTGTAATGAGACAGAAGGGGTACTTGAACATTCTTTGGAATTAACTGAAGTAATTCCAACATCAATTAAATATTTAAATACAGCTAAAAATGTTCAGCAAAATATTGAAAATCTGAATCCGAATTGCTGCAGTTCTATTATGTCACTCCCAAATAATCTTAATGATTCGGATTTACAAATATATCGTAATAGAACTCAAAATTTTAATGATGTCTCAATGGAAATAACTGTAGCAGTACCCACTAAATCATACAATTTGCCAGTGGAAGAATTCAATGATGTATCAATGGAAGTTACAAAAGTCGTGGAACCAATTACTCGTACAAATATGATGCATCAAAATATAGTATCCAATACGTTATTGATACAAACAATGCCACCAAATAAGAATGATATTACATGCATAGACGAAAGGACTATGGAAATGACTAAAGCAATCAATATGCAATCTGCAGTTAAAAATAATTTTGAAAATTCGAGGTATAATGTAAATGCCTATAAAACATCAGTGAATTTTGATAAGACTGTAATTTATGATAACATAGGGATGGAAGTTACGACAGTCATACCGACAGTACTTAAAGCTCATTCAGATATCTTAATTACAGAATCAGATAAAACCAGAATATTTCACGATAATTCAATGACAACTACAGCTGTAGTGTCTTCTTTGAATGAGATTGATACATTACCAAAAGTGCATACAGGTCAGTTCGAGTCAGAATCGGATAGAACTAGGGTATTTCAAAATAATTCAATGACAACTACAGCTGTGGTATCTTCTTGGAACAAGATGAATATGGTACAAAAAATTCAATCAGGTCAGTTTGATTCAGATACAGATAGAACTAGGATATTTCATAATAATTCAATGACAACTACAGCTGTTGTATCTTGTTTGAACAAGGTAGACACATTACCAAAAATGCAATCAAGTCAGTTTGATTCAGAAACAGATAGAACTAGGATATTTCAAAATAAGTCAATGACAGCTACAGCTGTGGTATCTTCTTTGAACAAGATGGATACGGTACAAAACATTCAATCAGGTCAGTTTAATTCAGATACAGATAGAACTAGGATATTTCATAATAATTCAATGACAACTACAGCTGTTGTATCTTGTTTGAACAAGGTAGACACATTACCAAAAATGCAATCAAGTCAGTTTGATTCAGAAACGGATAGAACTAGGATATTTCAAAATAAGTCAATGACAGCTACAGCTGTGGTATCTTCTTGGAACAAGATGAATACGGTACAAAAAATTCAATCAGGTCAGTTTGATTCAGATACAGATAGAACTAGGATATTTCATAATAATTCAATGACAACTACAGCTGTTGTATCTTGTTTGAACAAGGTAGACACATTACCAAAAATGCAATCAAGTCAGTTTGATTCAGAAACAGATAGAACTAGGATATTTCAAAATAAGTCAATGACAGCTACAGCTGTGGTATCTTCTTTGAACAAGATGGATACGGTACAAAAAATGCAATCAGATCAGTTTGATTCAGAAACGGACAGAACTAGGATATTTCAAAACAATTCAATGACAGCTACAGCTGTGGTATCTTGTCTGAACAAGGTGGACACATTACCAAAAATGCAATCAGGTCAGTTTGATTCAGAAACGGATAGAACTAGGATATTTCCAAATAAGTCAATGACAGATACAGCTGTGGTATCTTCTTTGAACAAGATGGATGTCTCTGAAGAAAATATGACAGATTGTGAACCTAAAACTAACTTAGACACTCAAGAGCTAGGTAGACCTACGATATTTTCGAACATTTCTATGGAAATGGGTGAAACTATACCACCCTTACAAAATACTTCTCAAATGGAGATATCTACTATGGATACAACTGGAATCAAACGGGCAGTATTATCTGAAAGTTTTAAGAACAGAACTTGTTCTACAGCCTCCTCAAGAGACATAAACGTTTTAGCGGTTCCTTCTCCATGTTCGAGCGAATCGTCGGATGAAGAGAATCGTGTAATAAATAATATAGAAAATGTGAAAGATGATTTCACTGAGAAACCTATTCCAAATGATATTCCAGATCCTATAAACATTGAAGCTAGCATGGTCTTGCATGATCCATTAGAGCAACATACTTGTGCTTCAGCTTTAAACGAAAATAACACAGAAGCAGCTTCTGCTCCACTTAACTTTGCACCGAGTGATTCTTTATGCACTATAACATCGGATATGAATCACGGCAAATGCTTGCAAGCTCAACACTCGCAGGATGTTGTGTCGCATTCTAGAAGAACATACACTATAAAATCATTAGAGACTGATTTTTCTTTTACAAATAGTAATAAGGAGCGCAGTATAATTGCAGAAACGAATAATGATATACAAGACAAAGATAGTTGCAACGATCAGTTTCTAATAGAGAGCAATGGTGTATTTTTTGATAAAAATGTAGAGGAATTGGAGTCAATTAAGCCGCCATCATTTATCTGCTTAGATGATTTGTCGAATGAAGATATGCCTGTGAATACTAATTACGATCCAGAAATCAATAAGGAAGCAGAAGTTAATTCAATCTTGGATAGTGTTAAAAGATCGGAGGTACCTGAATACAAAAAAACTCCGGTGCTGAGTAAAAAAAATGTATTAGAAGAAGATGTAGATAAATCAAGAAAGTGTTTGAATGAAGGCGCATCTTTGGATAATAAATTAGTCGCTTCAAGATTTGAGTTTAATGATCCCACACAGTTTAGTGAAATTCAGCAATTACAGCTACCACAAATGGACGATACTGATACTGAGGTTCAAGCTTTGGAGTGTTTTTCTTTACCCATAGATGATTGTAAAAGAATTCCTGTATCTGATATTATAAATGATCCTCAACATATGAACGTACAAAGTATTTCTAATCCAAAAAATGAAAACATGGAACATTCGGCATTAAATGCGAATAATGTCTATGAGGAAATTTCTAAACCTAATATCGAGGATAATCATGTGTGTAATGATGAAGTAAAATCGCTCAGTGATCAACCACAATTTTTCCCTCTAGAGCAGGATGTTCTAATTGAATTAGATCCTTTTGCTTCACTAATGAAGGAACTGCGAATTCGTGCTCAAAGGTATAACGAATCAAAACATTGAAGAAATTTTATGCACAAGACGTATAAATGTAATAGTTTTTATATATATTTTCTAGCGATGAAATTATTTGGGAAGTATATCACGAAAATATTGAGAGGAAAATGTTCATAATAGGATTTATATCTTGTTCATTATTAATAGTAGTATATTTGAGGGATGATTGTGATCTCATTAGTGACCAGTATGTTAAAGATATTCAGATAATTTCTCGCCTCACAGGTGAGTTCATAAGTGAATTGTTTTAATTAATATAGAAAGCATAATTCTTTTCGGGAACAGATTATATTGTTCACTTAAAAACATTTTTTTCACTAGATGATGCAGATGTGTTAATAAGTATAGTTCACAGAGTAATTTTAGAAAAGTTAAGCATCAAGAGGTTAATGGATTTTTATAAAAATTCTGAAACTATTCCATCAATGTTGGATTGTGTTTCAAAAGAAGTGAAGCTAGCTATGGACTTCATGTTTGATTTAAAACGTTTGGAAAGTTTAAATATGATGGAAATTAGCAAAGATAGGTAATATATTAAAAAAGTTTATTAACATGTTTTATATTGGATGCAGTATATAAACCCATCTTTATTTTAGTGTATCTTTTGTATCTTGTACCAAAAAAATGGATATTGTATTGAGGATTACAGTGAATATCAAACCATTTGAAAATATCGAATCTCAAGATGTCTCTGTACATTGTTTATTAGGCTCAGTCAGGTCTGTTTATATATATTTTTATAAACAACATTAAAAAGTCTTTTTACTGAAATGTTATTGTTTTTACAGAGAGGAAGAGATTAAAAAATTAATAACGAACATAAAAAAGGATCATAAATTTCTGCGGAGGTTTATAAGTGATGTGCGAGATTATATATACTTGATGGAAGAGTCTGCAAGTATGACTTACGTTTCATATTAATGTACTTCCTGTAATGTTAGTTCATCGAAATGCAATAATCACATTGTGAACATTCATGGTGAATGAATGTGTCAATTGTATATTATATTATTTTAATCTTATACGCTGCTGCAGTTGGATTGTCTAATAAATCATTTTATATTTTTGGACAATATATCATGCCTATTAGAATGAAGTGTGAGTGTCGCAAGGGCATAGTAGACGAAAACAGTAGATTTTTAAATACTTGTACAAAGTATTCAGAGTTGTAGCTATATGGTGATAAAAACCACGCTGTGGTTTCCATTTTTTTTGAAGAATCGCGCAGCGGATGTGGCGTGTGAACGATTCCGTTTGGTTCAGTAGAACTAGAGACTTAGAATTAAAAAATTTCGGTAGATCTAGAGAACTAGAGATAAAGAAAATTCAGAAAATAAGAGTTGAATGTAGGAACATCTGTCGACCTCAAAGGCTCGACGAAAAATGAATATGCTCCGTGTCGGGCTGTTTCTGTTCTGAAGTGATCGCGCATGGCCCACACCCGCTCGCCCCTCCCCCCACCCCCCAAAGTTGGATACGGGGCAACTTTATGAAATGGCAGGAACATTTCTGGCAACATGAATGCTATAACAGTTTTCTTTCTGTCGCATATTGTTATGGAGATCAACTATTATGCAATGTGAGTTACTTTTAAATATGACAAATATAAATTGTGATACAAATTCAAACAAAAATATTCGAGTTTCACTGGAGATGTTTACAGCGAATAAAGTTCACTTTGTTATAAAGTTGTTAAAGTGCAAGATGAGACCACATTAATATAGTATGGATGACACATTTTTTTGAAATCGCTTATGTTTCTAAAACACTGATTTGAATTTTAAAATATCAAATGATATTCACATGTTTCGGTTGGTCTGGTAGTTTCGATTATTTTGTAACAAGTACAATTGAAAAATAATTCAATCACATTCCAATAAGGTGTTTCCTTACAGATTAGTGCACGAATCCTGTACTTCTTAAGTATCTGCTCGTAAAGGCATACAGGCTTGAAGTTACGAGTAAAGGTCGATCAACTAGCTGACCGGTAGCCGGTTCAGTGGAAGCAGCTTTTTGCGCAAGCGTTTGCGGTCCTTTCAATAGCATCGTGTGAACAGCCCGCCATTCGCAGAATTGTATCACTTTCCGATCCGTTCTTTAAGATCTGCCGGTAATTATACAATAACGCTATTACCTTTTAACATGTGTAAATACTGGAATATACAAAGTGGATTCAGTATCGGTATATTCTTTCTAAAATCTTTAGTTTTTCAGGAATTAGATGTTTTCACATTTATTATAAAAATTGTACAAACATAAATAAACATGCAAATTGTGCGAATAAAGAAGATTTTCTTTAAACATGAGGTATTTGAATCTTAAAGGAAACAGGCCATACTACACAAGGACCTCGAAGTGGTCGCCAGGAGGACGTTCGATTGATGCAGACATCATCTTCGACTGCTCTTTAAGCCGTTACATAAACCGTGAATTTACGAACTAAATTCCACAGAAATTTGTATACAATGAACTCCTCGATCAAACTGTCACAGGGACCATGCGGAATCACTTCTCCTTGGCCTTTCCCGTCGAACAAAAATTACTTTTGCCTCGGTCGATGCGATCCATCGCCTTCGGTTCAGTGTGCCAGAGAATCGTTAAGACGCTAGAGTAATGTTATCAATTTTCCATTACAATTTGTATTAAAAATATGTCTTTCTCGATACCACGCTGCCCTTGCCTTTTCCAAAGCGCAAATTATTGTATCTTTCAGATATTTCCGATATATCGTAGCAATGTTAAGACGTCGATCGTTGAGCAAGACTAACGACACATGCGGAGGACTGGAATCTATGAAACTTCCGGTTGTTCGTGGAGAGTTGGCAAAATTGCTGGAGCATGGAGAAGAAAAATGCATCGACTGACCATCTATTATCCCGTTTTTCTTTTACCAGTCTAAATCAATTTAACATATACATAATTAATCATCTGCTCCGGTCATTCGTTTCACCCGAGTTGTAAGTAAATTTTTGGCTAGCTGTAATGGAAATTATTGGATACGATTACCCGCGTGTTTGCTCGTACCTCGAAGATGTTTTTTTTTTTTTTTCGTATAATCGTTGCCAAGAGAAACAGGCACTATCAGCGTGTACTGTCCAGTCCTACTTTCAATTCGACGCGTTGTAAACATTCGGTTGGTTAAAGAAGTAAAACTTTCTTTTGCCTCAGCGCACCTCAGTCCTACTCGCGTGGGCGTAAAGGCCCGGTTTTACGTGATTTCGTAACGGCAACAGACCGATTTCCAGTATCAAAAGCGCTTCATGAAGATCCCGAAGGCCTTCGGAGTCTCTATCTCCTTCTTCATCCTCTCTCCGTGTTCTAGAACGCCCTTGTGTACACGAGCAGTGTGGTGGGGGGGGGGGGGAGGGGATAAAATTTTGCTCCTTTTTTTAGACGAATCTTCTAAATTTCTAGATTTAATAATTGTTTCAAACTTAACGTCGCAAATATTTCCAGACCGCTGTTTCTCCTACTGCTTTCATCAAAGTTTCTGGATTTCGAAAAGCAACTTGAAAAAGTCTTCATCATGGAGATCAGGTTCACCGACAATCCACACCAAGAACAATCTAAATCCTAAAACGATACAAAATTCCAAGGAACCTTCCGCTTCCAGTGTGCGACTTCAAGGCTTCAGAACATAAGATCCTTTCGTTTGTGTCGACCTTCAGGACGTTTCCGGTCGTTTCAATTTTCCACGATACTGTCTGGCGGATAAGCACAGTGAAACTGGACCGATTAACGACCCGCTGCATCGACGGAGAGGTATACATGTGTCTAAAAATTGAATTTTCTCTCGATGCTCGTGCAACGAAGACATCAAATCGGATGTATAGGTAGTAGATGTGACGAAATTATTTCAAGGTAAAATCGTAGTATTAACCTCTTCAGGGACGAGTTTATTAAGACCAGAGAGAATATTAAAATACGTTTATAAATATTACCGACAATCAATAGGTAAAATATTCTTTTTTATTGAGGAATATCCTAGTGAAAATTGAATTACACTTATCGCCAAACTATCTATCCTCCTAAGCAGCCAGAAGCCTTTTTTTCTCTCAACAAGTCCGGTAAATTAAAAAAAAAAAAAAAAACAGTAACTACTCGCTATGTTCTATGACGATATCAGTCTAAGGATCCCTGTCCGTAGACAATGGAGACAGGATTAACAGGAGGGGTGACGTTGGTCGAATTAGCGTCAGCCAACCTGTAACGGTGACGTCGCCCCGACGGATACCTGCTCTCCGGGACTATGAGAACACGAGGCGGCTCTGGCAGCGGGAGCAAGAGCGGCGGCGGCGGCGGTTCAAGTGGGCGTAAGGGCCGGGGAGAGAGAACGTCGTCCCGTGTTCCATACATGGCTATGCTATGTGGAAACTGAGAGACACAGAAAGACGGACGCACCGGCGGCTGGAAGTCCCCACCGTGTGGACAACGGTGGGTAGGCGACGTTTTCTCGGCGCGGGTTGCCCACCGCATGCCCTCGTGCACAGTATCAGCTAGTACCACGTCGTCGTACGGTCGGTTCTTTCGTCGCACCGTTTAAACAATCGAGCACACGCGTTCTTCTTAACCCCCGTAAAATACGTCGAGGGGTGGGTGTAATAAGAGAAGAAAAAAGAAACGCTGCTGGAAACGCTTTACGTGGAGCAAAACCGGAAGATGCACTCGGCGAACGCGTCACTGGCGTGGGTGTACCGTTTCTGCCTGTTGTTCGTTCCACAGACGTGAACCCACCGACGGTTCTCTAACCGCAACAGAATTTTCCGAGAGGTGGTTCAAAAGCGTCCGCGCCTATGCTCGCGTGACAGCCCGGTTTTTGGTACACACGGCGAGCGTGCTGCGATTGGCCCTTTCGAGCGTTGCCCGCCCGCGCCCGCGCGCGCGCGTTCGACAGCCAACGTGGGTTGGATGCGTGAATGCTTCCCGTGCCGCGCCTGCGTGAGTGCTACGCAACATACCGCGTGTGTACGTGTGTCGCGCGTGAAGAGAAACCGTAGGGGCCACGAAAAACTCGGGGACCAGAGAGACCACACATTGCCGTAGGTACGTGCGCACACGGAGGGGATGCATGCGGATCCACCCTGGTCTTTCCTAGCATTTTCGGATCTCTTGTCGCGATGATGGAACACGTTCTTTTGCTTATCGTTCGATTGGAATAGTCTGTCGCGCAGATTGTTATTTAAACAGTGGATGGGTTTCTAATCGCTCGATTACTCGGACTTGTTAATTATTAAATGGTACTTACTATTAAATGGCGTTCTTTTGGTAGGACTACAATGGTTATTCGGTGTTCTGTTGTTGTATCGTAAGGAAAGACTAAAGCTATGAGGATTTCTATTAAGTTTAATCCTAGATCGGTGAACTATCGTAAAACTTATGACATCAAATTAGGGGTTATAAATATTTATAACGTAGGTTTCTATCTTAATAGACATTAGATGTCTCTAAAATATCACGTGTTTTCTTTCAGTCGTACTTTTTACAAATGGTTAGTAATAACGTAAGTCACAGAGGATAGTTTAGTAATCTCGGGGTTAATTAACTCTTGGTTAATAGTTCCTATGTTAGATCGAGTGTTTTTGTTTTTATCTTTGATATTCTCACCGATAGTATATAGAATGCGCATAAAAACGCCCTCACTCTGATGTGGTCGGTTCACCTAGATCGAAACACCCACAACGATGGGAGCTTCTTAATGAATGCAACGTGTTAACGATTCATGGATCGGCTTTCATTCTCGACTTTATTTCATAAAAACTTCGTTACAGCTCGTATCGTAAATATTCCAGCGGTATACTCGAAGTTGTTCATAAACGAGTATTTTGCCAAGAAGATTGGTCGTCGATACTCGCAATATATCTATATCTAAGCGTGTAAACCTTTTTTTTTTTCGAACCGTTGTTCCTCGCTACGTCTGTCCTCTCTTTTTCGACGATCGTTTTTAGCGTCCTACGAAGACGAAAACCAGTTTCGCGTCCGGACATGGACGTCTGGCGAATCGTGATACCGAAAGAAAGAAGGAATCGCTCAATCGATGATCGTGGTTTCTTCCACTTGGATGTATCTCCCGGAAAGGTCGCCCCGTTGTCTTCCAACCACATAGTGGCCGTTCCCACTCGTAAAACGCTTTTCCATCGAATTCGTTCGCGGTTATCCTGACTTTTGTCTTGGTTACCCAATCAGGGTGACGGCGAGGCAACAACATCCAGGCCCCCGAGCGCATAATATTTTCTTCGGGGAAACAGTCTCGTTAAAAGTCGCGCGCAGCCTTGTCTTTTAATGCGTTTACGTCCCACGTTTGACAAGTTTCCGTCACAACCGTTCTCTCTCGGTTTCGATCGAAGGGATCGGGCACGCGTGGACAGAGAAACCTTTCGAACGGTCTTGGAAAAGTATACGATCAATTTTCAACCGATCATTTCTTCGTTTTCTTCGATTGTTCCTGTTTCTCGCGTTCCGCCTTCAGGGCCATCAGCATCCTCGCCCTCTTCGTCGCGATCGGAGTACGCGACTCGAATTTTGCAAACTGACTCAACGTCTTCTTCGAAAACGGTTCGTGTTTCATCACCTCCTCCATGATTTCTCGAGGGTTCAACGGTTCAAATCTGAGGGTGATCCGTCGTCGAACGTTTAGAACGTTCTCGATCGCTTGCTTTATGAATTCCAACGGAATGCCCTCGGACATTTTGGCCAGACAGGAGACGTCGATATCGCGATCGACGCCGTGGTACCTCATCAGCAGATCTTTGTAAAACATGTACAGCGTGTTGTAGTCCGTGAGAGGAATCATTATGAACTTGTCGTGGACCCTGACGAAGGGTCTTGTTGCTTTATATGGCTCCGAGGAGGTCGTGAGAAATAGGATCTGAAAAGTTACACGAGGGTTCGGTAGCTCCACGTATTGAAACACGTTTCAGTCGGAATTTATATGACAGACAGATCAATAATTCAATTGTAATTGACGAACAACGATGAATATTATTAATTCCATTCGTTTGAAATCTCTACGCCAATGGTTCCCCGTATCTGTTCGGAATCATCGACACTCTAAATCCTACGTTCACTCGGTACCACCTACGTTCCAGTCGTTCGGTAGGAGGTGTTTCATTGATGACCAGGTTCGAACGATCGCGACGTTTAGGAAAGAGAAAGAGGGGAGGATCGAGGAGGGGGGAACAAGCGACCGGGCTGTTTGAGGTGGTTCATTCATATCGGAGAAAGAGTCGAAACAGGAATATCAAGAATTTCATAAAGTGGGCGCTACCAGATCACCAACTTTAACATTCCTCGCCACTTTAGGAAAGGCACTCTGTGTAACGCCAATCAACACTGCAGCACGGGCGCATTTGCCTTTCGAACAACGAAATCCCGAGTATATACGAACTTTTATGGAATGGGAATACACACGAATACGCGTTTCGACTTATTTCTTTCAGATCAGTCGTCAAGTTGTAAGTTGTGAGTAAATGTGAAGCTCCCTTTTTCAAATTCTTCGTAATGAAATTCTCTATCGATCTCTCCAGCCTGAATATTCAATTTCGTTGCTGATTTCTTTATAATTATATACGCGTTTCGTTAAATACAAATAAACGAGCAACGAAATTGAAAATTTAGGCTGGATAGATCGATAGAGAACTTCGTTACGAAGAATTTAAAAAAAAGACCTTTAAATTTACTTCAAAATTACAACACGTAGACCGATTTGAAAAAATACTGTTAAACGAGATTGGTGAAGGTTGTGTATACATAGGGTAAACGCACCGATGAATGAACACTTAAGAGATTCAGTAACAATTAATGTCGAATGTTAAATGATACTATTACCAAATATATAGTACATGAAAATTAGATTGTTTAATACCTATACATCTTCCTACAATGATTTCAATTTGATAATTTGGAAAAACGTTGTTAATTAAATTAAAAAGTAGAAAGTACAGATTTTACCACATAATGTTCATTCACTGGTACATATTCATTTGCTGCTGCATCCACCCTGCGTAATTTTTCATCGAGTTACCTGATCGCCACGCTTGATGCTTTTTACGAATTTCGGATAGTACTTTGCGAATCTTTTCGGTTTATTGACCCTCTCCTCGGCGGGCACTTTCTTCGCCCAAAGCTTCTCGCTGTTATCGATGAAGATTACAGAAGGAGCAAGCTCGCGGGCCACTTTCGAGATCATGTCGATCAACTTTCGTTCGTTTTTTCGGCCCACGTACTTGTCCACCAGCACGCTCGGCGTCATATTAATTAACAATGCTCCAACCTGTACAGGATAACTGATTTTGAAACTTGAATAGCTTCCTTAACCCTTTCATTCCCACTGTAGGTATTCTAAATTATGAAATAAAATATTAACATTTTTTTTCTCATTATGAAATAAAGTATTGTTTATTTTTTTATATCTGTGGGTATATAATAATTTCTTCTACTCTTGTATAAATGGTATGGCACAAATTTTAATGAGCATTTACAAGCTTAGAAAAATTGGGTTTCATAACGAATAATAACATTATATTGACAATTATTATATATAAGTCTGATAGAAGTGAAAAAATTATCAAATGGCAACGAATTGAAAATGGCATTAGACGGTTTCAAAATGTTAAAATGTTGTGAATCATTTATATGTCGTCTACCACACCCAAAAATACAAGAAAATATTTCTTTGATAATTTTTAAATGATTCGGGAATGAAAGGATTAATCGTTTTCATAGCCAGTTTGTGTTCGTTAAAATCACCAAACCTCGGAGCAAATCGCATTCACTAAGAACGTCTTCCCGTGTCGTGGTAATCCACAAATGCATACCGATCGCACCATCGGTGCGATTTGGTGAATTTCTTTGGAGCTCAACGGAAGAATGCAATTCTCCATCACCACCTGCTTGATCTCGCCCAATCGGTGTCTGTGATCACGAAACTCTCGAGCTGCTTCGTAATTTTCATACGAAAGATCTCCCACCCAGCCTTTCAGAGAGGTCAGAGGGTAATCTTCGATAATATTCGCGTGGACTAGTTCACTGAAAATGTCCTCCACAGTGGCGTTGCCCAGTAGATCCCTCTTCTTTCCCTTCCTTCCTTTCTTCTTTTTCTTTCTTCCTTTTGAACAAAATTACACGTATACAGTTACTTAATTATTAAACGTTCAAACGGGTTCTGGGTGTATTTTGCGAGTTGTGCTCGTTAGAATAATAAACTGTATAGAAGACCACCATCGCAGAAGAGTTTAGTACGCCTACTGTCACGGCTATAAAAGGATCAGAGTTTAATGTATGTTAATGATCACGTTGGTCAGCGAGTAATCACTTCTTAATTAGTGCCTTATACGAGGTTTTTCCGTCGCGAGATTAAGTCTTCACCGAGTATGATTGCACCAACGAGATATCAAGTAATACAAAACGAATCTGTGTATTTACATATCAGGTAACGAAGAAAGTTTTTTGCCGATTCTAGATTTTGTTATTATCAGACTGTAGATGTACATCGAACAAGTGAAAGTACGGTTATGTATGCTTAGATAACAGAGAATTTACTGGTGTATAACACTTACTATGTAAAATTATTGATACTAGAGGGGAAAACTTTGGCTAAAGGTGACTATTTTTCTGAAGTATTGTTTCATCCACATTGTGTACCATTTATTGATTAAAACGGCACGAACTTTCATGGTTACCTAATATATGTGACCAGGACAGAAGATGAAGTTCTGTTAATCTCGAGCGCATTAAAATTCAACCGATTAACTTACCCCCCTTCGATTTCGGTATATCGATATGTTTATTATTAGCTTTGCAATCTTTCTTCAACGCCTGGTTCAATTTCTTCAGTTCGAGCCTCATCAGTTCGTCGACGATTTCCCTCATTTCCAATTGCAATTCGTAACACAATTTATCCTTGATCAGGTCCCCGTAGATCATTTCCCCCGTATCGTCCGTATCGCGACGGAAACTCCAGTTTCCGATGAAATCCCGATTGGCCTCGTCGAGAAGGGTGAACGCTTTCGTTTCCGGCATCCATGGTTTCTTCCTTTTTCTCTTTTTGCGTTCACCTTTCCCACCCTTTTTTGGTTCTTCTTTCGCATCTTTTGCCTTCACTTTCTGGGCCAGAAATTCTTGGGGCGTTAACGTTTGCCCAGTCGCGACTAAAACGGTACCGCCCAAACTCGCGGCCGGATAGACGTCAAAATGGCCCGTTTCGTTGTACCAGATCACGAACCATTCTCGAATCTCGTCCGTGATGTCCTCCATCAACCCTGGCCCTTTGACCTTCCACAGCTTTTTCGAATCAAGAGCGAGATCGTTAATACACCACGGAGAACAGTAATCAACCGTGCACAGTGGGTACAAAAAGTATTCGTACACCTTTTAAAACAGAACAATTTTTTAAAAATTGAACCAAGTGACTTGACTTTTTTTTTTGCGAAATCGGAAGGATTAGTTTACTAAGTGACGAGTGAAAAGACAGTTGTAAAAAGCGATCTTTACTATTTTCTTCGTAAACTAATTTTTCTAACGTCATAAAAAGACTCAAGTCACTTGGTGCAATTTTAAAAAAGTTGTTCGGTGTTAAAGGGTGTACGAATGCTTTTTTTTATTTCACTACAGTACTGTTTCTATAATATTAAACTTCCGTGAATGTTAAACTAAGTTTTCTCGTTTTAGAAACCCGGAGGAGACAGAACAATTAAGAACTAGAGCGACGTAATTATACGGATGTATCAGGAGACTTGGATTACTTTCGTTCGATGATCTTCCGTTGCCTTTGCAACGTGTTCCGCGCAGACCGGCATCGATTCCAGTTTCTTCTGGAAGTTTTCTCTGTCTTTCGCAAGCACACGATCGGATTTCCAACTGGGTATCGACATACCGATCAATTCCTCGAATCGTCCCATCCTCTTTCGCTGCGCCTTCTTCCGTAGGTACGTCCACCACGCTCTTTGTATCGTTCTGGCAGCTTTTTCGTACGTGGCTTTGGAGAACATTTTCGGAACGATTTCGCCGGTCTCCACTCTCCTTCGGTAAGCGTTCGTCCGTTCCACTGTAACGTTAACGTGGTGCCAAGGGAAACGTATTTTGTAAAGGTGTTAATTTATTATTATTAATTTATGTAACCGTTTCATTCCCAGATTATTTAAAAATTACCAAAAATATCAACCACCTGATCCCTATACAGGGTAACGTTGGTGATTACATGCAATTTATGCTGGTCATACAGACTGTTCTGATAATAATTAAGAGACAATTAAGAAAGTTACGCTCGATCCCGGTGATTCGAGCCATTCTCGCCCTCTCGTGAGATTGTATGAGGAGTATTGCTTTCCTCATAGTCTCCTCAGCGGCGAGGCGAGCCTCTCTGGCCGCTAACACTTCCGATGGTACATGGAGGATCGACTGTTGAACCTTGATTGCGCTCTCTTCCTTCACTCTTCTTTTTCGAAATTTCGCCGCGCTCTCCTCGGATTCCGCGACAGTCAAAACTTCCGTTTCCGTGGTGTGTTCTTCCATGTCAGTTTCCGGTACTGTTCGCCGAGTTCGTATAAAAATTGTAATTACTTCAACGGTGCCTGCCGTTTCGTAACCTTAAGCTGTTCGATGAATGTCAACGGTAACTTGCGTTTGTGGGCGTTTTCCATTAACTGTACGATGCGTTTTCTACGGTACTGAACAACGTCTTTGCCAGCCGCGGACACTGTGATTTCCACGTCATCCGGTGTGTATTTCAGCTGTTTCATGAAGTCATCGGGCCACCTAAACAGGTTTCACGTCGAATGTATCATAGGGTAAACGCACCAATGAATGAACGCTTAAAAGATCTTGTAAATATTAAAGTCGAATTTTAAAAGATAATATCTGTAGCTTTTTATAACGTACATATTTCAATTTCAAACACTCGAAGAATGTAATTAATTAAATTACGTAGATAAACAGGGAATTGAAAAAACACAGTATTTAAGCATTTGCTTATTTTTGTAACTTAATTTACTCGTTTTTATATGTATAATGTTCATTCACTAGTACATCCACCCTAAGAATAAACTTGCTTCGAACAAAATATTAAGAGTGCGTGGTCGCATAAAAATTTGAATATTATAAAATATTCAAACATCGCAAGAAACGCAAAGTGTTGTATAGAATTCGACGACGTTCTTTTATGCTTAGGCAGTTAGGTACTGATAGTCGGTGAAGTCCAGATCGACGATCCTCTTCTTGTAGTCGAGCATTCGGCCGACAGCGCAATCGAGGACACGTTTTATCAAGTCCCGTTTCTGCGTTTGTACCATTTGATCGTGGCAAACTATCAGTCTCTTCACCAGATTCCGATACCTACGAGCGTAATCCTGTCAAATTCCCCTGACTCGGAACGTATCAGACAACTTGCATCGTTCCGAAGTTGTCGACAATTTTAAAGGTTTCCATTCTGTACCGTAGATACGTGGGGAGTATCAGATTCAAACCATGTTCCCTGTTCTTGGTGTCTGGTTGTTCTTGTACACGTCGATCGAGCGTCAACAATTTTTCTAGATCGTTTCTTGTGATCAGCCATAGTTCGTTGTAGTAGTTATGCGACATCGATTATTAGAAACAGTTTCTGTCTTCTGTTGGATGAGGCTTATGAATTATTGTTTTTGTGCGGGAGAACGGATATAAATTTTCAGATGGTTAAAGGGCCGAAAGTTGGGTTATCCAAGGTGGATGATGGTGAATGAAATGACAGAATGAAAAAATAGCGGGAGACGGGACAATGTACAGTCGACAACCTGTTGCTTTTCTCACTCGTGCTCGATTCACGTTTCGCTTGACGATTGGGGACGAGAATGTCCATAGATGAGAGGGTAGATGTAACTTAATTTAGTCATTTTACGTGTTCTTTAACTTACAAATCGTCGCAGTTTGGAACACAATACAATCAAACTTCTACTTTATTAAAAAGAAATAGTATTATACATTTGAACATGAAGAATTAATTAAGTCTCTCGTTATGCAATAATTCTTGAGCGTAGCTATCTGTAAGAAGTGTATTTTCAAGGATATACAGACTCCTCGTATAGGGAGAAATGTTTCAGACCCTCGTAAATTCTTTTTTTTGCCCGAAGGCTTGGCAACAAAGTATCTGCCTGCCAGGTTGCACCCCCTAGGGGTGGGGATAACGCCTGGACAATATTCGTGTAGAACAAGCCAGACAATAATCGAGAGGAGTCTGTAGTCGCTAAGAATTTCGAGTTGCTAAGAAATCGCGATTAATTTTGTTTACCAGGATGCTGTGGACTTCACGATGTTTGGCGATCTTGGTGCTGACAACGCTAGCGTCGTTCACGGATGCAACAAAGGAGGATCCGACGGAGGACGGGACGATGCCCAGCGTGATCTCCACGAGCCTGCCAACGACGACGGTCCCGGACGTGAGCAGAGCCGAGGTGACGCCGATGAATTCGTCAAACGTTGTAAAAAACCCGGATAGGGAGAATGTTAAAGACTCGTCCCACGCGTCCTCGCCTTCGCCCGACACCGTTTGGGAGTGTCCAAATATTACTAAAGCAGGGGTCGAGTGTTCATTAGATACGATTTTCTTTTATGTTTCAGTAGTAGGCTTGCTAGCCCTCAGACTTGGTGGGACTTATGTAGATACTTTCTCCCTGTAGAGTCGTTCCACGCGAAATCGGACACTTTTTGGTGGAACATTTGGGATTTCGTTGACACTTGAATATGTTATAGCCTTTAGTGATATATAAACGTATCTCCAAGGATTTTGTGTCAACGTTTTTTTTTAGATAAATCATACCTGTTGAACTAAAAAACTGATCAGAATGAGCTTTACAGGTGCTTACACTAATGGCATGTCTAATAAACATTATTAGTTATGATTTATTTATTTATTTTTATACACCATATTCAAGTGTCAACAAAATCCCAAATGTTCCAGCAAAAAGTGCCTGATTTCGTGTGGAATGACCCTTTTTATATTAATTCGTCCAAACCACTGTCGAATAATATCGCGACTATTCCAATCGCTGTGCCTTCTCAAGCATATTTTTTTGTTCATTTGTAAGTGCGTTATCTTAGATTCTTATTATTTTGCCATCCTATCGAGGTCAGCGATTTTTTAGCTGCCTGCCAGTCAGGCGTGGGCGTATAGACCGCCGATGAAATACAAGTCGTACGTATTATCCGAGAGACCCATTGTATAGGGCCCCTCTTTCTCTTCTCTCTCTCTCTCGTACACACACTCACTGCTTTGCGTTCAGTGTCCCGTTACCAATTACCCCAACGAATATCCTGTCTTACAATGCGTCCTGCGCGAATCGAGTAATCCCCCTATTACGCAATTTAGGATTGACTAATTAATCTCGGGATAAACCAAGTCTGTGAACGATCTGTCGACATTAGCAATACTAACAATTCTGTAATATAACGCGAACATAATAGGATAAAAATCAACATCAAATTATCACAATGAAATAATATTAAATTTCACGTACGAAAAAATGAACAAAACATAATTAATTATAATTACTGGAGCGAAATTATTGAATTGGAATAAGAACGATATATCCCGTGCGAAAAGGGACTTACCGAAGATGATCGTGTTTTATTGCAGACTATCAGTAAACACCTGAGGTTCAGTCGTCCAGGGACCATTTCGCTTCTCGATGTAACCGTGGCAGGAATCTCCCTGTTACCGGCACGATTCCTCGAAGACGTTGCTCTTCATGGCCTGGTGGTTTCCACGGGGGAGCTGAGACGCGTCCACGAGAATGCGTTCGCCGCTCTGGCAAGACCCCTTCAAGCCCTTGGACTTCCGAATAATCTCTTAGACTCCGTTCCGACCGTTGCGTTGTCGCGCCTGGTCGGATTGGAGCGATTGGATCTGTCTCAAAACAAGCTGAAAACCTTAGAGGCCGACTCGTTCAAGGTAATCCGTCGGTTCATCGAAAAGAATAAGACTATTCACGGGTAGAGATGGGATGAAGTATATATGTATATTACAAGTAGGTTCGAATCTAACTGGATAATTTCGAACGTTTCATAGATACTTCGAAAATGGAAAGCAATACTTTTAAGTAGACTCAAACCCAGATGAAAGAGGTTCGGAAAAAGTATACTCGAACTTTGACCGAGTAGATTCGAACCTTTTATGAGTACTTCGATCAGAAGTTTCTTTGTAATTGTACTTTGTTATTAACTGAACGCCCACGGGACAGGTAGCTATAATTTCCCTCGTTCTAACAACAAACGTCGCTGTAACTGTTCTGAATAATTACGTCGAATCGGATTGGTCCCAAGGTCTTTCACGTTCTTATCGTTCGCATCAGGTAACTCACGGTTGCACGTTGCAGGGCATGTCGAACCTGACGTACTTGGACCTCTGCGACAATTTATTATCGCAATTGTCGCCGCAAGCTTTCGCCTCGTTGCCCACGTTGCGTTCCTTGAGGATGAGGGGCAATCGTTTGAGCGTCTCGGCATTGTCGGCCCTCAGGGGTCTAAAAATTTTGGAGGAACTGGATTTATCGAACAACCTGTTATTGGGTCCGATGGGCCCGAATCTTCTGCCCCAGATGCCACGACTACGGTTCCTGACCGTGTCAGAAAACGAGCTGGTGAACATTCAACAGGGGGCATTGATAGGACTGAGGAACTTGACTTACCTCTGCTTAAGTCACAATCAGGTAGGAAGTAAGATTCTCCTCTCTGTACTGACAACGAACAAGCTTTTGTATTCGTTTGTTTTTTCAGATCGACGTACTAGAGGATCATTCCTTCAAGTATCTGTCTACACTCACCAGGCTCGATCTAGCGAACAATCGCATCGTCGCGGTATCCAGCTCCTCTTTGGCTCACTTAGAAAAATTAACAACCCTGGATTTGACTCATAACTTCCTCAGATCATTAACCGCCGACTTGGTGGTGCCGCTGAAGAGTCTTCAAGATCTTCGGTTAGACGACAATGACATCACTATGGTGGGCAATGACGTGCCAACATCGAAGCTACGTCTGAAAAGACTATCCCTGGCTGATAATCCTCTGAATTGTGACTGTACACTTCTAGAATTTGCCAATTGGTTGAGCAATTCTAGCTTGAACGAGGAAGATAAATCGTCCGCGGTATGCGCCACACCGCCGGCTTTAGAAAACGGTATTCTGACACAAGTCTCTCCTGGTAGTCTTCTCTGCGGCGAACCAACGCCTCCGATCACGACCAAAGAACCGACCACCGGAGCTCAGCTGACGTTGAAAGAGTTTCACTACAATAAATCAACCGGCGTGAACCTTCTGTGGCACGTGGAGATGTGCACGGAACGTTACACATGCGATACATTGATCGTTTACGAGACGATAGGCGACAGCGAGGTTCAGACGGTTTCCAGTTCCCTCGACTGCGATTCACGGATGATGAGGGATCCTTGCTCGTTACCGGTCGCTATCCCCGCTTCTCTGAATCTGCAACCAGGTCACAAATACCGTTATTGCGTGGTGATTCTCGTACCGGGTAGCTACGACGACGTCACCTTGGGTCTGGGTTGCAGTGACGTGATCACCCTCGAAGAAACCAAGCGTGACTTGCAACAGGATCAAGAAACAACGGTCGCAGAGGTTACGGATACCAGGATAACCGGAGTACATGTTAACGTCTCCGATCAGGGATTCCTTCATGTTGATGTCAGTTTATCCGCTTCGAAGAAATTCAATTTACCTGAATGCGAATTATCCGTCGTCGTTTTCGATGCCGAGTCGGCGGTACATAAACAGAAGCTGAACTGCAGCTTAACGTTTCTGACGCTGGAGGTTTTGCTGCCTGGTCGCTACAAGGTCTGCGCCAGCCTCGACGATCTGAACGAGGAAGACGTTATCGCGAACTTCATGAACAATCGGGACCGACTTCGCTGCGTCGAGGTGCAGGGTTTCAAGCAGAACACTGAAATAATCGTTTTGGTGATTATTGGGGCCGGCTGCGCCCTTCTGGTAGCATTGATACTACTCGCTCGAAGCGTCGTGAAGAGGGTGAGACATTCCAGAATACAAACGCAGTGTTTTTTACCCGCGCAAGAATTCGAAATTACACATAAAGCGCATTACATTAAATTGCTTGCCACCACGAAAGTCTGATTCACCTGTATCGAACGTATCAAGAACTTTTATTCTGTTCAATGAGCTGCAGAAGTTTTTATTTTTGTATACAATGATACAGACCTTGTTGAGAGATTCCGATGTGTGTTGATATTTAATCGAGACATCAACAGCTTTGTAAATAATGCAGCTTATCTTTGTTGATTATTTGAAGTTCTTGAGATTGAACAGTAGTCTCTGTAGAAGTGAATGGTGTATCTGATAATGTTGCGAGGTATTGTCCCCACGAGCTACTAGTCACGAAGCCGATAATTCCGAGTAAATTCGTAAATGTCAATGCATTCTAAGGATTCGCAGAATGAAACGTAGTTGAATTGAGATACGTTCTATATGGAATTATTGGCGAAAAGTTAATAGGAGGGACAGGTAGATTATTGTAATAATCTGTTAATATACGAGGTACTCACTTTCCATATCGACGTCGTAATTTGTTTAAGTCGGTAATTTCGCTAATACATACTTCACGCATGTGTCGATTACATTGTTCTGTTTCTCGTGAATACATATGCATTTTTCACTCAATATCATGTAATGATGCGAAAAGTTAACGTGTGTGTATCACAAAATTTTCTTATTACAAGTGCCGACTAACGTTGCACGGGATTCTATCAATTTTAATTAATGTATAAAGTAAAAATTTCATTACTAACTACTATACATAAACATTTATAAACTTGTAAATATTCTAATTAATTTACGTCTTTGTTACGACTTCGCTTTAAACATTTTTTTGTTGTACTATATTACTAATCCTCGAATACATTATGTACATAGCCTTTTAAAAATCGCAGCGTATAGAAATAGTCGGCGACTTTAATGTAAAATATTACGTAATAAACTGTCTACATAGAAAATCTTTGTTGATCATAAGCGTACGTGAAACTTTATTACTTTAATAAAGTGCAAGAAATTACGTATACACATATTCGATTATTTTAACGAATTCATTAGCTTCCTTTATTGCCTATGATTGAAATAAAGATCTGAAAAACTAAATAATACGGAATAAAAGTATACTGCATAGATATTTGTATTAGGTTTTGATATACATATGTAATGGCTTATCTTACATAATCTGATATGTATCTTGAGTTGAGCAAGTAGTTAGTTACAGTTTACTACGCCTGATGACGCTGATACACACGTGATTTTCGGAATCAAAACTTGAATTGTTCATGCCAATTGTGTCTTTTACCATTTTTGTATCGTGTCGATTAGTATGTTTTTTCTCGTTTAATAATTTCAGTAAATTACAATACTGTTATTATTTATTATTTATATATAATAGTAACAAATAGTACAATCGTTATCGCTAATTGAGATCCAATGACATCGACACCGAGGATGGACAAGACCCAGAAACTTGAAATATTGCGAAATGCAATAAAAAGTTATCCAGATTTTCCTCAACCAGGAATCGAATTTCGGTGATTACCTTATTAAATGTTTATTCAGTTAATTATTCAAGTCATATGTGAACGATCGATCTCTAACCATTTCCAACATCATCATTCAGAGAGGTACAGGAACTGCTAAAAAGATTACGTTTCAAGAAATTAATTATTTTCAGAGATATATTCGGCGTATTCCGCGATGTAGTAGCATTGAGAGCAATGAAAGACTTGATAGTGGAGCATGTTTTATTCCTTGAAGTTGATTTGGTTGTAGGTCTGGATTCCAGAGGTTTCCTCTTTGGACCTACCATTTCTTTGGAACTGGGAAAGCCTTTCTTACCCATTAGAAAAAAAGGGAAACTCCCAGGGAAAGTTTCACAGAAGAGTTTTACTCTCGAATATGGAGAGGTCGGGTCATATTATTTGAATTTTCATTTATATTTTTATATTCTTAATATTATTTATAGTATTATTTAAAGGCATCTTTTGTGTAGGCTACATTTGAAATTCAAGTGGAAAACATAACTAAAGGTACACGTGTGCTAATCGTGGATGATTTATTAGCAACAGGAGGTAAGATGAAAGTGATAAATGAAACAAAATTCTTTAATATTGTAAAAAAATGGATTTGACAAAGCATACTTTATTAATACGACTACAGGTACAATGGCTGCTGCAGTAGAATTGTTACAATCAACTGGTGCTGAAGTAGTTGAATGTTTAGTAATAATAGAGTTAAATGGATTGAAGGGAAGAGATAAACTGGGTGTACCAACTCATTCATTTATTCAATATGACTAGCCATTCCTTTGAAATAATGTAAAAATGCACAATTTCAAATGTAAAAGTATTACAATATACTCAATGTTGCTTACACTTTTACAACAAGATATTTATACATAAAGAAATCAATATTTTTGTGAAGTATACATATATGTATATATAAAATAAGATTTTATAATCTCATGTACAAAGATACTTTATAATATTTACAAATTGTAAAAATATGATATAAAAATTGTATCATAAATTTACACTGATTAATACTGTGTATTCGTTCCTGCTTCATTCTACTTCAGAAATTACTACAAAAAGACGTTTTACGTATTATCACCTAATACAGAAAAATCATCAAGTACATTCTACTCTTGATTTTTGAGATCTTATAGAATTCAAAAGACTGTGTACTTCATATTCCAGTTTATCTACATTTTGTTGTAGTTGTTTATAATGTTTTGATTTGTCATTTCTAGAATCTAGAATGTCCTCATCACTCGAATCATCTATGTTTACTTCTGGAATATCATGAACGTGTTGCATTTCCGGTTTGTGTGTTGTTGCTCTTCCAAGTCTCCAGTCCACATCAGACAACTGTTCTTTGATACATCTTTCTACTTCTAAACAGCATAAAGTAGTCTTTACAATTGATGAACAATCATCGTATATGTAAGATCTTACCATTCAGTCTTTCTTGATGAATTTGATTCATAAATGCTTTAGCTTCATGTTTCAATCTTTTTTCTTCTGCGACTTTCATGGTCTTATGATTATGTTCCCGCACGGACCGTTCCGTTTCTTTCAGTTTTTCCAATTCCAAAACAGATACTTCATCGGTCAGGAATTTTGGAAAATCATTTAACAAAAATGGTAGATATGGTCCTTTGGTGGGCAATGGAATTAACTCATTTCTTTAATGAAAGAAGACATTTTTATACAATACATAAGAATAAGAAGAATAAGTTTCTCTTACCTAAGATAGTGACTAGGATGTGATCTCAGTGGTGTTTCTTTATCAAGTCTTTGAGCAACTTTAAGCAATTCCTTTGCAGTAATATGGCCTTGACTACTATAGTACCGTTTAAAACGTTCGGCAGAATGCAATGAGGAAATTATAATTTCACGAGAACAAATGCTGTACGCAACAACACTCGTTAAAAGGAGCAATGGATTTTTATAAGATATTAAATGGTCCCATAAAATTAGCCATTCGGGACCACATAAGACTTCGCTCATTACAGTTTTTAAAAGTGGCCATGCATATTCACTGGATGTTATTCCTCTTTCACAGAAAACATTTAACAAGGCTGGATCAGCTTGTAGGAGGATATTTTCTATTATACCTAACACATTTAAAGGTGGCAAAGGATAATATTCAAACCATTTTTGGCAATAATTTAATAATATACTTATAATAAGTTCAAAGCCTAGGAGGGGATCCTTCTATAATAAAAATGATCAAGTTGTAATAAAAGCTAAATGTACCATCTTTTGTACCATTACTAAAATCAAGAAATTCATTACCTGGAAGACCATAAGAAATGGAAAAACAAGGTGTGGTAAAAACGAACATTGAGACAATAAGGGACACCACTGTATCAAGCAATTCATTGTTGTCATCAACATTATTTTTTTACTTCTGTTTGCTAATGGGTAATCTTTTAAAAGGTCTGAAGTAACACGTACATTTATGACTTTGTTAGCTAGTGCACAGTATGCACTCCTATTGCCTGGTAACTCTAAAATAGTTGACCATATCAGTGCACGATATTTTTCCGGATATTCCTCGAACTCTTTCAAGATGGGTATCAGTCTTTGCAAATGCAATTCTTGTTTCATGAGTTGTCTGACGCATTGCAAATGATCAGGTATTCCATGTGCGACTGGTCTACACGGTTCATTTAACTTCTTTACGGGTTCACATTTTTCCATGAATAATTTTTCAACTAACATTAACTTTAGATGTCCTTCAAGTTCTACTATTGCTATATATCTGCCAGTTATAGAGACTACAATCTTTTTTACAGGCTTGATAGGTTGCAGAGTATGAATAATACAAGCTTGATTCAGATCAAAAATATAAAGAGAGCAATTAGATGAAATGCATACCAATGTGTTATTTGCTCCACCATCCAGAGGCGATGGTACAAGTGACAACTGCTTCACTCCAATAATGTTGTCTGGTAAATGAAAAGTTTTCAGTAAATTCCATTCGCATGTATTCAGTATAACAATCTTATTTTGGATACCAGTCATGATCATTGCTCTTCCATTTTGAGTAAAAATAAAATTCTTAATGTTCCTAATACCAAATGTTTTTGCATCTATTTTAACGTCATTTTTCAACTGTTTAAAGTTCCATGCTTGTAAAGTATCATTATGGTATAAAACAACAATGTGTCCCTGGTTTGAGAAGCTTGCCTTCTTTATTGCAGCATTTTTTGCATTGACTCTTAACTGCTGACCCATACTACAGGAACGTAGACACCATATTATGACCTCTTTTCGTGAACATGTTAAACAATATTCTTTATGAAAAGAGACATGCATAGGTGGTAATTTATGAGCAGTCAATAAACAGAATTGGCTAATGTTTGCATTTATCCCTACAATTTTTATATCAGCTGTAGCAAGGCCAATTAATATTTCAAATTTATTTATAGGATTAAATGCCACAAATGTTGCTTGTCCAATGTTTCCTAACTTCCGATAGGATGGAGAATTATTTAGGTCCACATAATATAAATACCCTGCTGTATCTACTGCAACAAGATGTTCTTCATGGCAATCGAATGCCATGTGTAGAAAGTTAATTCTGCTGGAACACTGTGTTCTATGAATAATTTCTGGTTCAAGTTCAAAAGCATCATTAACTTTTCTCAAGTTCTGCCACGTGTTTTTATACATTATACTCGCTCGTATAGAACAAGCAAGCCAACTTTATTCAAATACTTTTTTCTTGTATATACGTATCTCCATTAATATAAATCCGTCCTAGGTTACGTTTAAATTCAGAAACGTCAAACGTGACATTGTTTACGACATTCAGATCTTATTCCGTTCGAATCTGTGCGGAAAATCATTATTTTTTTTTGACTGGTGGCGCCATCCGTGGCGAATCGCTGAAACTGCTAGCGTAAAATTGATTAGTAGTTTCAGCGATTCGCCACGGATGGCGCCACCGGTCAAAAAATAATGATATTCCGCAATTAAATGCGATTTTAACAGTGTTCTGGTTGTTTATTGTTATTTTCAATGAGAGGAGATTAATCTACGTTCTTTCAGCTTCAATCTGAATGCTTGATCAAGACGTAACCTGTCCATATAACCTTGGAAGAGCTATTCAAAGTGAACTAACCCGGATACGCATAACGCGATACAGTGTCAACCGTTGCAAACAAACGCGATTTTAACAATGTTCTTGTAATTATTAGTGTCCAGCCGTTAGAGAATAGTAATCTACGTTCTTTAAGCGTTGTATCTAATGCAAAACGAAGAAGAATCATGCCCGTTTAGTTAAACTAAACTTTCTTTCCCATATAAATTATAAATATGTAGATGTTAATGAAAGCGATGTATATATTCTCCTACATGCAGATTTGATAAACTATTTATGAAACTACATCTATTCTGAATTTATCTGTTACAAATATACAAATGTAAGGCAAGATATAAAAACGAATAAAACAAGAACATGTAAAAAGTAACATTAATAAAAATGTCCATTAACGATGCATTTAGAATAAATTGTCTCGTAGTTAAGTGAAAAAATATATACTTTTCACATATATATTACTTTTATATGTGGAACATTTTGTATTTATTCATGTTCCTTGAATTATGTTCCATTTCAATTCAAGCCAATTCAAGAATTGAATTTCAGGTGTCTCAGTATGTCATTAGCCAGCACGAGGAATAGAGTCTAGTTATTTCGGATTCTGTGGTTGTTTGCAGAGATCAGCAGAGATGATGGTAGTTGATTTCGTATCAATTACAGCGTTCTAAACCATTCTAAACATATTTTTGCAGTGTATATACAAATATTACGTATGATTGTTATGTGGATATGATTTTTTAAGTTGACTTTTTACTGTAATTGTGATTTGTACGGTGATTCGATCGTTTCAAAATGGTAATTTCCATTCTTTATTTATATCTTTTGATTGTATTCCATCTTAATGCAAAATAGTCGTGCAGGTTATAAATATTGTAAGTTACAATATTGCTAAAAAATATCAGAATTTCCTACACAAGTTAAATGATTCGCTTTCAGTTTTGAGTGGTGCTCTTTTAGCTAGAGAATAAATATTGAGGTTTTAATTTTCGATATTTGTACAATTCATTAAGAATGATTAACTTTTAGACATTCTCTTTTTAGTACAGTACGTATCAACTTGTAGGTTTATAGTAAAATTGTTTTTGCAGTCGGTTGCTGAATTCCTGAAGGGTTTGCCTTCACATAACGAAAATAATTTTGCCAATTTTCATACGGACAATGGAAATAGAACTTGTGTTAAAAAACCTTCTGTTTACCTCCCTACAAAAGATCATCCTTCTGAACAAAGTAAGCTTGAAATGTGTTATAAGTTAAAATGATAATCATTTGTGATTATTGCTATTGTTTACAGTTATAGTTACTGAAAAAACAACCATATTGTTAAGGTACCTCCACCAGCAATGGGACAAAAAGGTATAAATTATATATTTATAAAAGCTATTGTTCTTAATAAGTGATATCTCATAATTTATTTCCAAATGAAATGTTTTAGAACGCAGACAGGAAACGAGATTTTTTATCTGCTAATGGTGACTCTGAAGATGATTCTGCAACAGTTCGTAACAAAAGGCCACGTCTTGATGGTAATAATATTCTTTAAAATGTATTGCACAATTTTGGTTTCCACTATTCAATGAAGTACATTTTTATGTGATCAAGATAAACCATATAAACAGCAACATGGGACAAGCACTGGTCTTAAATGTTACAAACATATCTATGTGTTATAGAAGGTTCTTTCAAAACGTTATTTGTAGGCTTTGAGTATGTAATTTAGATACAAATTAAATGTTGTATGAAACATTAACCATGTGAAATATGAAAGGAACATTTTCAAATAATATTTCTTTAGGTATGTAAAATTGCTGCAATGGAAGTAAGATTAATTATTATGTTGAATTTGTAAGATCCGTTTTGTATTGTACTACGTGTCTGAAATCGTTTTAGTGAGTTAGTACCTAGTACATTGAGTACATTATGTTACAAGGCACAATTTGTATAAGTAATCGCGTTCATTATTGCTACGTTTAATGTCATTCTTTCATTTCTATATTGTCAACAATTTAAAATCAGCAAAAGTGTAATTGAAGTAATATAATTACATTATTCTGCAGGGAGTAAGGATTAATGTTGTATTAGTTTAAAATAAGTATGTGTTGGAGCATTTATGGTGAAGTAATTTTGTAAAATTGGTTTACATTTTACAATATTCCTTCACACCTGTGTTACATATGATTAGTTGTAAGTTCTTGATGTATGTTTCACATACAAAAAAATCTGTGTAACATAGTGCGTTCTATTATTGTAAGAATTTCAATTTACTGGCTACTCTATACCTTTTTGACTATTGTAAAACATTGCAGACTCAAAGATGTCTGAAAAATTGTATTTCTGGTCATAGAGTATCTCAGGATATATGTTAATTCTCTGGAAACAAATGTTACCCTTACTAAAAATAACTATTTCGTATTTTTGATAATAATTCCCTTATATTCTGACAGAAGAATTTTTCTAAATTATAGGTCATTAAACAGGGAAATAATTAGACAATTGTAGTTTTCGAACTGAGTATGTAATTATCATAATCTGCATTGCAATAAATCCTGTATAAAGTACAATAAAGAGTTAATTAATGTAAACTCTTGTATTTCTGTTCATTTTGTAATTTATTACTTAGAAAATTATCTATGTTCCACCGCATGATATTACAAATACTGTACGTAATCAAACATGTAGGTACGTTTTATTTCTTTCTGGGGATCGTCTCACGTTTTGCTGATATCTCTACCACTGTTCTGTGTTCCTAATACGAACCAAGAACTCATAAATTACTTTAAAAAGTTGGTAGTTAACTGTTTCTCTGTCTTGCTCTCGTAATTCGCTATTCTTTTTTGTACAGAACTTGCACTGGCATCTGCACTCTTAATAGATACCAGGAGCTCATAAAATAATTTTAAAGTTGGTGGCACGATTGTTTGCTTCCTTATTTCCACATGCGCTCTTCTGTTCTACAGAACTCTAGTATCATTCTGTGTTCCTAATACAAGAGGCTGATTTACGTCGAAAATATTTAAAAGTAGACTCACATAAAAAGGACTTCGTGTAGAGAAGCGAATGTAGTTGAAATCTATCAAAAATTTTGTTTATTACTATGCTGAACCATTGATTAAGTGTATAATTTTAAGATGTTATCTATAATACAATTGATAACTATTTATAATTTTTTTAACGATTACAGAAATATGTCTATTCGATTTTCAACGGTGCCCGCCTCAGCGTACTTACACCATCAGCTCGTCCAAGTCGCTCAAACCGAATGCAGTGTTTGTGTTTAAATTTCATGATTCGATGCGTTAGTTTTTCATGTAGAAATTGCTTAATTCATTTATAGGCAGGATTATAATGATAAAAATTTATCACTTATTGGCGCGTATCAGTCTTTGACTTGTGTCAAGATTGTAAGATAACATTTCTATACGCAGTGGGAGTAATGACACCTTCCAGAGATATGCTTTGATGTCTAGTATATTTATGCTCGGTGGTTGTGACATAACTGCAACATAACCAAGAAAAAGTTCTGGAGAAAAATATTTACTGTTTATGAAGTGATGTGACATGTCCTTAAACTGTGATAAAAGACTCAATGGATATTTCCACTTGAGATGGAGCACCTTCCAAATAGAGAATATATTATGGTAGCTCCTGGAATAAACGCTGTAGCAGTGCTTCTAAATATAGGATTTATTTTTAGGTTGGAGCTAGCCATAGTTTGAATCAAGAATCTGATCTAAAGCTGTATTCCTAGGAGTTTCTAATAGGTGTGAAACATATCTATTCCTAGCTGACACCTATTACCTTCTTCTCACTTTTTATTAATATTATTCCTATGTTATTTCCATACAAAGTTCATCCTGACTATTAAGCTTTTGATATCTTGTACTTGGCATAAGAAAATTCTATTTCTTGTGTGCTTTATGCGTGTCAAATAACTTAAATATTGTTGTAAGTATTAAGAATGCAATTAGAACAATGATAAAGGACAATTATTTTTGCAGTGACAAACATGGCAAATGACTTAACAATGAGAGGTAAAGATAAACTGCAAGAAATTAGTATGAAATTAGAGCAGAGTCACTTGGTTTATCTACAAACAGACGACAGTCCTTTAAAGTTACAACAGCGTCACAAATTAGAAGGTAGATTTGTACCCACATTTATCTCGTATAATTTAGTGATTCATTATTTACAAACTATACGTATAACTTTAATCGTATATTTATTTTAGGTTTTATTAAAGAATATCTTTGCCTTGTTCCAAATGAGAATAAATATGTATTTCAAGAAACTGCAGATATATTGCATAGATCTGCAGCCTCTCTACAAGACTTCAGTGGGTATAGAGCTGCAACTGCCTGGAGTGCTATTTCTTTATACGCTGCCAATCTTTTGGCTCAGCCTTGGAGAAAAGAATATAGAACATTAAGGGTTAATAACAGTAACAGTTTTTACATGATTCTCTGATAGTGTAGAAGATTATAACTAACTTATTTCCTTTGTATGTTAGACTTACAGCGGATATTATAAACATGAAGTAGAAGCAAATTTAATAGGAGCCGAATTAATGTTTGAACAAATGGGATATAAACACACAGGGTTGGGAGTCCTTACTTTGGAGGGTCCTATAGATCCCGACAAAGTATCTAATGTGAGCAGGGACGCGATAGTAGCCTTTGTTGAGTGTCAGGTAATAGTTTTCTAATTGTCAACATTTGTAAGATTTATCGTAACTAAAGAACTTTATTATTTTCAATGTAGATATTGAAGCAAATATGGGAGAATGTTTCTCAAAACTGTACCGTTTCTTGGTTGGAAGTGTTAGAGTTCAGGGAAAACCATGTTGGGACGCCAGAGCAAGCTATCAGAGCACTGAACTATCGTTTCCTCGAGAAGATGCGTCAGAACCGCACAAAAGCAGAGAATTATAGGGACTATCATTATCCGCCGACCACATGCATAGATGCAGCAGCACCGTCGGTTCCTTATCACATAATGCCTCCGAATTATAATATGCCTATGTCTGCTTGTCAAACAGACTACAACAGATACATTGAAGACACGAACGGCATACCTAGATACTTTCCGCCAACGGATCACGGCTTTATGAACCGATGCAGTGCTTACGGATGTTTGCCGCATGCTAACAAATATTTCAGCTGTGTCCACTCGAATCCATATTACACTACAATGCCAGCATACTCAAGAGTGCCTACGGGTAGATTAATCGAGCTGGACGTGCCTGTGTCGGTTGCTAATTACGATAAACTTCACAACCGGAAATCGTCTCACCGAATACCAGACTTGGACGAAGTAGACTATTATAGGAAACAGTCCAGCGATGGAGACCATTACGATTATGGGAAAGTTGATAAAAGATCGAAAGCAGCTGTCGATAGAAATAATTATGATTCTTGGGACTTTGTATACAGAAACCTAGAAAGTTTAGGATACACCAAGGATCTTGGTGATCGAGAGGATATCCTACACAAACGAGATGGCGACTCTAAAATTCACAAGCAGAAGTCGTTCAGGCAAAATGACAACGACGAAAACCACAGTGGGTATCGATTTGAAAAGAAGAGAAGTGGACGAACCGAAGTGAATGACGTTGATTCGTCTATAACAAACGGTCGACATCATTATCACGATACGCTACCATTTAAGAAGAAGTCTTCTTCTTTCGATTTAACCGATTCGAATAAGTGTCACGCTGATTCAACTTCCGAGAGTCACTTGTCTTCGCACAATAAGGATAAAAAGCATAGCAGTCAGACGCTTCCGATTCAACGGTCTCATCGATCCTCCGATCAGATTGCGAAAATTGCAGATACGATAAAAAGTTTTGAATTATCTCATTCTCAGAAGGAATATGGCGTGAAAGACGAGCATAAATGGAACTGTGCTACTTGTACGTATCTTAACTCATTGTCTAAAGAAATTTGTGAAATGTGCGGAAAATCTAGACATAAAGGGAATGAGGATAAACCTTTAGCCAGCGGTGGAAAAGAGTGTCCGCAATGTACGTTAGTAAATGAGAAGAATGTCTCAATCTGTGATGTCTGTGGTACCAGTTTAAAAGATTCTCCTACTTACATTTAGATAAATTATTCTGATTAAGTATCCTTTATTCGTATTCCATTTATTTGAAGTAAAGAGAAATGGTAAGTACATTGCCTGGATACATTGTGCTTTCTTGATACAAATACACGTGAGGTGTTTAAGAAAAAATGTTAGTACTTATGATGCTTGTAGCAGTTCGAATAAGTGATAACAATTTTTTTTGATCATTTTATCCAAGGAAAATTAAAAAAAAAAGTATTACCGTATGAATCGAATTTAAAATGTGTGAGAACTATATATAATGGAGATATAAAATTATTTATTTAAAGGCGTTCGAATATAGTAGATTTGTGATATGGATGTGTTAGTATTCGTGGTAATATATCGTGGTGGCCTATTACTTGTTTAAAAAGAGGATAAAAATGGGCATGTGCGAATACCATTTTACGTCGAATCAAATCAAACCAAAATTTCAGCTTTTGGGTACTTTGAATGAAATATATTTCGTAAACAAGTTGTAATGAAATTGAGAGTCTAGTTAACTACATAATTTTAATAGAATAATTCGCAGTTGTTGCTGAAGCTTTAATAAGAGATTTGATTCGATGATATAGATAGTATTTAAACATATTCGCGTGTTTACCTAATGATAATGAATGAATAAAGAATTATTGATTATATTTGATAGCCTAAATAGTTTATAATGCTGGGAGTTATATGAGAACTATTTATTCTACGGCGTCTGTATTTTATCCATTATTAAGAACTCAGAAAAATTTCGATTTTAGAGAAAAACGTATATTGAATATATTGGAATGTTATTTAGAATGAAACATTCTTAGTCTGTAATGTTATGATATACATATACACTTTGTAAGTTCATGTAAGTCGTTATGGTTTCTCTTTCTTTTTTTCGGAAATTTAATAGAATTTTATATCATCTTCCTTTCCTATTAATTTTGGTATTATTAAAAAGTAGCAGGATATTAATAGTGGTCGTATTATTTGATTATTAAACAATCATGGAAAAGTGTATACTGTTATTTCATTAGAGACAGTATTTAAAATCATTCTTTACGTACCAATCTATATATGTAATGTTGATCATAAAATCTGAAGGAGCTCGATTGAAAGCTGTATATTGCGAATATAAAAAGAAAAACACTAATTTGCCATGTCAAATCAATTTGTGTGTTTATTGTTTTAATATTTAATAATACAATACTCGTGTACCTATACATAAGAAATTTAAACGGTATAATTATTGATAGACTGTACAGTATCCAAATTAATATAAGTATCATTTAAAAGTAAAATGTCCGCTGGTATTTATGTGAATCAAGTTCTCAATTTAAAAGCTGTAACAAATAATTGTTTATTCCGTAAAACAATTGGTAGAAAATACTTTTTTATTTGTTTATACATTCCCAGCACATTATTTGATCCGTTGATAATTAATTTAAGCACGATTTTCCAAAATTTTCGTGTAACTTAGAGATTTACTTTAGATAACACTACATATTGTTATCAATACGTAGTTACGTACTCATATTTCGGCGAATTTATCACGAAGAGTGCTTTCTCAGTGCATGAATAGTTTTACATTTAAGGTTTTATTAGTTTATGAGTACAAAATTTGTTTTATTGCTAACAACAAATTTTAATACGTTCATTAAGCACGTATAACTATAGAACTTCAAATTTGAAAGAACAATAAAATTTCTAATGAAACATGTTCCCTTTGTACTTCAAATTTATAGACTTTTGTCGTAGAATGACTTTACTAAAAACTACTTTTAACATTACAGAAGTCTGATATTTTAAATATAATAGAAAAAAGCAGCTCATATTTTTTCATTGATCGCGCAGAAAAAGTAAGCGATTTGTGTAATATAAATCTTATAATGATATATGTATGCTGTAATATATTGCAAACTATGTGTACATTGTAATATATTCTATTATGTACAAATAATAAATAACATTTAATATACATTACGAGAAAAATGTTTCTTTAATTATGTTGTACTTTAAACAATATTTTTCAAGGTTCCAGATATAAAATATTAATATCACAATTAACATTACAATAAATATTCATTACTTACTTATAGGATGACATATTATATAGCAAAATAAAGTCTAAAAATGTATCAAATGCTAATCACGTGTATTCTTTTCCAGTTTCTGTAATATCTTAACTGCTGCTTGATGTATTTTTTGGTCCAACTTATCTGTAAGCAACAATAAAAATTCTAAGAATCTTAAAATTGGTGTAACAAATAGAAATAACTAATGGTACTTACAAATCTTATGCTTTCCCTGTATAGGAAATTGAATTGGCAATGTATGAAAATTTTCACAAATAAATACGAATGGGCTATCACTTTCTCCATTTGGATAAACGTTTCTATATTCTTCTTGAGGTAGAACATCAGTTACCGTTACACAGCCTAATAAACAACTCGTTGGATAACTTTGAGGAAACTGAATTTTTTCTAAAAATTTAACTATTGGTAATAATGGATAATTACAACATTGGAATAATTAAAGTGTACTAACCATCTTTCAAAGAGCGATAGAAGTGTTCCATAGTCAAAATATCGTCCGTAGTTGGGGATTTAGATGTTGCAGCGATCCACAGTCTTCCTCTGTGCGAAGTGTACCACACTCGCCCTTCATGCCTAAGGAAATAAATGGAACATTAAAATGGGATTCTATGCTTTTATATATTTTGAAAGGTACATTGTATTATTTCTCACATTTTTATCCCAGCTACCAATAAAGATGCATAAGGCTGATGCATGCTCAAACATACTCCTGCATCAGACATCTCTAAGTATTCTTTGTCTTGAAGAATAGTTTTCATTTTGATTGGAACAGTAGTTTTCAACGCACGTGGTTTAGTCTCGTTTGATTCAATATACTGTAAAAATACATTTTAATTACCTGGTAATAATATTAAGAATATATATGCGTGTACTATATTTGTTAATAATATTCTTACAATTGGACGATCAAATTCTATATCTGGACATATATTAGAACTTTTACATTCATTAAAGCCCAGTGATTCAAGATTGTCTATAAACTGTTCCTCATTAAACTCGTCATAATCATTCACTAATTTTTCTTCAACTACTTGTCTACCTGTAAAGTCAAATGTTACATTGACTTTTTTATTCAAACGGGACATATATTTTTTTGCATTTTTTTCTTCTTCAAGTTTCTGCAGATGTTCTCGTTGTTTAGCTGGTAACCAAATATTACTCGTCTGATAGTAGTCACATTCATCATCAATTACTTTTGTACCCTGTGTACTGCAACATAATACAATTAATTACTGTCTTTTTTCAAAATGAGAAGTACTACATTAATACACACCCAATTCGATCATATTCAAGAAGTTTATCTCTTTGTTGAAAGGAATCTTCTGTACTTTTAACAGATTTTTGATTCATTAACTTATGAAGTAATTGATTAGCTGATTTCTTATTGCTAGAAAGGATTATCTGGTCTTTTGGAGAACATACAAGCTGCCCACAGAAGAAACAAGGGCCTGCTCCTTCTTGCGTACAAACTATTCTACCGCAGTTGAGGCAATTATTAATCAAAGAATGTTCCTGTGCTTCACAGTTACATTTGTGCCTGCCTAATACAATGTTTCTATATTAGCTTCTTACCAACTTTATTATTACTGCTTTCTGAAAATACCTTTCAGGAGAATTGCTGTCTTGTCTTTGCCTTCTTGTGATAATAAATTGGTATACTTAGTTTTCTTGTGTTCTACTTTCTCTGTATGAATATTTTCTTGAGGCTAAAGAAATAATACTTAATCACTTTAAGATTCAAAAGGTTAAATTGGAATTTTAAAGTACCTGTTTATATATTTCGTCCTTCTTGGGTTTCTTGTTTCTTTTCTTCATTTTCGTGTTTGTGTTATAATCATGTTCAATGTCTGTGTCCTTTGATTTTTGATATCCCTGATTACTGTTACATGCTGAAACTGAAAAATGAAATTATTACAACTACAAATGATTACTGTATCTTACATTAATTAAATTTATAAACCTTGTCGTTTTTTTAATTCTGCAATAAATTGCATGTGTTTAACATCATTGCGATCTAGTAGACACATTAGGTATTCGTCTAGCTCTTTTTCATCTCGTATTTTCATAATATATCTGAAAACACACGGTCAAATAATAGCAATTTATTTCTTTTATTATATTCTGACTGATTTTCTCACTTTACTAAATCCACTAATTCTCCGGAAACATTAAAATTTAAGAATTTGGCTAGATTTTCGTGTATCCATCCTTCCATCTTCGTTGAAGTATCGAAATAATGCCTTTGAAGGAAAAACTGTTAAGACGATTGTTCCAAAGCAACAATACGACTTTCTTATTACGTTATTATACAAGTAACAATTAATTGAGTCCTCTTTGTAAATACTAATTTAACATATGAATATCGTGGTGCAATCAAATGTTTCCGAAATACATATAAATTTGTCGAAATTACCTGTAACGTCATCTACGGTAAATGATCCAAGCTATTAGCCAATTAGTACCGTAGTCTCACCATGAGATGTCAATACTATGACCTTAAAAAGAAATATAAACGTACAATTACATATGTAATATTTCCCAAGTACAGAAATATTATACTTGCACAATGCGCTCGTTCTTCTGGAATAGTACTAGGGAATGAGCTTAAGTTTAAAATTATTAGAAAAAAATTAATATATTATCCTTATAGACTAGTCAGATTTTGGTTTCAAATACATCAGAGCTTTTTCAGGCCACTCAAATTGAATAAAAAAGCTGTTTGCCGCTATCTAGCGACGAGGATGTAGTACTAATTGGTTAGAAACTTGAGGAGTTTGCCGTAGGTGGTGTTGTACGGTTATCTGATCACATTTACCAATACGCTTTGTAAAATTAAATATGTACGTACTTACTCCTTTTAAATGCCACATATAACAATTTAAATGTGTAATATCAATCCAGAAAGGTTCCAAACAATCTGATGCCATTGGAGTGCTGTGATTTTCATAAAGGTTTACATGTATAAAGTCTTTATATAGATACCACGGCACAAAAGAAAATTATCATCTCACTTAGTGATTCTTGGGACGTCAGGGGAAGCTTACTCGACTTTTCAGTGACTTCAATTGGTCTGCTCCTTGAATGAAAATGTAGATAGTTTGCAAATCTCGGGAAAACTGTTACTAGAATTATGTTGTTGGTAACGTGCAGTTTATTTAACATCTTTGAAAATACAGTATCCTAAAAAGACAGAGACAAGATCAACTTGGGCTGTAACTGGATAAGTCTTAAAAGTAATTACAGTTTTACACATAAAGAATGAAATGTGCGAGGTACAATTAATTGAACTGAAACTCTACAGAATACATGTTTACAATATTTCCAAAGATTTTTTATATTTTAACAAATTATGATTCTCTGAGTTAATGCTGGGTAGTAGTGACATCTGTAGGGAGATCACGTAGTTATATTTAAATTTGAACTAGGAATAGCCGTTGATGGAATGAAAGGAGAAAATGTTCACTGTGAACATTGTGGAGACTCACATGGCATAGAAAACAATTGTTTGATATTAAAGCATAATTTATTTATATTTTTATTAGTAATATACGTACATAGGAATTAAAGGAAATAACTATAGTAATCATTCAAGTGGCCAAGACAATTCTTCATTTTATGACATGCTTTCTATACATGGTAAGTTTCAAAGAATAAGTGTATTAATTTGCTACGATGAGCTGTGATCCACGTTTCCAGTTAAAGCTGCATTTTTCTAGGTGCTCGAGCCGCGGCGGTTAAAAAATTTGCGTAGGATAGTGCGAGGCCTTCGGAACGTTTAACAAACGGATCTTCCTGCAGTTAAATTTGCATACTCAGTCGTTCGTACGTGTCGACAGAGTCACGTATTCGTGCATGGAGAAGTCGGGTCTCGATTTCTGCCGGTGTTACATAACAATTACTGCACTGCGAGCAACATCATTGTCGCATTTCATGCGTCCATTATCATGCATCCACGTGTTCGGTATTTTCATCCCACGAGCGTATAGTGGGTACTTTTTCTCTGTTATTATGAATTTTCATACCTATCATGAGTGAAACATGTCCAAATTTTTGGACATTGTAAATAAGTAAACTAAATGATGTTCTTTTCGAATTTCCGGTACCAGAGATGAAAGCGTAAATCTGATCACGTAGATTCATCAAGTGTAACATCTTTTGGCTGTATACTCTCTTGAAAAATTTTTTCGTACAAAGCGTTCGACGAACACTATACAGTACGAATAGTTCAGGCTATTTATAATTGATTTTCCTCTTCGTTAAATATCTGATTGGTTCCGAGGCGATTGCATTTCTCGCACTGTGAGTTAATAAGTCTAAGTCTAAAGGAATAACATTATTTCCTGTCTGTAATCGCTTCATTAACTATGTGCTGCGACGCGGTGTTTAGTTAAAGAATTCTCTTTTCGCTTCTTTAAAGTGTTTAGATGTTATAACAGAATCTGTACGCGCTCGCTGTGAACACCGTGTCGCCTTAATTAGCAACGTTAGCCAGCTCATTTAGAACGGTTTAACGTTGCCTGAAAGCTCGGCTTCGTTTTCTGAAACTCGCCTTGACACGGTCTATGTCTTCGACGACAGGAGAAATTGTGCATCGGTGCAGCTGTATGCACTTGAGTCAAGACGATGCAAATAGGTCGCTTCGCGAATTGTTCCATTAAGATGGTTCGCGATACATGGTAATTCAATTTCAAAGAGGGTTCGCAAGAGATACGTTGCGATGGTGGATCGAATTCGTTGGTCGTTGTCATAATCTGTTTAAATACTTCTGAAATGCCTTCCTTCTAGTTCGGAGTGTGATCATTAATGTTTGCTGGAAAATCATGTAAAAGATTGACGATAACCGTTATTTGTCCTAGATCGTGCCATAAACATCTGAGAAAAACTGAAGATGACCTTGAAATGCCAACATCCAACGGCAGGAAATGATTCTACTTGACGAAGTAGGGAAATTGGACGAAGGACGAAGGATAGAGGACGGACAAACGGCATCGATTAAATTTGTCAACACGTTATTAGGTCGATTCCCACGTTAGTACCATAAAGGGTTCCTGTACAATGAACTTTCTATATGATTCCGCATCGCGATCATTTCATAATTACTTTCAATCGACGATTTCATTGGGTCGTATACTGTTGAAAGGTATCTTCCATTATTCACGCGTACAATGCACGAATTATACTATAATAAAGTCTGAATGATTTCAACAGATTCATGGTTCCTTCTGCGCCCTCTTCGGGTCTCAGGGTCAGTGGTTCGGCATGCGCAAATTCGTTTTACTGTGCCTACGTATTCGGCGACACAGAAGCTGTAAGTACCTCTATTCAGAAGGAACACGTATAAGTTTAAAGGCGATTTCCAACTGGTAACTACGAATCCCCGTTTATCGTGATATTTTCTCGATGGGATTGCGTAATACATTTTTTCGCGACTTGTTACTATTTATCTGCAATCTAGTTATCGTAAACATTATGCCAGTGAGAGCAAACGCAGGTCGATAACACCTATCTTATCAGTTTTATTAGATACGATCGGCGGAGAATTCTATCGAGATAAAGCGTAGGAATAAAACTTGTACCCGACGTGTAGAAATCGTAAGTTGGGAGTTGTATTCTTCCTTCTTCGTTCGTGGTGAATCGTCGATTAAAAATAATTATGACGACGCGCCGTCATCGTCGGCCGATCGTTACTTTCCAAAATCATTTCGGCGAGACGAAGATGTAGCTAAAGAAAGGAAAAGAAAGGAACAGGAGAAAGAAGAGTTGATTCTTTTTTTTTGGAAAGTTAGGCGTCGCTTGTGAGGAAACTTTTTCTGCCGAGGTAACGCTCTTGTATGGAAATTCGAGAACGCGATAAAGAAAACTTTGCATTCATTATGCAAAATTCGCGAAGTCGCGTCATCGTCATCGATCGAAATAATCGTCTCGGTAGTCGCTTAGTGGAACGCGTTATCGTGTTTGTTGCTGTGGCCATACTTTCTTACCTCTTTTTTTTTCCTTATTCATTCGCGAGATAATCGTTGACTGGAACAGATTAACTCGCGCTCCTTCGTTCCTCCCGTAATCGATACTGGCATTGCGATTGACGGTCGATGTCGGTCGAAAATATATGCCAGCAACCGCTTATAATTAACACGGCGACGGAATAACGCTGAATAACAAAAATCTCGCGCTTTAAAGACACTCTGACCAGATGGGGTCTTCTGAATTCTGGGCACTTCTGAAATGACAATATTATTTCAAATAACATGTTATTTTATTTTTCTGCGAATTACATCACGTAACGAGGTTGGAGTTTGGTTAATTGACATTTTTCTGATGAGTAACACGCCTCTTTTATTTTTTACACCAGTGGAACGATTATTTTCGTTCGCAACAATATTAGATGGACCCAAGCAAAAGCTTTTTGAAGAGTGGGTTCTGCTTAAGGTATATTGATGCAAAGATTTCTTAAAATAAAATCTTTTCGTTGCATATTATTTTGAGCATTATTTCTTTTGTCAGATTTGAAATGAAAGAATAACAAAATAATTCTTTATTTGAAAACGTTACTAGTTCAAATGAATCGATAATATTTTTTTATTTTTAAATAGAATCATCTCTTATTTTCATTTGAAATAAATTTAGCCACGACTCTGACTCGTTGGACTAATTTAGCTCGCAGACGTGAATTACTTCCACGATCGTTGAATAATAAATCGAGCTGTGCTACGTGAATCCAAAAAGACCCTATTGAATTCTAATTTTTTGCTTTCGAGGTGTCTATTGCGCGTCGAAGATAATCACGAAGACTCTATTCACTGTCGTCTTCGGACAACTAAGTGCTCCGTTTCTCGGCCTTGCATGGACTTACACATTCTATTAAATAATTTATCGAAATCGATAGACTTCCTATCGTATAGATTAGGAGAGCGAAGAAATACACAAACACAACAGACGATCTTTGTCCCGTCGGAGACTGGATTTTTTCTCTTACAACTTTCTATGCACGTTCCACTAACGCCCACGGTAAATATTAAACTTGCATCAGCAAACGTGTGCGCATTCAATTAGCATTAGTCAGCGTACACAAACAAGCGAGTGTAGCAACGAACGATTTGTAAGTTTCATTCATTGCGGGGCATTCCTTGTAAATATTTAAGGATTTTTTTTTTGTAAGTTTTTTTCTTTTTTTGTGTATTTAGTTCACGAGAAGCCCGATAGTGTGCATAAGAAAGTACACATCTAGTTTAATTCTCCGTACTGTAAATTAAAAATCTGTATGCGCGTGAACACCCCGCGCACACGTTCCATCAGTTTGTATTTAAAGTTTCCGCCGTGCGGGTGATCCTCGAGTCGAGATTCTTGACCAATCGGTCGCGTGTAGTGCGAGTTGCCCCGTAAGGCGCAAAGTTTGCCGCGTGGTTCGAACGTGCACGAAGTTTGTCGAAAGAGTCCGATCGCGTACGCGACTCGCCACAGTCGACCGGCGAACGTCGTCGCGGTGACGCGTCTCGTGTTTCTTTCGAAGAATGTCGTACGCTGGATCCCTTGTGTCATTTGTGTTTCACCTTCTGTTCTCCGGTTAGTGTCGTGTTCACCAGTGTACACCAACAAATCGTGCGCCTGGATCAACGTCGATTAAGATTTTGACGGATCGAACACGCTTCCCCCTCTCACCTGTTTTTACATACCTGTACTACTTGTCATCCAGGAGAAACTTACGTAAGTGGCTTACAACAGTGATGATATCTTTTGTATAATATCGGTGTATGAACCCTGGAAGAGGTGTCCGGTGATTTTTTAAATAGTGAAAACCCCGAAAGATTCGTCCGATCGGTGTCTCAGTGATTCTCGATAAATCGTCACTATACAGAGATTGTCTAGAATTATTCCAGTGCCGGTAAAATCTTTGATAGGGTGGATCGATAATTTATTCGATTTGAAAGCTAACAAATGGAACCCGTAATGATAATAATATTAAGTAGAGATTTAAGTAATAGAGCGAAGACATTTTTGTGCCCAATTCCAGAAAGATAACTCATGCAACTATATAGTTCACGAACGGAAAATTTTCGCAGGGCCATATGTAATAATGGAGAATCATTGAGAATCGCTGTACAGTTTTCACGGTCGTTGGGGTGGGTTCTGAGATCGGCTAGATATTCGTAATCGATCGAAAACGATCGTGACCTGATAACGTTGCGTGTCCCAGAGTGACAGTTTCGTCGTTCTGGATTCGACAATAATAATTCTTCTCATCAAACGTTGTCGCGAAGAGGACCGCGATGCAGGACTGTAAATATGTACACACAGGCGAATAGTGTAAAGACAAGAAGCGTGTAACTCGGCGGGAATCAATGAAGTGAAAGACCCCCGTAGGAATTTCATTGTCGTTCGACGATGAGAAACACGATCGAAGGTGTCGTTCGCCACGTTCCAACCGCATTCACCTAAATGGCCATATAGGTATCAGCGATAAAAAAAAGTGTCGCGCTTATCGTGGGCGTCGTTCGCTCTTATGCCGGTACATACACACGTAAATCGTATGTGTTTCCGCGTGTGGTCGATGGCATCTCGAAAGTCGCTTGAATAACGGACAGGGAGTGTGAACCATTCCGTGCAGAAGCTTACGGAAAGAAAATAAAAGTGACACGCGTCGAGGGATTTTTTTTCTTTTTCGCCTGATAGGTTAACGTTTCGGTTACAATTCACCGTGAATATATCGTATAGTTGTCGATACAAACACCACATGTATTCGTGTAAGAACAGAATTAGGTGTACTACGTTTTATTACATACATTATTTACTGGTTTAACATTAAATACAAATATACTTAATATTCAATTCGATTTTATATTCATTAGACATGTAGAAAGTACGGTAGCAAGAAAACAGAAGTGAACTGGCGAAAACTTTGGTGATTCTTGTGAACGACTTGACACTGACACGAGAAAGGGGGGGGGGGATCCACACTGAACAATTTAAGTTGGGAACGATTCGAGGCAATCAGGGCCGAATAAACGAAGACTGACCGAGGAGGTTCTTAACCGTATCTTTTTCGTGGCCAAGCAGAGTACGTGACCAGCACGGCATATAGCGCAGTAACTCGTCCACGATAATTTCGAGCTGGGATTCACTGACCTACATGACGCGTATAATTTAACCGGACACGATGTTTCGGCTCCACTCGCGATCTTATGACCTTTACAACTCGATTCCGGGACTCTATATTCCGCGTCTTTATTGTTCACGATCGCGCAAACGATCGCCTCATTTTTATCGCCGAGCGGCCATTATCGTCGCGTTTTTACGATTACATGGCTACCGGAAGTGGACACCGAACGTGTCCTCGCGATCAGTATTTGCGATGACGATGATCGTTGGACACATCTTATCTGGGAAAAACAAACCCACGATTGCTTACGTTTCTTCTGTTTTCTTGCAGTTCGTAAATATATCCTGTATACTATTTGAGAACGAGACAGTAGATCGTGCAACAGGGGGATGATGATCTAAGGTTGACAAGAAGATAGAGCGTTCGAAGCGATTGTCAATAAAGAAGCTGAAGTTTGACATGGACATGCTAGTATTGTATACTTGCTCTTATCATCGGTAATTCTCAAGGAAATTCACCGAATTAAGATAAGACGTTTCTTTGGAAACTGACCGTGTTAGTCATCGAGTTGGTCGTCTTTTTGGTTTTAGGATCGAAAATATATTTCACGACAAGCCGTTTCGCGCGATGAACACACAAACACTTTCGAGGGAATCGTTTGGGAATTCTATGTCGATCGAGACCCCCGTTGAAGAGAACTGTTGAGTTTCTATTTTTACACGTGACGAAGGTTCTCATTCGCGAGGACAGAAGATCCCACCAGAGAGAGAGAGAGAGAGAGTATTCGCTCATTTTTCTTTTTCTTTGCTTTTATTTTTACTCATACCGATCGTGTTCTATTCAAACGACCGTTGAGAAAAAGAGAAGAGAATAGAATGGTTGCGCAGTCTTGTGTATATTTGCTTCACGCTGAAAACGAAAGGGGAATTGGCGATATCGTGACTTTCCAAAAGCGGCGGCTGGCAATAACAAAATAAAAAAAAAACAGTTTTCCACAGTTGAGAATCTCTGGCATCCGTGACTCGAGCTGTCGTGGCACGAGTTGCCGCGAAATAACCGCCGCCGCAAGGAACTCGCTTAAGGATATAAGTGTGCTCGTAGATTTTACGATTGTGACTTCTCTGAGTAATACACGGAAGTTCCAATCGATACTTCCACAATTACCGTCGAACACGAACGGACCGTGAACCATCCGTCGAGCAAAAGAACCGCAGTTGCAAAGTCGTCTTTCTTGGAGGACCGTGAAAAGAAGGGACGAAGGGATCGTTGACGAGCCACACGCTGGTACCCAGAACCGTCTCGTATCGTACAGCGTAGTATAGCTATCAGGGAACGGTGTTTCAGATATTGAAATCAACCGGAGAAGAGACGAAGGTGTGCGTAATAAATTATACTCGTGTTCCGTCTATGCTTCTGACGCAACGTGCGCGAAAGGATACATATACATATATTTCCCAGGAAGAGATCTTCTCCTTGTGGCGGGAGTTAGCACGCCTCAGCTTTCCAACAATGGAAGCAATACGTATCACCTGGGAAACGGACGAAGCGTGTCAGAGAGATATACATACTAAAGGTGCTAAAGAGTCAGTCGTGTAACGAGGGAACGGTTGAACGGAATTTCACGATTATCTTTGTCGATTACAACACCCCAGAACGCATTTTCTCGCCGATGTTCTCGTTGAAACTCAAAAGAAACCACGTTCATTCACGGTGATTCAATGTCTAAACTGCTTCTCGATTTTATATCATTAATAACGAACGTCGCCGATGGTTCTTCTATTGTGTTTCCTTGTCATTGAAATACCGAGAGAATTACCTGTTCGACGCTATCGAGTTTCGGTTTCTGTCTTTTTGAGGGACACCTTGTATAAGTTAGATATTCCATGGACATTGCGCGGAGAATTTTGTGAAGCTCGAAAACAGTGGTTCAAAATCAAAATTTACCAGCTCCAACCGGTCCAAAACAGAATTTCTTTTATCTTCCAGAAAAACTGTCGTTTACTGTATTATTAATCATGGAAGTATCGATAATAATATTTTCCTAAAATATTACGTGTTTTTTTTTCAGTTAAATTTTGATTCTGGATCACTGTACGACGCGACGATCGAACAGAGCGTGGAAAACGAAAGAAAAACCGCGCTTGCCGGTTGACAACAGAGACTTAGGTGGTGGGCAAAGTACCATGTGACGATTCTCTGGCTTTCACCCAGAAACACGGATGCTACAGGATTTACGAAAGTATTTTTAGGATCTCGGTCGATCGGACGGGATTGCACAATATCTGTATATCTCGTTGGAGATTGTGAAAAATTGTTCACCTTTCGACTAATTCGCTCCAGACGGAATGCAAATGTTGATTTGAATTTCTTTCTTTTTTTTCATCGAAGTAACAAGAAATTGAGTGGTTGTAATAATTATAATAGTTAACGACCAAACACTGGTGGTAACGATCGCCGGTATAAGACGGCGTGTACGGTAACCACGGATAAGATTTATCGACCAGAATTTCAGTTTTGCGTGTCACGTAACTGGAACAACCTTTTGTCAATGTCTAGCCTGTATATAGATTCCGTGCAAGGATTTCATGCAAACACACCAGAAGCCTAGAACCTTCTGACCGAATTTCTCGTGCCTTCGAAATGGGTAATAAACGCGAAATCGTGATTTTCCGTGTGTCCTAAGAATAGAAAAAGGAGAAACCTATATTTTCGTTTCTTTTTCTATTTGTTTCGTTAGACACGATATATGTTCAAGTGTACGAAAATAATTGAGAAGCAGGTAGGAGAGGGGTGAGTCGTCGTCGAGTTAACGGGGTTCTCGATGGAAATTATCCTGCGAAATTAACTTGACTTTGTCTAAATTGTCCTTCCACCGTTTAAACGGGGGAACACTCGAAACGACGTCGAATTAAACGGTCGGATAAACGGCCGTTAATACGACCGCGAAAAGCATCTCGATATCAAATCGGTACGACTAAGTCGCGAAAGACAGACGCGTGCTGTTACCGTGATCTTTATCGGATTTATGCTGCGCGCGGTGGAGATTGGCAAATTTATTATCTAAGCCTACAAAATACGCAGGGCATTCCAACTTAATTTACTCTAAATTTCCTTTCACAATTTTTTATGTTCTTGTCTAAAACAGCACTTTGTATATTATTGGAAGGGAAAACTATGAAAGTAACAGTATCTGTGTTTACCTAATCTGTCAGAATAGAAGTAGTCCAATTGCTCAATAACCGTGAATATTTTGGTTGCCTACACAAGGGTTTAAATTAAAAAGTGAAAAGTACGCATGTAGCTCCAAATATTTGGAAAAATCTTGAAGAATGATAATTTGTTAGATAAGACATTTTAACTAAGGAAGGCAAAGTGAATATGTGTATATTTGTAATTACCGAGGATTGTTCCGCCGAGGAGACCAGCGATTCCGAGCGCTAGCGTCTCGATCGACGAGCCGCCAGATCAGAAACGAACTGCGAGTGCAATGAGCTAATTGAACTAATTGCGTTCGTTAGTCGTTCCTCGTAACCGCGTGATACCTTCGCCTCGCGGGGGATGCGTGTCGTATTTTCATCTGAAATCCTCGGTCCAGCCATCATTGGACGAACAACAACATTTGCGACGGCGACAGTAATTCGCGGTTTCTGTTACACGGCTGTTGTTTTCGCTTGGCGAACATGTGGCACGGTTAATTATCCCCGAGGATTTTTTTCGTTCGTACAAGCGGAGCAGTAGAAAAGCGAGGATGCCAATCTGATCAGAAATTATAATTAGTTCAAAGAAACCGACGTGTGGACTGCGCGCGTTTATGCTAATAAACAATTGCATAGACTAACGAGTTCCTTTAAATAGCACAGAACAAGGTGAATGAAATTTGTCGAAGAACATTATAAATATTTATTATCGCGCGTATAGTGTATCTACAAGTCGATGTGTTACAATTACGGGTACTGTAGAAGGAAAGTGGAGGCAAATGGCAATACAGTAAGTCATCGAAGAGTGCAACGGTGTACTAAAACATTGTTTATAAAAATAAAAATATTTCCAAAAATGTGTTAAATAGTCTTAAAATGAATATTGTTTATTGATTGTACGAAACAAAAAGAATGCAGTGAGCGGGTTAAACGAAGCTGACGATTGGCGAAGACCAACAAACAGTGTACATACGTTTATTTTCGTGTTTTCATCTCGATCGGGTTAACCGGGTGGTACTCGTCGTTTCCGAGCTTAACGGATTAACCCGAGGTCCCCGATTCTCGTTTTGCAACCATATTGGTACGCAATGATGGTAAATTGGACGAATCGCGCGCGGGTCGTTCGATTAGAACCTCGACAATTGGTGAATAACGTGACCGTACGGTACAATTATAGCGCAGTTCACTTCGAAACGTTTCTCCCTTATCCATCTTCAGTCGATATTCCATCTGCGTGGCACGAACGGAAAAGGGGGATGGGGGAATATTAAATTTTGCATATAATATGTTGTTACAATGAGAATTATTATATATAATTGTGTTAAAAGTAAAAAATTTGTCAATTGGCAACGAATGAAAAATGACGTTAAACGGTGTCAAAATATTAAAATGTTCTTGCGAATCATTTATATGCCGTCTAATATACACAAAAATACAGTATAATATTTCTTTGGTAATTTTTTAATAGTTTGGGAATGAAAGGATTAACTACCGTTCTTCTGTTACTGCCTCGTAGATCTCTCGACGATCTCAGGAGAATTTGCACGATAAACACACCGTAACGAAAGGGATAAATGTTAACTGACCTTTCGTTGTTTATCACAACTTCCTAGACGGGCCTTAACTTCCCCTATGAGCGTCGACTTCGACGGAATGAAGTTTGCGTAACACGTTAAAAATAAATCTGGACTTTAATTCCTAGATGGTCGATGCTTTCGATGCGGCTACTAGATTAAATTACTCACGTTCTATACGTGTATAATTATTCATTAAAGCTAAACGTCGTCGAGTACGACAAGAATGGAGACAACAGAGGAGAAAGCAAAAACACTGACACACTAGTATTTTTCTATCGTCTCTTGCAATTACAGGGTGTTCCAAGATAGCTTCGACTCCCGGACATGAGGGATTCCTGGAATGATTTGAAGTAAGTTTTTCCATATCGAAAATGTTAACAAAGCCTCGAATAACATTTTCGCTAAGACTAAAGTTGTTTCAAATCAGCCCAGGAATACCTCATTTCCGGTAATCTAACCTATTTTGGGACACCCTGTATGTGTACTCCGTTCCCATCCAAGTTTGCCCGTGAAGGAATCCGATTTTTTTTCAGTAGTTGTTTTGTTGACGAGAAGAATAACTGAGATTGTTTCTCTATTTTCAGCTCGGAACCAGTCGCCAAGAGGATCATCACCAGAGAGATCGGTGAACCCCCCGTCGACGAAGGCGTCGCGCGACAATTTCACGCCGTTTCCGTGATAACGTTCTCCGAAAGCTTGCAAAGGAAACTGAATAGAAGTGAATCATGTCGCGATCCAGATGTTCCAGCGTGTCCAGCAACGACTATCCGGAACATTTGAATCCGTTCAACGAAGAGATCACCAATATGCAGCCGCCCATGTACCGAGACGGGAAAACGAAAGACACGAAACACAAGTTCTGGACTTTCGGGAGAAGCAGAAAGAAGAGGTCCAACAGTTTCTCCATCAAATCCACCTGGTAAAATGTTCGATATTGTGTATCGCGCGGAATAACCAAACATTTGAACCTGAGGGTGGGGTCGTTTGAAAATATATAGGGTGGATAGACTACAGTAAGTGACATGTACCAGTGAATGAACATTATACACAGAAATTAACGAATTAAATATTGATTTTGTTTTCAATTCCTTGTCTCATATTCAAATCACTGGTGAAATCTATATTTTTGTCTTTGTAATTCAATTAAATACATTCTTCCCAACTTTACAAATTTAAATCTATACGTTATAAAAAAATTTAATTTTCATGTGCAGAATATTTATTGATATCATTATCATTTAAAGTTTGACTATAATTGTTACGAAATCTCTTAACTGTTCATTTATTGGTGCGTTCACCCTACATTATTATACCGTATCGGAAACATTTCTGGATCTTGTAGGAAGTTTTTGTATTGTAGATGTATATCGTTGCGCCGAACAGAGGTCGTATCGAAGGAGATGTTTGAAGGAAGCAGATACGCGCTAGATTCGAAAGTAAATCGGGAAGAATACAAGTTTGTTGAACTTGAACTTACCCAGTAAGAGTTAAACCGCACACGTGAATCGTGTCTGAGACTATGGTACCTGCGTCTGGCCGTCATCCAAGCTACACAAATAACGTAGAACCTAACGTACCAAACGATCGACGTCAGCTCGAGTTTCGTCCAAAACGCCTGTGCGCGATTTCTATTTGAAGCAACGTTCTTGTTCAGCCTTTTCTACGTGTTGTAATTACTCGATCAGAAATCAGCTTGAAATTTTCTTGTATTATACCACTTCCTGTACATACATATATCAATTCGATTTCGTGGATCATCGTTTGTTAATTTCTGTACGAAAGGTCGATCGAAAGATGCGTCACAAGACCGTATAAAATTATCCGTTGATACATAGTCTGCTGAACCACCGAAGCTCCGATGAGTCCGTTTGCTTCTGTTGTATGCCAAGCTATCGATCATTTACCGAGCAGACACGGACGATTACGGTAGTTAACTGTACGGAAACGATTACGATCGACATTACTATCGCTAAGCAAACTTCTATGTTTGATCTAAACAACGTTCATCCTATTGTCTAGATATCTTCGAGCAAATTTTTCCTTTGCTTTTCTCGGTGAAATTGTCTTTAACGGACGACGAAACGCCGACTTCGTGCGTATTTTCATTGGGAGGAAAGAGTTACGGTCTGATTGTTCGTCGAAATTAACTTCGGCAAATAGGTATATGTATAAATGTATATGTTACAGTAAAAGCGTTAATTCAGTGAATGTATACATTTCCTAGTCGATGTATGTCTTTACTAATCGGGTTAGTAAATGTATTCACAAGGAACGAAGTTTATAATATTATCTAGTAAATAAATACATTTACTAGAATTAGTATACATTCTTACCCAGATAACAGATGACGCCTTAAAGACGTCTTAGACCTAAAGTAGCCGTAAAATGGGCGTTTTCGAGGCGTCATGTGCTGGCTGGGTTATATTCGGTTCATACTTCTACTAAAATTGTACGTAAATGACATTGACTTCACGCTTTTACTGTGATACATACACTACTTTTTGTTTTCATGAAGGTTCCTCAGAATAATCGAGTATAATTGTTTACGGAGTGTATTATACCCGAAAATTGGTAAATTAGGTACTAAAACTAATGTAATGAAAAACATTCCTGTTTTGTTTCTATTGTTTCAATAAAACAAAAGACTAAATTGTACACCATATGGAGGACCAACGTGTCTCGAACAGAAAGTATATTTCAAAAATCGTAATCACTCGACGAAACTCCGTAATCTTTCCGTACTCCATGGCACCGAAGATACTCGATCTCGTTTTTCCAGTCGTGAATCAGTCCCCGAAGTTTATCTTCGGAAACGAACCGTGAAGCAACTTTGTCCCCGGCCGATTCGCAGCGCAATAATTTGTCAAACCGTCTCCCATTTGTTAGCCTTTGTTCCGTGTCAGGATTTATCCGTGGAGAGATTCAGATTGCGTGAATGGTATCGTCCGGCGAGAATATCCGCGTGTGGAAATCACCGAACAACAGTGACGGGCTTTCGGGCGTAATCGACGCCACTCTGTCGTCGTCATAGATCTGTTTGCTTGCTTGTGCAACGTAGCTCGGATAAAATAAGAAAATGATTACTCCTGATGTCAGTCGATCTCTACATACATATGGAAGGCCTGACCACCACGCGTCATCCGTATTCACTGTTCCGTTTCTTATCCGTTACCTCGACAACTTGTAAATTTGAGACGTTGATTAATATGTTGTCTCCGAGACTTTTGGCTCCGCGAAGACCTCTGTTCCCGTTCGATACGCGGCCGACAGATGTTCGAATGCAAATTGGATCATGGATGATCGAAGCTGGAAGACCTTTGCTCCGAGCAAACGGTCCTGTACGCGCGATTAATTCCGACGAATCGATGCTTCGTTCAATTTTGGTTGTGTACAATTACGTATCACACGCGGATAGTGCGTACGTTATTGCTTGTGAGTTAATAATATTTACGCGACCGTCAGTCGGAATAATTAGGTAGGATAAATAGCGTTGTCGTACTCCTACCAAACACGAATTGCAGAGGATTGCAGGGTTAAGAGCGCAATGTAAACGAGCAGAGTCTCATCACCTTGTCAGCGTATAAACGTGACACAGATCCGTTAACACGCTCGAACGCAAGCCGACTGGCACAATTATTATCATCTGACGCGCAGCGAACTCGTTAATTCATTCCTTCTTCTCTGTCTGATAACTTCGATCGTGTTGTTTTCAGGAACGGGCTGTTTGGGAAACGGAAGGAGGAGAAAGCGGAACCGCAGGAGAAAAGGTCTACAATCACTACCGGTAGCTATGTTTGGAAAATTCATTGATAAATGAACTAGAAGTTTGGCTGAATGGGTCGAAAATTATCGGTTTGCTTTGGTCTTTCTTTTAAATAACAGTCTCGTCAACCTATAAAAGGGAGCCTTCCACGAAACCAATGGCTCCTCCCCGACCTACAAGGGACCAACAAGAGTTCGACGAAGCTCTCAGCACGTTAACCAGAAGAAGAAAGTACACTTTGGACAATTCGTCGAGATACAGCTCGAGTTTAACCGTGAACGGTGATCCTGCGAGGATGTACGACGGTGTGCCACAGGACACGACCACGTCCATCATGGGTGAGCTCACCCCGAAACCACCGGCAAGAAGGTGCGCGAATTTTAGTCTTAACACTAAACTTACCGAACTCTTCGAAGAGATAGGAATTAGAACGGCAAAACCGGTCATTTGACCGGTCGTGGTAGATTTAGCGGTAAGGGGTTATATACTTTGAGCTGTTGAATAAGAGAGAAAATTAAACAATTTTTTTGAATTGTTGAATTTTTAATAAACAATAATTCTGCATATACAAACAACATTTTTAACTTTCCATCTTATTCAATAGCTTAATGGTACGTAATCCTTTAGGTAGTCTGCTTTCAGTAGTTAAGATTAATGTTAATCTTTCAATCAGATTTGGCCAAATAAGCCCCAAGCCAACAGACAAGATTCCGCCGTTGAACTTCGAGGACAAATCCTCAAAGGAGAACGGAGATGTAACTCTTCGCGAGAAAACACAGGAGAAAACGCCCATTCCCCCTTTGTAAGCGATTGCGATTTCGAACGGCTGTACGCGCCTTCTCAAGTTGATACAGTTTCGGAGCATACGGAAATTCGATTTTATTTCAGGCGAAGATTTGGTAACAGATCGTCGCAAAGAGCGAACGCGATTACGCTAGAGTCGGAAGAGGAGGCGAGTCGATCGGGAGACGCGGCGTTCTGTGACGAGAATGAAAATGTTCCCGAGGACTATGTCTTCAAAAGGTTCACCCAAGACGCTGTTAGGAAGTCCAATCTCTCGATAAACAGCTGCATCTCCGTTGGAAGTACGATGAGTTCGTACGGTCGGAAAAAACGGAGAGCACCGCAGCCACCTCGTCGAGTGGAAAAAATAGAGGTTAGCGAGGTAAGTCTGAAGAACACGAGAACGGCTGCTTTCTTCATCTAGCAAAGTGAACGTTTCTTAACTTCTTGAACGGATTGTTTGTTCATTAACTGCGTCGTCTTTTCGTAGAAGACCACCGAAGCACCTAACATAGAACTTCAGATAGTGGAACCGATCGACATAGTGAGAGTTACCGAGAACATCGACCAGATGACAAAGAAGAGTAAAGATTTGGACAACGAAGTCGATGAAACGAAAGGAAAAAAGTCTGCAGAGTCTACTACGGATGCAATTCCACCGACAGAAGAAACAACGGTAAGGGATACTCCCGTGCAAACTGCGGGAAATCACGCAGAAGAAACAGAAAAATCGTGCCTCGAAGTGAATCGTGGGGGTGAAAATACCGTGAAGATAGAACAGACTGAATTAAGGGGCTCTACAATGGAAGATCAAGAGAAGCCGAACGTAACAGAATCCAAGGAACCCACGAAGAAGACGGAAGAAGATGTTCAAGTTGAGTATCGCCGAAGTTCCCAAGAGAATGTAGAGATTATCAAGGAAGTCAACGAAGTATCGCCATCGGAACTAGACGAAGTTTGCCTAAGACGAAAGAGCTCTTCCGGTTCGTTATCTAGGAGCGACAGTTTCTCGGTGAAAGATGAAATCGAGAAGATCGAGAGGCAAATCAAGGCCCTCGAGGCGAGAGATGCTTCCAGAGAATCAACGGAGGACACGAACGACGATCCGCATGGGAATACCAGACAGTCGATTCAAGCGAATCGTAGGCACTTCTTCCAGAATATGGTCGACAATGACAAAGCAGACGCGGTTAAGATAGAATTTAAAGAATTCCCTAGAGAACAAAAAGACATTCACGTTGTGAGACTAAACGATTCACCGGTTCCTGTGGTGGCCCCTAGGAAACCGGTGAAAGTGATCGAACTTCACATATCCGAACCCATTAAACAGGTGGCGGAGATTGTTGACGACATTAATCCGATACCAAAACCGAGGAGGCACAGCGCGTTGAGTTTGAACGATACTCGATCAAGTTCCGTGGCTCCAATTGAGCAACGAAAGAGCCGCGATGAGTCTAGAGGAAAGTCATTCTAGAATTTGTTACTGTGGATCATTTAATATTATGTAGAATGTTGTGCAATCATTTCGGCTTCTAAATTAAATGGAAAAGAAACAGCTCCGTTGATTTTTGTCGGAATATTCTTTAAAGACTGTGTAGACATCGTGTACATGTGCCTTTATTTAAGCTTACAGTTCCAGTTAACTCTTTGAAGCGTCCTCCTCCTCGATTCAGATTCCATGTAGAGAAACTTTTCGATAGTGAACAGTTTGCAATTAGCATTGAGATACGGTGAGCAATCGCTGATATTGTCGTACTTTTCTTTCTGTAGATATTTCAAAGAGTTACTAGGTGTAATAAGTATGCGTATTATGTACTTGGAGCCTTAATACTATAATGAAACAATAGTTTCATCGACTTTGGGCATAGACTATTATGTGATTGTACATGTCTACCATTTACTTAGTATATATTTTCATTATTTATTGATACGAAATAAAGTCTAAAGATTTAATTATGTTTATGCTGTAGTTACTAGAGGCATTCAACAGTTTCTTATAAGATAATACAAGGAAGCAATTCATCCTGTATCAATTTTATTTGTAATATTTACAAAATTTATTTCGTAGAATTTCATAAAATCAAATGATAAATATCTATTAATAATAATTATAATGTAAATATTTTATTTCAGTCTAGTAATGTACAGTAGTACATGTCTTGACAAAATATTAGAAGTTATATATAAGAACACAATAGTAAAATAAATTCGCATTAATAGTGTTAATCTTACGAATTTAAATATTTCTTATCCTTTTGTCTTTATACTTTATAAATCTGGTGATATTTCCGTTTACCGTGGACACAATTGCGACATTGTCTCCTAAAGACTTTTTCTGTTGCCGCACCTATTTTCATATATGCATAAAAATAACAAGTTATTCACTAGCGATGAATCTAGATTCGTTCAAATGGATATCTTAGAAGAGACTTGCCTTATTCTTAAACAGCGGTACTAAAGCGTGCAATTTTCCTACTAATTCAATCTCATGGGCTAGCTGATCGCTGTCATCTTCCGAATATATATCCATTATTGCATCCAAAGCTTCTGCTATAACCCACGCCTTCGATTCCGTCATACAAGCATCTAATAAGAACACTGTTACTTGCTGAAATATTAGTTTTCGTTATAAAATATCATTCAACATTAAATTCTGATACAACACACAAATCTTACCTTAACTAATTCGTGAGTTTGAGGAACGTTATTATTTATTAAAATCAAAGCAAAATTTCCCAATATTCGTAACAAATTTGCTCGAACATTAGCATTTGTACATTGGCGTTCTCCGTTTAACATTGGTTGCAAGTCAGTTAAAGTTAACTGGTTAAAAACATTGGGTTTAACTTCGGATAATTTTTGAAGAATCGCCCTCATGGCTGCAGTAGCAGATTCCAATAATTCAGTATCATTTGGATTTGCATCTTTGAAAACAACTGTTCCAATATTGACCCACATTCTAAATTAGAAATGTAGAAACACTTTTTAATCAAGTCGTTTTCTCATTATTAAGATTGTAATCTTAGATGGACGTTGAAAAGTATTTTACCTATATATTTTTTCCATACCACCAAGTGCATCAAGTTCTAAACACGATATTAAATTGTTTAAACACAGATATGCTCTACAGTTTAGGGTATGCATTTGATGCAAAATAGCTTTTCCATCGCCATTCTGTTCCAATATTTCTACTGTATCTTTATCCACTGCTGTAGTTTTATCCCATACTTTTGCGATTATGTTACAACTATTGAAGACCTCAATTATTTCTAGAGGTAAAGATAAGTTCATTTTATTCAATTTATCACTCATGCAGATATCATCTATACCATCAATCTCACAATCTGAATCTTCCAAATTGGAATCATTGTCACTTTCCTGATCTTCGGAACATAAATTAGCTAAAATTTCTAATGCTTGTTGCTGTGCTCCAAACAATTTTCTACTGTCCTGTACTTTCTTCTTATGGATATTTGAGAAAGCATTTTTTTCGTAAGGCAAAATTGATATGAAGTTGCACATCAGTTGTTTGCAATCAATGGAAAGTGTTTCAGAGAGACCAATTATTGCTTTACAAACTGTACTCATTGAATTATTTTCCACACAGTTAGATAAACCAATCAGTAATCCTGTTACAGCAGTTTTAAGGCATACTATTTCTGATTCATTGGTATCATTTGATTCTAGACTTAGCAATTGTAGAAGCGTATTTTCACAACATTTAAGTTTTTTCACAGCAATAGAATTATCTTCTGATAAAGACAATAAACACTGTACAGTAACAGTGGCAATTTCCATACCATAAACAGTAATATCAAGGAATTTTGTTAAAATAGATACGAGATCCTCTTCGTTAGAGTACTTTATTGCATACTCATTGTTTTCACACAATGTCCATAACAATGTGACTGCTTGGACAAAGGCTTCTTTTTCATTATTTACTTTACTTTTTTCACTTTGATTTAGTGTTGGCTGCCAGTCTATATAGTACTACAACAGTAAACACAAATAAATCTGACAATAATAAAAGAATATGTTTTCTAACTTACTTGTTTCAATGAACTACAGAGTGGGGTCATGATATCATCCTTCATTAAACTGTTATATGCTTCTTCTTTTCCATTATCTGCAATATACCTTAAAGCACTCACACTTCCTGATCTTACAAGTACATTACGATCAATAAGTAATGGCCCTATCATTTTTGCAATTCCATCTTTTGCAATCTGTACAGCAAGTTCTGAATCACAAGACATTGACTCTAATGTCTGTAATCCTGATAGTTTTTCTTCAACATTAACAGACTGTATCTATAACATTTATAACTTAATTATTCAAATGATCACTGTTTAAGGACAGAAGTTAACAATGTTTGTTAATTTCTCAGTGAAATAATACTAAAAGAATTATACATCTTACTTCTTCGTATGCTCTTTGAAGAGCAGTTTCTCGATCTTCGTTAATAACATTCTCAGCTTCCGTCACTTCAAAGTCTTTAACAGATAAAAGCCCCGTAGGATTTTCCTTGTGAGGTTTCCTTCTGTCTCTTTTCTGTTTTCCCATTTTCGGCCAATATTAAAAGTTTTCGCAGGTATTTTCGTGCAACATACTGTTATCTAGGTATACAAGGTTAATTCCGGTTAGTTAAAAAACCACGTGTTTTTCCCAGCCTTATTATTTCACTCTCTCTCTATCTCTCTCTCTCTTCATTCGTCTTTTATGGTCTATTTCCATGAAGAATATTTCATTAAATAGAAACGAAACTTTAGCTATTTCGATATACATATTCCAATTATATAGTTAGAGATTTAAAATATAGAGCATTGTTTAATGAAACATTTTTTTATCATCATTAAAATAATTTTCATGGGAAAATATTTCTGTTTATGTGCATTTAACAATGATACTCAGAAATCAAAGTACGAAAATGTGCGGTTTCGTCTATTTATTTTTTCAAGATTATTATTGTTTGATATTATTTAAATATACATTAATTTAATCGAAACATTTAATGGCATAATAACAAATACGTTTATATTTTTTGTTTTTTTGCTGTGTATGCATAATTTTAAAGTTGCAAGAAATTACCCATAATCCACATTGTAAACCATTCTGCGCATGTCCATTATGATTTTATTTACAGTCCCGTATCTATTTAAAGACTCAAACAAAGTAATTATTCAAAATTATACGTAATTGTTTACACAGTTGTACGTATTTTGTTGTTTTAATCCCCTTGAGTAAAAGTTTCTTTGCTTATAGTAACTTATTTTATGTTAATACACATTTTGGAAAAAGAAAAGCCCTGAAAATTAAGATGCTTAGGTACGGTCCTAATTACATAATATGTATAAAAAGTTCCTTTACGCATGCGCAAACAAACCAGCTTACCTATACAAAAATTTTTGCGGCTCGTAGACGTTTTTGAATGTGCGTTACAACATTTTGAAGCATTAGTTCGAGACGAAGTGGACGAGTTGTCTTTGTTACGCCATCGAAGGTTTTTTCATTGTGACTGAATACTGTAAGAATTCATTTGAAAAATATAGATTATACAATCAGTTTAGAATTTTAATATTGTTTTAATGGTAATTACTTTATTAAGGAATTATTTGGAAGTTTATTTCCAGAATAAAACTGTGTCAATAGAAGTTTCATGTCCGAGTACAGAGTGGACGCTTTTTTTTCCGGCTTACATTGTACATAAGCACGTGTCCTTTTATTTGAGATTTAGTATAAAGAGAAAATGGAAAAAAGAGATCTGTTCTTATTGCTTTTATAGTAATTTTATAGAAACTTGTGGTTTATTAAAATACTTAGCAGCTTTTTTTTCGGTATACTTTTTATTCAGTTATATTTTCTTCGGTATATAAATTCTGTTTACATACAATATCTCATTCAAGTTTTGATTTATTACTCTTACTTAATATTCATTAGAAAAATCGATCGACCAGTTGTGGTTCAAAAATATTTATTCGTTAATCTGTCGAGTACATTAATAGATGTCTTTTTTTTTTGTTAAACTTCTACCAGTTCGACCTTGAAGCTGGGCCTGGCACTGATGCTTTTTTTTATCTCAGGTTGTAAACAGATATACGTTCAGAATAGTTTGTAGTTACTGGAAGTAGAAACATAGATGTATTCCTTGTTGTTCAAAAAGTACATTTATTTATAATAAAGAAATATAAACTTTTTGTGCTATGTATATAAATAGAAAACTTAACAAGTTTCTAATTTTCAGGAAGTTCATGTAAGTCATGTCTGAAAGAGGCCGAGGTAGAAGTGGTGGCCGTGGACGTAGCCATGATGACAGAAAACAACCGTCTCAGTCACGCGGTGAATTTGTCCCAGCATCACAGCCTTCAACAAGTGCCTGGAGTCGTAGACCTGGTCCACCACAGCAATCTGGACCATCGTCCCAAACACCGTACAGCAGAACTCAAGGAGGAACACAGGTATGTTAACAGATGATTTGCAGAGCTTAAATTCCTTTGTGTTATGAATTCTGATTGTTATCTTTCGTAATGTGAGTATGATTTTAATTGTAAAAAAAGTGTTGAATTTATTGTACATATCTGGATGCCAGTGCCAGAATGTATTAAATGCACTTCTTTTTTTAAAATGACATTTTACATGTGTCCTGTATCAAATTTTTCAATCTTTCAAATGATAACTATTTTGTTCTAAGTCATTTAGTTTTTAATATAATAGTATAGAACTGATATTACGTCCATATCTTGGTCCGAACCAATCACATACAAACACACACACCATTCTACATATTGAGACTTGTCTTAAGTCCATTCAATGGTTTGAAGACAGTAATTGTTTCTTATTGAATTCTTACCGAAAGGTTCCAAAGTTACAAGGTTTTTTCAACTAAAGTTTTAAAAAATGTGATTTAATACACCCTGGCTCTAGGGTTTGGATATGTACTTTTTTGTTAAACAAATTGTACAAACTTGTCTGTTATCTATGGTGGAAGCCAGAGGCAAGCACCATGAAATGAAATATAAAAGTACTTATGAGGAAATGTAAAGATATAAAAAATTGTTATTTTTAGTGTTCTAAGGTTCTTGACGGTTTGTAAATGTGTTTACTCATAGCATATTGTTTGCCCTTTTTTCATTCCTATTGACATTCTTCTAGTTAACCTTCTAAATTCATTTAAGAACAAACTGTTTATACACCTACTTTTCATTTATTTATGATTATATTACTAAATGCTTTTTTAAATACTAAATTTTAGTTCCCTTTTCTATTGTGTTCTTTCATGACAAATTTCTTTTACTGTTAGTATCTCTCTTTATGAAATCGATTCGTAGAAATCGGGTGTATAAATACTTCTTTTAATCACTATACTTAATTAATAAAATTGTTAAGTAATGCATACTATTGTTACATTTTCTTTGCATAGAGCAAGGTTTATCCTGCAGTAAAAGGTTCGGTGAAGGTTAGTGCTTGAATTATTGTTTAGTTCGTTAGCGTAATGTTGCGTACCCGATATATATTTTATATTATTATGTTTTAAGTGCCCTTTGTATCCATATTGTATGTATTAGTCTTTTTTTCTAGTATCCCCTATTCATGCTAAGTACCGTTAAAACACTTTGCACGATTAAATTTGTTATTCTGTATATTATTTTTAAATATTAATACTGTTTACAATTGAAAAATAATGTATTATAAATACACAAATATGTGTATTTTCATTATCATATTAGAGTGCCACCCGTGCTGTACAACGTACAAGTAGTGCCAGAGGTGATGGTGCACCTGGTTATGCAGCAGAAGGTGGACCTGAAAAAATGGAGGGTGAGTTAAGTAACTAAAACATGTTTTTGCTTTTTCCTTACAAATTCATTTATATGCGCTATGTGTGTTTCCATTCATATTTCCAGTTGAAAGTGCGGCGGGTGCTGGAGGTGACGCGGGAACGCTTGGAAGAGGAGCTATGCGTGGTCGACGACCTTTGCCTGCAGAAATACATACTAGACCAGCGAGTTTAGTCACCAAAAAAGGTTCTTCATAGATGTATAGTTTCCCTATTTGAATTATAAATGGTATATTATATGCCACTTAAAAAATGTGTATTACATCAACGTTGTAACTTCCAGGTACAACCGGAACGCCTACTATGTTGCAAGCAAATTTCTTCAAGTTACTTGCAACGACCGATTGGTGCCTGTATCAGTATAGAGTTGATTTTGCGCCTGAAGAAGATCGCACCGTTATACGAAAAGGTCTACTTAGACTTCACAAGGAAAAACTAGGAGCATATGTCTTTGATGGAACAGTACTTTATACAAGTTCACGTATTCACGATGTAAGGTTTCTTGTTCGGAATTTTGTTGGATGTACTTTTAAGTAATATATACTCGTGATTTTAGACTTTAGAACTCTGGTCTGTTAGACAATCCGACGATACTAAAATTAGAATCACCGTACGTCTTGTCGGAGATATGACTAAAGGTGATCAACATTATATTCAATTCTTTAATATAATAATGAGAAAATGCTTATCTCTGTTAAATCTCCAACTTGTTGGACGCGATTACTTCGATGCACGTAGCAAAGTAAGTGAAGCTTGAACCTTTAGTATGTATTGTAACACAGGATTTATTTATCAATCTATGCATAATTATGACGCAGGTAGAAATTCGTGAGTTCCGATTAGAACTCTGGCCTGGTTATGTGACTTCCATAAGACAACACGAAAGCAATATTCTCATGTGCTCAGAAATAACACATAAAGTTATGCGTCAGCAAACCTTGCTGGATATACTGAACGATTGTTACCAACAAAGTCGCCATGAATATAAGGCAAGAATAATTATCAATACTGTGTTTTAATTTTAGTCGCGTACTAATGTAAAATTAGGTTAATTTTTAGAAATACTACCAAGAACAAGTTATGGGTTTGGTGGTGCTTACGGATTATAATAATAACACGTACCGTATAACTGATATAGATTTCGATGCAAACCCTAACTCGACGTTTCAAATGAAAAGTGGGGAAAGTGTATCTTATAAGGATTACTATAAAAATTCGTGCAGGTCAAGCCGAATTGATATATCTTGTTCCTGAATTGTGTCGTGCTACAGGTACCTTCTGTCGGCATTTTCCTAATTTCAAGTTAGCAGCTATTGTATTCTATAAAAAATCATTTTGGTTCTAGGGTTGACTGATTCTATGAGAGAGAATTTCCATTTGATGCGTGCGTTAAGCGATCATACACGCGTGTCTCCTAAAGCTCGTATAGAGAAATTGATGGCGTTCAATAGAAGACTTCGTTCTGAACGTGCTATAGTGCAGGAACTTAACGAGTGGAATTTGAAGCTTGATGAGAAATTGGTTGACATACCAGGACGTATATTGCCCCCGGAAAAAATAGTGTTTGCCCGTAATGTTTGTGGTTCTGCTGGACCGTTAGCAAACTGGACCAGAGAGCTGCACAATAAAACATTGTTCAACCCGACCAGGTTGCGCGATTGGGTCGTAATCTGTATGTGCCGTCGTATGGAGCACGATGTTCAAGTAAGATGTTTTGCAGTTTGCCATAAAATTTGGATTTTCAAAAAATCTATAATAGTAATTTTGCCAATTCGAATTGTGCATATATATGAAATTGTTTTCTGTTGTGTTTCGCAGCGATTCCTGGGGATCTTGCAGGAATGTTCCCGTAAAATGGGATGTGCAATCGAGGCTCCCAGGATTTGGGATATACCCGACGATAGATCGAACACCTACTCTGATGCATTGGAAAAAATCATGAGTACCTCGAACCCAGAATTAGTGTTCTGCGTGGTATCGAATAATCGAGCTGATCGATACGGTGCTATTAAAAAGAAATGTACCGTTGACCGACCAGTACCGTCTCAAGTTTTCATGGCGAAAAATTTGTCACCGAAAGATCCGCGATCGATCGCTACAAAGGTGGCGATACAGTTAGCGTGTAAATTGGGCGGAGCTCCGTGGAGCGTTGAATTGCCACCGATTAATTTAATGGTTGTCGGTTTTGATGTGTGCCACGACCCGAATGATAAAAGTCGCGACTTTGGTGCAATGGTTGCATCTTTGGACAAAAGTTTAACGAGATATTTCAGTGCTGTAAGCGCTCATACCTTAGGGGAGGAAATGTCTAATGAGTTCTCCGTTAATATAACGAAAGCTTTACACTCTTACAGAGAATTAAACAAGTGTCTACCGTCACACATTGTGATTTACCGTGATGGTGTAGGCGAAGGCCAAGTTCCTTATGTTTTTGAACATGAAGTCGAACAAATTAAATCTAAGTTAAAGGATATTTATGGTGATCCCTCTGGCGTCAAAATGGCGTTTATCATTGTGACGAAGCGCATCAACACTCGAATTTTCCACAATCGGGAAAATCCTCCACCAGGAACAGTAATTGATGACGTCGTTACAAATCCAATGAAGTACGACTTCTTTATTATACCCCAAAGTGTTCGACAAGGCACGGTAACTCCATGTGCGTTTAACGTTATTGCGGACACGACAGGCTGGAGAGCTGATCAAATGCAAAGAATAACGTACAAATTGTGTCACATGTATTACAATTGGTCTGGAACCGTGCGAGTGCCCGCACCTTGCCAGTATGCTCATAAGCTAGCATTCTTGGTGTCACAATTCATACGTCGTCCACCAAGTTCACAAATGCAGAATCTGTTGTATTATTTGTAACGCTTTTTTTCATCACATTCGATATTTTTCTTTTTCTCCAACTGACCAGAAGGGAATAGTTTCCAGACGACAGTGTCAACAAATTTATTTTTATTCGAAATACTTCGTTATAGTACTACGTGCGTAGTATTATTCACATGTATTAGTTATAAGCAAACTTTTGTACTTGACAAAGATGTGCGTCGAACATGATAATTCGAACATATTTTCGTTTTACCTTTTTACATTAGTAGATCATTTAATTTTTTGTGCCCTTTCCAAAGATGCAAGTATCGTCAAGTTGTACGTAAAGTTGTACGTAAAGTTGTACGTAATTTTTTTTAAATTCTACTTACAATTTTATTTCCAACTCTGCCACATTACGCGGTAGTTTGAGTTACAAGTTACTTTAAGTATTGATGTACAAGAGTGATCCTCTCACTGCGGTCGGGAGTTGGGCACAATTTTATTCCAACAATGTATCCTGAATTTTGAACCGATAATTAAATAAATTAATTGTTAAATGTGGACTCATTCAAAAGTATTATTTTATTATAAAAATTGGAATGTCCATGTTTAATCAATTGAAATCAATTATCGCTCCTGTGCTATCAACAGTGTGGACCTGTTAACAGATTTATATGCACCGACACAGTTTTAGAGCAGCACAGCATTTGATTTGCGTAGCGAGAGGATCACCCTGTATTATAAATTAAATTCGTCCTATTAAAGTATCATGTCGTGAGACTTTACTTTTGTTACAATATCTGATGTTATAAGTACTACTTCTTTGATCTTCAGTTTTTAAGAATGTTACCATTAACAGAAGTGTTGTAAAATTATGTTACACATAATAATTAGACTGCGGATATATACTGTTTAACAAAAGTTAGAATTAAATGGAACTTTGTCTGAGTTAAGGTTTTCATTAGTATTCAAATCAAAATAAACTTTTCACTGTACCGAGTTTTAGTTAGGAGGTATTCTATAAATGTAGAAGATTCTGCAGTCTAATAATTACAATGTAAAATGATGCTCTTAACAATTATTCAACTGCGGGTAGTGCTGTATATTTTTTTATTCGAACATTGTGTTGTATTTTATAAGAATTTATGGTATTAAAATGTTATATAAGAGATTTTTTTTAGATACAATTGGTATTTTAACTTTGACATTGTATTACCATCAAAGGAATTTTAGGAGAGTTAGAGAAATATATGCGGAAGTACTTTTAATTTTGTTTGTGTGTGTGGTGTGTGTGTGTATGTGTAAAAGCGAGCATAGTGTCACCTAGTATGTGTTCCAACAATTGTTCTAGTGAACACGTATCTCCAGTAGATGGCTGCAGCATTCTCCACCTACAGACGCTTTCAAACCTTTCAAACAGTACATATCTGGAAGAACGGGAGTAAATAACGAGTGAGGTTAAATGTATTGAATTAAAAAAAACAGTTTAATTTTCTTATGAGCACGTAATAAAGAACGAGGTACATCATTGAAAGTTTACTGTTTGCTTTTCTTATATCATATGCTGTAAAAGTTGAAAGATTTGACTACTGCTATATATTATTGATATAATTTTATTTTATAGAACAATGGGTGAACGTAAAGGAACAAACTTATATTACCCACCGGATTATGATCCACGAGTTGGTGGACTCAATAAATTTCTTGGTACCCATGCATTACGCGAAAGAGCACGTAAATTACACATGGGTATCCTTATTATTAGATTTGAGATGCCATTTAATATATGGTGCGAAGGATGTGGAAATCACATAGGAATGGGTGTTCGCTATAACGCAGAGAAGAAGAAGATTGGAATGTATTATAGCACACCTTTATATCAGTTTCGTATGAAATGTCATCTTTGTGATAATCACTTTGAGATAAAGACAGATCCAGGGGTAGGTTGTTTTTAATATAAGCCTCGATATTTTTAGTTACATAAATACTATCTCAAATATCTTGTCTTGCAGAACCTAGACTATGTAATTGTGAGTGGAGCAAGACGGCAAGAGAATAGATGGGACCCTAAAGAAAATGAACAGATTGTACCAGAGACAAAAGAAGTGTCTTGTAGGCTTTATGATGATGCAATGTATAAATTGGAACATGGTATAGAAGATAAGAAAGTAGCAAAATCAAGAGATTCTTCCTTGGAAAGTGCAATAGCATTGAATGAGGCTACATGGAAAGATGACTACACTTCGAACTGTGCACTACGTTCTGCATTTAGAGTATGTCATGTATAATAATTATTCAGTATGATTTTATGCGTTACATCAGTGGTCTTTTGATTATTTACTGAAACATGTACTGCATTCTAGATGAGAAAAAGTGAGTTACAGAAGAAGCAAGGTATTGATCAGATATTACTTAAAAAAAGTGGACTAAATATTGATTTAGTGCATGAACACGAAGATGACGTGAAGTTGGCTAGGTTGTTGGTGCATAAAAAAGGTATGATAATTTGAATAATACATTTCTTTCAATAATTCGAATATTAATATGTATTTAATGTATTACAGATGGAAAGAAAAGTGGTCACCATCCTTTAAAACGATTGGTCTCTATTGTACGTTCCAAAGATAAGTTGAAAACATTATCGCAGTCTGCGTCGAACAGTGAGATTAAAAAATATAAAAATGACATGCCAAAGCTTCCTGAATTGAAGCCACAACCCTCAACTTCGAAAACGGTGACCAGTGCACTAAGTACGTCGCTGGTTACTTACGATAGTTCTGATACGGATGATTCATAGTATTTATGGCCAATGATTAGTGTAATATATTGTAAATAATATTTATAATCAATACAGACTGTACTATTTTGTTTACCATTTTGCATCAACTTTTATATTATGGTAACAAATGTCATGATCAGTGCAGTGAAAAGATTATACTCTTTTTTAGCATTGTTTTATTGGAACAGATTTTTCTTTTAAAGTTTCTTTACATTCTTTAATGATTTACAATCTAAGGTTAAGAACTTCTTACATATTTATTAAAAGTTATTTCACATCTATATGTTCATAAACAATCTTATTTTTATACAACTTTGTAATGTTTCCATTTATACATCAAGCAAAGGCTGCTGTTCTACAACTGCAGTGGTTGCAGAAATTAATCTTTTTTTAACTACGTGAATTTTTTTATTTGAAAGACAAATAATATAGCAATGATCTGGATATGTTATGGATATTTTGTTGAAAGCTTCATTGCTAGGAAATCCTTTAGGATCAATCTTATTGGTCAATGTAACTAAACCTACAATAATATTTGCAATCCTTTCATCGTTTTCCAGTTCACCTCCAGACTGAAAGAGTAAAATGTTATTGAATTCCCTGATTAATATGCATTTCTTGTCATATATATGTTAAAAAACATGGTTACCGTTAATACTGCACCATCCTCTGTTAAAACCAAGTATCCAATTTGATCTGGGATACGTTCTAGCAACAGCATGGTTGTATCTGTAATTGCAAAATTCACAACTGACATGTCTCATTGTACCAACTCTTTCTAGCAATATTTGTTGACAACTTTTTAAATTCTAACCTGCTCAAGAACAAAACTGTAGTTGTAGATACGTTGAATGTAACAATTGTTACGAATTTAAATACGTTTAACGAAGGATTAAAGAAATAAAATAATTCTACCAAAGTTCATGCTTTAATTCCATTGAATTTAAAACCAAATGGATTAAACCGATGAGCTGTCATAACAACGAACTGATCTCTTTGTGTAGGGGCACTGGTGATGGTGATTCGTTCAAGTCGGCAATGCAGAATTCCCCTCGTGAAACGTGACATATTGCAGAGTCAATTAAAATTTGAAACAGAGTGGCGGAAACAGGTAAAGAAATACTACTTTATATTCTACTTTAGTTCGAATTCTTCGAGTCATACATGCTCTAAAAGGAGAACTCACAGTGATCCTCAATAGTTGAACAAAAATACAAATAAGACCATTTGTAGATACAGAAATTACTTCTTAGCGGTGTTTAAAGATCTTAAATAGAAAAGATTGGAATAGAATTTTGTAATGTATAGTTTACAATGCGTTTAAAAAAAATTATTACATATCATTAAATTAATAGTAAGAAAACTAACAAGGCACAACAATTGAGTAAGTTCTCTGTCGATGGTTCAACGTGTATTCTTATTTTTCATAACTTTTTGCAAATTTACATAAAAAAAAAACGTTCACAGTTGCAATATTTTGTGCAAGTTTGTAAAAATTCATTTATGTCAAAGGGATTGCGCAGGGCTGCTATCAGCGAGGGTGGCGCGTGCGCAGTGTCGTCTCAGTGGTTCTCTGCAGTAGCTTGTCCGCGGTATCATGTACGCAGTCATTCGTCGCGCGACTTTCGAGCCGCGCTTATCGCCCCTTTCTTTCGCGAAGTCTTCTCGGCCGTGTATGCACGCGAAGTTTAATCGGGGAACCACGTGGCTTCCGGTGCACGAATCGCTCTTTCAGCGAAACGGTTCCCCGGTAACGTCCGTTCGAGTTTGTTTTCGTAGTATAATCGTCGCGAAATTTTACACGGGAGACGTTCGTCCCTGTCGCCATGGTTACGTCGCGCGGGTAACCGGAGAGACTTTCTCCACGTTCGAATTCGCGGTGACGGTTTCGTCGACGGTGCATGTTTCGCAAAACAGAGACTATCGTCGCCAGTTTTTGTCTACGGTGCGGTTTTCGACGAACGTTGTTTTAGTGCGCGAGCGTATCGAGTTCCGAGGAAGTGCGGCGAAATGTGACTGAATTTGTTCCTGCCTGTCATTGCGTTCCGGCCAGCGGAGTGGACACACCACCACGCTGCTATGTCTAGAAGGAAGCAGGCGAAGCCACGATCCCTCAAACGTGAGTAATCTTTCTTTCGTTTCGACATTATTATCGAGTGTATACAGGACCACCGTGCGCACGTAGATGTTCCGAAATTCACGACGAATTATCGCCACCGTCCGAATTTATCGAGTGACGCAGCCGTTTAACCGTTTGTTTGCTTTTTCTTCCCGGTTTTGTGTTTACGAATTCGTCGCTGACTGTGGCGACACGTGTAGCTCGCAGTTTCTCGAGACCTTGAGCTGGTCGTGTTCGAAAAAAAAAGTGCTTTCTGTGCGGTGATGGTTGTTTTCGAACGGAGGGCACGTTGCTTTATTCTTTTATGCGCGGATGCATAATAATGTAGGAATTGTTTTGAAACGCAAGTTGAATGATGCAAATGCATGGATACAGGTCACGTGGTACATATATACGTTAGAACGGTTGCGAAAGATGTCGCTGCAACGAGATTTGAATCACGTTACATTTATCGATAGATCACGGACCTGATGCATTTATTGCGGGTACTACCTAGAGTTGGGCAGAATTTTATTCGAATAATACACAGTGAAAAGCAGCAGTATCTGAGGGTGTCGTCCTGATCTTTAAACAGTTAACGAGAATTAAATAATTGTTCGACAGATGTCGATTCATTCATAAACAAGTATTATTTTATTATAAAAATTGAAATTTCCACGTTTAAACAATTAAAAATGACGAAATACTTTTTTTTTTTTATCTTTTATTCGTTATTCGATATTTTTTATCTAGATAATGAGTTTGCCCATCTCTGGTGCTACCGACAGAAAATTATAATGTAACGTGGAACGTTTCTAATCTAGTACATTGAAATACAAATTTGCAAATAAGTATTCGCAGTCTATAAAATTACAAAATTTACTGCATTTTGTGTATTTACTTTTGTAATGAATCCGCGAAGGTCCCAGTTGTAGCCATTTTGTTTCATAAAAAGAAAGAAGTGCTCTTTTATAGATATCGGTTAACTTCACACTAAACAAACGTTACACTCTGCGTACGTAACGAAAGATTAAATTAAAACGCCCTCCGCAAGAGGATATCACGTGGAGACGGGTAGCACGTGTGTTTCAAGTAAACGGAGAAAGAACGCATAAATCGAATTTGATCCTCGGTGTCTTGAAACTTCCGGAATCACGTTCGACGGGTGGTTCCTACGGAGGTGTACAGGTGTCCGCGAAAGAGGAGAGAAGTAAACGGGGAACGGTGAAAACGTCGCGTTTAAATGGGAAACGGAAGTATATAGGCGCAAAAGGGTTGCTCTCTGCAGCGATGATCCGAACAAGATGATGCAAGCATACGTGCTTCGGAGATAATCGGGGATAACGAGAAGGAGCAAGTGAGATGGAGAAAGAGGGCGACCAGATGATAACGGGGCGAATGGGACGAAGAGATAGACAGAGAAAACGATGGTAACAGGGTAAAATCGAGACAGAAAGGGGAAGCATATCGTGTACACAGAGGGAGAAAGTGGAGAGGGACGGTTGATAAAGAGGTGCTCGTGAAGGGAAATAGCGATAGAAGCTGCTCGCATAGAGTGGCTCCCCGTGGTAGAAGGAGAAGAACAAGAATGGAAAGAGGAAGACGAAAAGAGGGAGACAGAGTCAGTAGTCAGCCAGGATGGAATTAGGTGGAAACCCGCGGGACCGGTGCCTCTCCCCACGGAATTCCCGGCCTCTGTAATCACCAGTTCTCCTATCCTATCCAATTCTGGTCGCGCTGTTCCCTTCCCTATATCTCGCTTTTACTATTTTCTCACTTCCTTTCTCTCGCCGCCGCCGGCCTTACCATTTCTTTTTCTTCTTCTTTTTTATCCCAACCTCCGCGTTTTCGTTGTCCTTCAATCTTCGTCTAACGTTCCGTCTCTGGTCGAGCTTGTTCCCGCCAACGTCGTCCCAACTATTCCTTTTCTTGGAGACTTTCTGTCGTCGCGGGACCATCATGTGTTTCTTCGTTCTTTTCAGGATCATTTAGAGTATATTTTGTCATTACAGTAAATCCTCGGTGAGTGATCGAAGACTCCTTGGCACTGATAATGTGAGGTATAAGGCAGTATTACTGTTCAGTGTCGAATAGTCTTCGAACACTCATCGAGAACTTCCTGTATACCGTTGTATGCCACGAAGAGGCTGTCCACTTTTCGGTTGGCCCGCCCCGTAGACCACGTCTCGTATAATAATTTAACGAAAAGCCGTCGACCGACTTAATCCTCGGTTAGAAGTTGCATTATAATCACTATAACCACCGGACAGGAATTAGGGCTGTCACTGCAAAAACTAATAGCGGATTAAGTTTTAGAGGAGGCCCCCCGGTTAAAGGGATTAAACCGCGTAAGCTGGGAAATTTACATTGCACCCGCGTTGGCCAACGAGTCTCTTTCCGCTGGTCCAGGCCTTTCTAGAGTTATTTAATTATTATTAATCGATCGTGATTCGTCGTAATTTGAGCCTCACGAGACGAGGCCTCGGGAAAACGCGGAAGATCTTGGTAAATGAAACCACGAATAATCGTGTTTTCGGGTCCGTGAGTTAATTAGCAGATTATTATTATGCATCGATACGCGAGAAACGCAAATTACAATCACGATTCTGAAGCGCTAATGCGCGGTGATTCCTGGTCATTGCGGCCTGCTTTACGTTCCGTACGATCAGTGATTCGCGAATATATTCCAATATAGTGTCGAATATTAACGGGGAACATTGATACGAAGTTTCGAGATATAATCGACAAAAAAGAATTCGTATTCAATTATATACATTGTGCTGGAAGAATATACAGTAAAGGCTCCATGAGAGTCGTATAGGAAGTTCCTTGTGTTAATAAAAATATTTTACACGGTCACCTCAAAATTTGGATTGTTGCGATCGATGGTATCGTCGACAGAATGGTCGTTTCCGTCGAGATGTGATTGTATTTCGTGGACGAGAGTGACGAGCAGAAGTAGTCGAAAAGCCGGCAGCGCAAACAGATGGGGCCCTCCATTAACGCAATTACGAACGGTTTCCGATGGTATCTATGTACCTCTACGGATCGTTCACGTTATGACGGGCATTGGAATCCATTAATACAGCTTCGGTTCTGTCCAGGTTCATTATCGTGCATTAATTAGCGACACCCTATATCACCCAATGGGCTCCGCTACGCTATCGGGTCGGAGGCTTGCTATTTCGTGGCTAACCGCGTGTCCGTGTAGTTCTGGAACGCGGAGAGGAGGGGAGGGGGAGCTGATGGTGGTGGTGGTGGTGTCCGCTGATCCGATGGAACGACATCGAATTGCTTTCGCCGGAAATGCGTGCGATTTCTGCGCTCTGTGTTCCTTCGACAACGAAATTATGCGTTCGCACACACACACACGCACAAACACACACACACACAGGTGTATGTGTACGCACACCTTGACCAACCACTCGCGTTTGATCGATCGATTCGGCGTTATTCGGTGGTCGATGGCGATATGTATGTACACAGAATGAGTCAATAAAAACTATTATCTAAAATAACTCTTTATCTATTGGTTGTATCGACAAACATTTACATTATGTAGTATCTTAAGGGACGCATTGGATGGATACAATTTGATTGTATAAATCTTATTTTTTGTTGAGATATCAAGATGCCTGTAAGTTTTTTTAAGGTTAATGCACCTTTTTTTTTTAATACGTTGTTGACGAAAGAAGGAATTCAGCTATCTATAGCATGATGGTAATAAACAGATGTATCGACCTTGAAAAAACTTGAGGTCACCTTGATATCTCAAGAAGAAATGGGATGTAAAAGTGAAATTGTATCCAACCGATGCGACCCGTAAAATGCTATATAATTCATAAAACGTTTCCTGACACAATCAATAGGTAAACGAGTTATTTTAGATAGTGGTTCTTATTGACTCACCCTGTATATATAGCAGTACCATGGATACACGGTTTCCACGTAGCTAGTCGAATAAGGAAGAATTTCCGAGAAGAATTACTTCGACCCAGAAACGTGCGAGTGGCAAGGTAGAAGCAAGGTAGAACTGTTGTAAAGGTTGCTCGGTTAGAACGGCAATACGGGGGCGTTCTCCAGATGTCTGTCGTGGTCTGTCTGTTTCTACTCAGAACGACTCGAGAGTTCGGAACAGCTTCGCGATGAAGCACTCGTTCTACTGCGGGGGTGGGGGTTGAGGAAGAAGAATCGTATTGTTGGAAATTATAAAAGATTAGTCGGGGGAATTATTCGGAGGATGATTATATATAAAAAGAGAGGGTGTCCCGTTTAAATCGCCCCACTCGAAACTATAGACGATATTAAAAAAGGTTTCAGATGCTAAGATCATATTAAAAAGCTTTCTGACGCGAGTAACTTTTATCTATGTGGTCGCGTAGAGGTCACACAAAGGTCAACTTTGTTTTTTAAGCTACTCGTTATTCCCATGCGCAAAGTACTAACTCACTTACAGCGAATTCCAGTAAATCCTCGATGAGTGTTCGAAGGCTCCCCGGCACTAAACATTAAATATTTCATAAACCCCAATGGTCATATGCGGTTAAAACAGATCTCATTGGCTTCGGAATTCCAAGCTTTATCACTGTGCGAAGCTTAATTAAAAAGTCACCGTTACACCTGGAGACCTCTCCTTGTCAGTGCCTAGAAGCCTTCGAACACTGATCGAGGATTTACAGTAGTGCATTCAAAAATATATAACTATTCCTTCTGGAGGATGAATTATAAAATTACGAATTGTACAATGCTTTTCTAGTGTTCATGTTTCTTTCAAATTAACGTTCATCATCGTGATACGAACGTGATCCACGGGGCTGCTCGTAATACGTACCGTTGATGATAGTAAAGTTTTATTATAAAGACACACGGGGAGAGGCAGATGAGGTATACAGAGAGGCATCTCACGTTCGCTCGGTATAGCTCGCGTGCGCGCAATGGAACGTATAAGAAGTGTACGTACAAGCGGAGATAAAGCGGTCGCAATGTGTTCGGGACGTTTGAGACTGTTTTAAAAGTGGCCGGGCACGCGGAAGGCTGCGCCTCAGCGTAGCTACTACCCCCCAGGAAGGAGAATAGCGACGACGACCGGGGGAAGGTGGTCGGAACCGAGAGAGACATTCCCGTGATGCGGTATTCCTTTGAGGCGAGGCCCACGTGTCGACGTTGTACGCTGACTTGGCGTCCCCTTTTTGCGGCGAATCGTGCGTGGCCATACGCAACTGCTTCTGCCATGAGAATCGCAATCACCCGGCTGTACACCTTTTGTACGTGTGTCGCGACCGCGTGCACCAGTTGCGCCCCGTTTGACCTCTCCCGTCGTGTTCCCACTTTGACTTTGTTGCGAGCCTGGCATTGCGATAAAAAGGTCAGCCAGATGACGACGACGCGTTCGCGGCCGTTTGTACAGCGAATTTTCGATGAGTGTTTGCTCGTGTTGGTAGATTTAAGAAGATAATTCGCTAATCGTTACTCTGTTCACCTTAATTTATCTTTGTGAATTGCGCGTAAACAGCAAAAGTGACTTCTGTAATTTGACTAGATAAATAATACGAATAACTTGATTTCGAATTCATGGCACTGCGGGGGCGTGACTTTGATCCAGAAGAAACGACTTGGAACAATCCACTTAAATGATCCTTAAGATGTTTGGCACGGGTGGGAACTGTAGTTCCCAACATGGGCGAATCTCGCGGCCGCTTGGGAACTATAGTGTCCAGGCCCTTCAGTGCAATGCCCGTCTTTGGGGCATTGTGGAGGGTACTGATACGTCTTGTATAGCTACGAATGAATTTATAGTAAAGGAAAAATTTGGTACTACAGTAAATCCTTGATGAGTGTTCGAAGTCTTCTCGACTTCGTGTCGACTTTGATAATGAGATTTAACACAGTGATTGGAATTCTGAAGCCAGTGGTATTTGTTTCAGCCTCATACGGCCATTAGTTTGTGAAATATTTAATGTTCAATGGGGAGGCTGCCTTGGAACACTCATCGAGAATTTACTGTAGTTCCTCCAGGCCATAACTATCGTATGGACACAGGGTCAACTCGTTACGATGCCTCGAAGGAAGACAGGGAACGGTTACTCCCGATTACCGGTTACGATAATCTCGCTAACGATATCTCCGGGGGGATCGTGGGCAGGTCGTGGAGGTAGCAGGCCCCGGAGACGTTCCCATCCCGGAGAGAGGCTCGAGGATAGAGAGAGGCAGCAGCGGTTAGGAGAAGCTGGCAGGGTTTCGAGTCATTAATCGATACGCCGTGAATAAAGGAGCGCCCTGCGGGTTATCCGGAGCGACTGCTATCTCTGGCTCCCCGGTTGCAGCCAGCCGTACGTCTTGGACTCGTGACAGGCAGCCAGACAGCGGAGCTAGCGAGCTAGCAGCGAGCAGCAGCCATTGGGGAAGGGCTGCTCTGCTGCGGTGGCTGGCTGGCTGGGTGGCTGCTACAAGGGAAGTCGAGCTGATTCCCGTGGGAATCTACCCCGGCCAGCTCTGACGCGGGCTCAGACTCCCGCGAGACCCTGGCATCCGCCCGACGAATACCCTCTGGCTCCGACACGGTACCTGGAGCACACACCCGGGATATTGCGGATAACTTTGGTGCGACACCATCGAGTTCCGATCGAATATTTCGTCCATGAATCGATCTCGATCGATCGAACGAACGATCACCAAATAATGATCATAGGACATCTTTTGGGGGTTCGTCGAAGTACAGTAAATCCTCGATAAGCGTACAAAGGCACCCCATTGAACATTAAATATTTCATAAACTAATGGCCATGTGCAGCTGAAAGAAATATCATTAGTTTTAGAAGTCGAAACTTTGCTGAACCTTGTTAAAAAGTCAGCATTACACCTGGGGACCTCTCCTCGTGTCAGTGCCGAGGACACTCCTCGAGGATTTACTGTAGCTGGAGAATCGGTTCTGCTGGTTCTCCGAGGACACTAGGATACCATTTGCTTCCTTTCGTTTGTCTATATTCATTCTTTTCGTATAGAAGTCACTTTGGCTGTTCTCGTTGACCCCTGTTTGTTGGGGGATGCTCTGCGATTCCGAAAGATAAATTAGGGTGGGTAGTGTAAGGAATGTGGCGAATTTTCTTCTTAAATCTACTAATCGGATTGTGTTGGATTTATGTCGTGACGTACACACCATACTGAGAGAAAATTCCTTGCGTTCCATGCATGTCGCGTCTCGAAACACCCTTTTCCAGGAGAGATCCTGTGTGGTCCTCTTGTGGGGAGGATTTATCCTCAATATGCAGTTATCATCTTCGCGCATATAGATTGGCTTATAACAATACGTTTCGCTAGCATTAACCAGAGAACCAGGTCTACCCCACCCTTTTACATATATCGAATCATCGTAGTTCTAAACGAGGACTTTCCAAAAATCTCCATGCCAGCTGAAGTAATCGTACACAATCAGAAATCCAAAATGGTCCAGGATAGAAACTACCATATTTCCCTGTACAAATTTATCCCTCTCGACCCGAACGATCGTCCACGAGTTTCTTCATCTGGAAAAGGTGCCCTCCAGCGCAGTTTTACAGTCACCTATGTCACGCGTCGTTACAAATGTATCTGCGAAGCGTTATCGAAAGTACAACGTACGGGGTTAAGCCGCAATATGCAGTTATCCCCCCGGTCGAGGGTGCACGTGGGTTATAATAATACGTCCGTTTAACGTTACCGCGGGTCCAGGACGGTGGGGGGAGTAGGTGGGCCGAGATTGCGAACTGTATTTTCGAGAGAGCTTACACCGAAGGCGTCTTTGTGCTGGGAAGAACAGCCTGCACGCCTAGTCCAAGCCAGGAGACCGTATTACGTGCGCCTCTTCTTACGTTCATATCGTACATAAACACAGGTGCACAGCCATATAAAGCTACACGTGGGCCACACACCGGGCTGCTCTACCCGAGAGATGATAGCCAATCCCCTTACCTTTACGATTATTGTCCGACCGGGCTATTCTGCCTCACCGCCGAATTGTTTACAGTATTTACGATAGATCGAGTCGCCAGAGAGCGGTACGAGATGCATACGAAGCAGCCACTACGTATTCTATGGCCCCGGGTGTTAACCCTATGGACCGAGAAATTGGGTTTTGACTCTTGGATTCCCGACGTGGATCTTAATTTGTTGGGCCGCGATCTCTCCTAATGTTCCCGCACGAGATTCGTTCGATTCTCTATCAATATCTATTCGATCCGCGAATAACGTTCGGGAAGAATTTCCACCGTTGAGTCGGAGGAGATCTTCGAAAGAATTCCCTTCGACGACAATAGAAGCCGAGAGACACGCGGTCGAACGTTTCGTGGGGCGGGGTGGGTGGACGGAGAAGTTCAACAGCAATTAGCGGGACAAGGTGGAACCGACGGAAAAGTCTTCCTCGCCGGCTGGAATTCTCGATGATGGATGAACCATTAACCACCGCGTTTCGGTATCGTCAGTGGCAAGACGCACTCGACAGAAGCCGTGACAGCTGACAGGACGGCGGAGGGTGCGAAGGTTCAATCGAAGGGTGGTGGTTGCCAGCGGTGCCCTCGGCTGATGTCTTCTTGGAATATTTAAGAGCCGTCTCGGCTCTTCTTCTTCTCCATCCCTTGCCTCTCGCCGTGATGCGCTCGTTGTTTCGCGTCTCTGCAGGCTAATGCTCTCTGTGTCGATGGGAGGACGTTCAGCTGGCTCTCTCCGAAGGCTTTCCAATAAAGTCGATGCTCGTAGGACTCTTCTCGGCGGAGGAGCTTCATCAAACTTTCGCGATTACCATCCACGAGAAACGTATAGCTGCCGTTTTCGTGGCGAACCTCTCTGCCCCTTTGCCGCGGGCCTCTTTACGCCTGTTTCCTTTTAACTTTAGAGATAAGAGTGTTCCGTTTAAGCGTGACCCCCCTTCCCGAATATCTTTCTTAATTGGCGAAACGCAGGAAAGTATTTTGTACGTAATTTTAATGGTATTAAGTGGTCAGTATCCTGCAAGCGTTGTTTAAGCAAATGATTAAACATTGATTTTTTTCTATTCTTTGTTTCATATTCAAACAATTTTCGCGTCGCTGCTTAGAAATGTTCATTTACTTAATATTGTTCGTTCACTGGTGAAATTTGTATTTTCTTCTTCTCAATTTAATCAATAACATTTTTCCCATTTTTTAAATTCCATATACCGTTGAAATGTTCAATTTTCCTCTGCCACATATTTATTAATTTCGACTATAACAGTCACAAAATCTCTTAAGTGTTCATTCATCGGTGCGTTCACCCTATAACCCTTTTGCCGTGGAACAACCTTTTTTTTACTCCGAATCAGATTTCGTTAGCGCTCGCAGAACCTATTTCAGGCGCCGCAGTGAAAATTTGATCAAGTAGAAATGAGAATTAACCGAGCACGGCTGTGAGCAATGTTAACAGAGGTTTTAAAATCGCGTTCTAAAGGGTGCGTTGGTCGATATCGCGTGAAGCGTATCGAGTTATACCGTGTTGCGTCAGGCACGATTTACCCCCGAAGAACCGAACCGCTTTCGGTTGTTGTATATCATCAAAAAGCGAAACGACGAGCCGTGTTTTCGGGATGAAATATACCCGCGGAGCGCACTGACAGTGGCGCTGCCGTATAGTACAGCCATCCGTTTGTCACGTGGGACCACAAAATTAAACTTAAAAAATTACACCCCTGTCCACGTGGCCAACAGGTCGTTTGTTATTTCGCGTGCATCCACCATCCCCTTCTCCCTCTCGGGTCTCTCCTCTTCCTCCGGCGCACGCTATCCCTTCTGACTCGCAAGCTGTTCGATCTCTCTCGCTTCTGTCCTATTCGACGAACTTTTCACTCCGGCCGATTGCCAGCGTTTTCGAAGGTGTCGAATGCGGATTTTTTTTTCCCTCCCCTATACATTCCCGTATACATTTTCCTGGTTACACGGTAAACAAAACGGTGATATGCGATGATATTGTTAAACTTTCGTATAAAAAGGTTCATTCCCGTTAATGGTAGTAAATTAAATTAAATAATGCATTTTTTTCGGGATACAGTCCAACTTTTCAGACAGCGAAAGAGCTTATTATCAATCGTCGTCTCGGGGTGTGTGTTTGTGTGTGTCTGTTCTCGCGTTACTCGAAATCCATATTCATGTTCTCGAGAAACAGACGCTTGGTCGGGTGGGGGAGACGCGGGACGCTTGTTTTCGCTTGTTTTTCCTCGGAAATACCACAGATTTTTATTCTTGGGCCGGTGATATGCAAATGGAATGGAATTAATGGTCGCTTGTCTCTCTCTCCGCAGGAGACGAGGAGTGGGAGGAGGACGGGAACGAGCAGAATGTCCTGGAGGTAACCGAGCAGGATAATAATGGAACAACGGGAATTAAGCGTGAGTGTTACTAAATACTTTATCCGTTATCAAATGTTTCCGTAAATCTGCTCTCGTGAATTAAACGCCTGTTTTCTTCTTGTGCGTTTTTTCACTCCCCCTCTACATTCTTTGAAATTTCTCCGATCCCAAGCAAATCCAATCTTTTGATTGCAGAGGACGACGAGGAGGAGGAAGAGGAGGAGGAGCTGCAGCGAGCGTTCAGCCGTCACTCCGAGGGTGAGTCGAACAATATACATAATTGTCATATAGTGTTGTACTGCGAAAAATTAGCGACCGTAGGGCACGCGCTGTTCCTCGGCGAGCCAGTTAGAAAGCATCAACAACACACAACGGTTACATTCTCAGCCCTGTGTTCGGAGATCTATTTTCGCGAATCTTCGGGGCTGCTTTCGAATACTCGGGCACAATGAAGTATTGCTGCCAGGCAACCGTCGTTATGCACGCAACAATGGGCCAAGAATCGAGGCGGGGGAGGGGCTCGTATGGTCGAAGGAGGGTGGTGGTGCATTCTGGTGCATTACTTTTATCAGTTCTCGCGGGACGTTGCCTTGCACTACCCGTGCGACGCAACAATGCGTTCAGACGCATCGTCATTGTTCGCGGGGCCGCTCGAGAAGCACAACCAGACCCACCTTAGACTACTCTATGAATATGGGATTCCTGCAAGTCCCGAAGGATACTTCGAGATGTTGCGTGTCCCGTACAGAACATCGGCTGGCGACTGTACCGATGACTCGGCTCGTTTTCCACGCGATGACTGGGATTGCTGACAGGGTCGTACATTTTTCCACGAGAAAATGAATTTCTCCCGAACGATCCGCGGGGTTCGAGAATACGTACGCTCGCTGAATTTCGGATAGTGATATGTTTATTTCGGTTTACCAGTTTGTATTAATACTTCTGGGAAATTGATAGGACAAGTCACACAGGCAGCTGAGGGTGGAAATGATTGTTGGATGATTGTGTAGAGGAAAGTGTGCTGAAAATATTCCAATTTTTCGATATAAGAAAGTTGACTTTTCGACCAAATTGTCACTGAAATCTTCCATGCAGCTCACTCTGTGGACAATTTGTTTCCCCTCACAGATGTTTTATATTTCGTTCCAACGAAACCAGTCTTCTGTATATATTTTCTTTAATGAAATTTGAACAGAGGGGAACGGATGGTAATTATCGAAGCGAAGTATGAGAATTGCAACGTGGAACGACACAGCTTTCCGTTCGGTCGTCGCGTTAAATTTCACGGACGGGGCTGTTGTTTCCGGTCGGAATTTCGTCGCGTCTCCGTGCATACCGTATAGGGGGTGGGAGATGGAGAAGAAGTACCAGCCGCGGCAATTCCTTTCAGAATGGCAATAGGGGCTCAGGTGGCAATGGTGATCCCGATCCTGCTTATTATGTCGATATATCGCGTCCAAAGTACACACACGCGCGCGTGGAACAATGGTATCTTAACGATATAGAGACGGGGGGATAGTTTTCCCAATAGTACGTCATCAAATATCCATCGCACACTCTTCGGTTTTTGTTGGTATTCCGCAAAACCACGACGCAGCGCGTCAGCTCGTTTCTACGAAATCACGCGTGAACGAAACAAAAAAAAAAGTATGCACAGGACAATGAATTGGATATTAGCCGAAAAAAAAATTGTCCACTTGCAACGCGATTTTCCAGCCTCCGAAACGTACGCAGTGAATCTCAATTAAACGAATTACATCGATTCACGGGAACACCCGAAATAAACGCTCGGAGCCGACGGGAACATTTTCCACGAACAGCTTTATATGCAGTCCAGAGTATAATATTCTTCGGGAATCGACCACCCACATCTCTCGAGGATTTGTCCTTTTCATGTTGGAAAATTCTGTGTACGAATTATGTCGTGACATTGTGTTCGATTGGGGATGCCAAACTTAATACAGTAGTTGTAAGCAATGTCTTCTTCTAAAGCAGAGAATTTCCTTTGTTAGATTGACAGTAGGGGATGGCAAGTAGTTAAATAGAACCTATTAAAAAGTTTCATTACATTTTCGTTTCCTGACTCCAAGAGTGATCTTTCTCTGCTGTCGAAAAATTTCACGAACGGTGGTGGCAGTTACGTAAGCTCGAAAGATTTGCTCCTTTTTCGCGGGCGCGCACCCATCCCCGAGGAGTCAGGCGGGAGATCCGACTTTTATCCGCTCCACCCTGCGCTGCCCGATTATTATTTCAGGTTACCTTTCGCCAAGTGTACTTGCGCGCGCTTTATACTCGAAGGTAAAACCGGCTTGGAGGAGCTCGGAACGAGGTTGTATCCCCGAGGAGGCCGCCGACTCCCGCGGGAGATGCCTCCGATGCCTCTCCTCCTCTTTCTCCTCCTCTTCCATCTCCTTCTATTTATCTCTCTTTCTCCCTTACACCTTTACCTGGCTACCCTGAAAACATCGAGGCTAGGGCCTCCTTCGTTTCTTTAATACATAACCTTCTCCGCCAACGCTGCTCATTACCTCGGAATAAAATGACGCAACGTTAGCGGCACAGGATTTCCCAGGGACGTTTGTTCACCCCTTTTACAACCCGACGACCGTTTCCACGAATGGTGTGTGTATCTGTCTGGGAACGTTCGAATTTTCCCAGAGCTTACCTACCACGTTTCTATTGTCGAATGAAAAAATACAAGGTTTGCCCCTTGGAATCTTGTTAATGAGCATTTTCTTCTCTTCGAATGGTTTTTGTTCATGAAAGGCTATCACTCCAGTTTGACTAAATTATTTGTCAAAATGTCAATGTTATTTTAAAATTGACAAAAATTTATCTCGAAAGTATGATAAAAAGTAATGACATGGAGAGTGTATAAATAGAAATTGCATAAAAGTTTCGACCCCTAATTTAGACTAAGTTAGTCATTGTATACTCATGTATGAACATCATCGGAATATCATCATTATCCTGGGAATATCGACTCGGTTCTGATCCTTGAGGTGAACCAAAAGAGAGAGAGAGAGAGAGAATTGACGAGAATAGGGTTGGGATGGTTAACGCCTTACGCCTCTCACCGGAAGAATTCCGAGGGTGGTTTCTGCGCTTTGCCAAGCCGTTTTTTTTCTCCCTCTCCAGCGGAAAGTGTTGTTGTCGCGGCGAGTAGTCAACCCCGTTGGGTACCGATTATTCGAACAACACGCTCGTATCCGTCCTCCGTTTATCATCCTCCCTGTGCCCTTCCTTTCTGTCCCTTTTCCGTCAGACCGAACGCGCAGCCAATTAGGAATTACCGAGGCGCGTGCGTTATCGAGCAACAAAAGCCGAGAGACATACACCACCGCCGCTGAGGGAGGCTTTCTGAGGCCTCGGTTCGGATAGGTGAATGGAGGGACTGTGTGTTTTGTCTCGAATGGAAACAATCCGTAGTAATCGAAGAAAAGCTGAAACTCCGCGCGAACCCTATCTCTCTCTCGACGTGATCGACGTCGCCGCTGTTGAACAATTTAATTGTTGTCTTTGTCTCTCGGTGACAGACGCGTGGAATGATTGTGTTCGATTCCGAGGCAACGCTGATGGTTTGTTCGGGTTCCTGGCAGCGTTCATAATCGCAGACAGTTCGCTCTCCCTCGGTGAAATTGTGCGAGTCCTCTAAAGCCAAGTGTAGCACACATTGAAATTTCGTAACCGATTTCGACGAACGATCGGTGGATATACGCTTGCTTTTTCGAGCTAAAAATGCTTCGAAATTGTTGTTGGGGATGTTTTTTTTTATACAAAGATTCCGGTTGCTGATTTGAGAGGACTGTAATGATGCCCCGAAAAATTGTCGTGACGATCCCGCGACGGATTGAAATCACTGGCATTAAGGAAATGGGGGATCATGGTTCCCAACGGGAGAGGTCGCGAGGTTCTTCGAACTGATGGTGGGTCACGAATAGCGGGAGGATGGTGGGAAGATTATGCGAGTGTTGTTCGAGAACTGGTGTCTATTTATGTTCGTTAAATAATAACCGATAGGTACTGATAGTTCGAAGGTTGAACAGAAACAGAGTAAAACTCTATATCCATGACAGGGCAGCAATTTAGAACTGAATCTTCAGAAAATAATCGCCTAGTACTCAATTCATCCATTTCAAGTCAGCGAAAGCGTGTTTTAGTTAAAGGTGGGTAAATTAATTATCTAGATAAACAGGTTCGAATAATGAATAAAAGATTAATAAAAAGTGTTTCGTTTTTTTCGATCGATTAAACGTGGGAAGTTCAATTTTTGGAGTAGATACGCGGCAAACAATTATTTAATCCCAGTAACTATTTAAAGGTCATAGTGTTGGCGATACTTCGATACTTCGATACTACTACCTTTCACTAATCTATAATTCGAATGAAATTCTGCCGAACTCTGGTACCAGTTTGAACTTTTTCGGTTGTATCGACCGCCCGTGGTCAGGCTGTGACGGACGATGATGCAGGTGTTTCCGTCCGAGAAATTCACTATTAATAAGCGACGCGGGGCGAAATTTCGGCGAAAAAAAAAAATAAGTCCAAGCGAACAGGGAGAGAAAGGGAGGAGAAGCCAGTTTCCCCGTGGGAACGTGGAAAGTCCTGTAGCTAGTAGAGCCGCGACGTAGAAACCAAGAGGAGCAAGAGGACGCGGAGGTGAAGAGGGCGTCGAGGGACGATGAGGAGGAGGAGTAGGATGAAGAGGAGAGGAGAGGAGAGGGGAACACGCGAGGGGAGTTGGGCGAGAGGGTATATTATGGGGAATGCCAGGGGAATCCCGAGGGACCAGCAGAGCAGCCCAGTGCGCATGCGTCGAGCTGATTAGTTCTCCCTCTTCCCTTCTCTCCTCTTCCCTCCTCTCGCCCGTTCCCGAGTGCTGGCAGCGCCAGAGGAGAGCACCGAGTCCCGAGGGATCTGGCCCCGCTGCCTCTTCGCACTTTCCACCCCCCTCCCCATTTCACTCTTCTCTTTCTCCCACCGCGCATCCTCTTTCTATGTACTTTGCCCTCGTCTTTCCAGTTTCTCTCGATTCCACCGTTTCGCCTAGCTTCCCTTCTATTTCTCATTCGATTTTTTTTCTCTTCTTCTACCACGCAGTTCCACGCTCGACTCTGTTCCTCCGTTCGTCTTCCGACCGCGGTTTCCTCTTTTATTCCCACGTATCCTCCGCTGTCGCGACCGCTAATCAAGCTTCAAACCCCGTCGAACGGACCACTGGCACAGGAGTTGGTTGGAGAAGTTATCTCGGACAATTTTGTTAACGGGTGATTCGCGATGTCCAGGTGTGCACGGATCTCGTTGGACTCTGGGAGAATTGTTTCGACTATACACGAATTAATTACACCGTCCTTTATTGAAGTCTAATTATTGATTCGGTAAAAGGTAAATTGTACCGCGCTTGCCAGTTAGGTATGGAAATATGATTCTCCAGAGAAGGAATATCGTGGAAAAGTAAAGGTAACGTTTCCATAATTGACATTTTATTAGAATTCTACTTTAATTGTATTCGTGGATACGTACTTTCTTCTTCTTACTAAATCCACGAAAATACATAATTTTCCAGAAGAGGAATATCGTGGAGGAATGCACAGTGCTTCTATAATTGACACCGTACTTGAATTCTACTTTAATTTTGTTCGTGGATATATATTTTCTTCTTTCAGTTGAATCCACGAGTCGCGAAAAGCCTCGCGTTAATACGATGCACCCTTTCGCCCCCGTTCCCGTCCATTATCCATCAGCGCGGATGCCCCCCGCGAGAGTACATTTCGAGGCACGAACTCGCGGTTCTTCTCGAATGGCTCTTGATCAAGAGCAAGGAAAACGGCTTTACGTACAATGGCACTTTCTCGGTGCGACTGTACTCGCCCGATATAAGGCTGTCCCAGGTGACGAGCTGCTGCCTGGGGCCGTGGCATGGCTCTACGTATCCCCCGGGACCGACTCTAGGTCTCCTCTTCGTCTCTCTCCCTCTGTCTTTCTCTATCTATCTTTCGTCCCCTTCTTGCTCTCCTGATCCTCTCGTTCCCAGCACTTGCACGACAGGGGATACGTGGACGAGGGCACGGACGAACAACCTGCACACACTCGTGCGTCAATACCAGAGGAGATTCACCTGTGTTGCTTCAGAACGCTTCGAATCGGCTTTCAGCCTGTAGCTAGCTGAAAGAAATTAAAAACTTCTTTGATAATCGATGAATGCTCTAATTCTCATCGTAAGAAGTCGGAATATTTAATAATTAAAATTTTAACGCCGGAGCAATACTCGATTTTAAAAGTGCGTCAAATTCTGTCGACGGTTGATATTTAACTTTTGTCAGCACAATAAAATGAAATAGGAGAAAGTTTAATTCAACATTAACATAAATCATATTTCATTTTTACGGTGGTATAACCAAATATATGCCTCTTTCCAACGCACCTTGAGGGAGAACAAGGAATGAACAAGCACCAGACAATCGGGGACATGAGATCTAATCATTTACAAGCTTGAACATAAAAGAAAGATCGTTGACAATTCCGCAATCAGCCATAAAGTCATATTGAGTGTATTTAAAAATATTATTCTACCCTTGTGAAACTCGGCGAATGTCTTTTCTACGTGAATTTATAAAATACACACGGTTCTACGTGCTTTCCACCGTTAATTTCGCTGTAGTAATTTCGGTCGATTCTACATCCTTGGTACTTCGCAGATGCTCTTGTGCGCCAATTTACGGATGCAATTCTACGTCTGTGGTAATCTCCCAGGTACAATTTCAACTGTCTTCCGGCTCACGGGCACGGTCCTTCGCCGTTTGTTGGTCGTCGCAAATATACGGGAACCCAATTGCACGCACGTGCGATTTTAAACACGTGTTCGATTAGAAGGATACTAACTACGATCTACACGCGTGTGCGAAACTTTTACGAGAAAAAAAGCTGCATCTTGCGGTTCGTCTTACCTACGGAATATTCAGATTAAAATTTTTTGTGACCCAGGGCTATCAAATTTTCGGGAGCTCCCTTGCTCGAAGGCGGGGGGATTTTTTGTAATACAGCACAAGATACATAAATTTTCAAAAATTGAAATTTAGTTTTAAATAAAATTAAATGACATTTAATCATAACGAAATGGTAGGTTCAGAACGGGGACCCTGGAACGTGGGGCCCGGGCTACAGCCCTCACTTGATCCGAGGAGGACAAACGCGTGCAGTTGTAACGTTGCGTGGCACGGATACGGCTGCAGTAGAACGAGGAGGTCGGAGTCAGACACCGGAAAAATTTGCAAAAAGTGTTCTTGCCGAGAACATGCAATTACAGACATTCGATGGTCCTTCGAGGAATTTCAATGTTACTCAAAGTGAAATCTGGTTTGTGAATATCTAAAAGAAGCCTACCATCTCCTCGAAAAATACACTGTACCAGGCACAGCTCTCAATGAATATTCAGGTTATTTAGCTCCCTCAAGGCGTGTCAGAAAGAGATCTTGCAAACTAAATATCGTTTAATGATTTTTCCAATGGTTCTATTGATTACTTTAACACATACTGGGTACCACAGCAGGGGTTGAACATAAATTTTTAGTGTTGCGTAGTCTGCGCGTAGGAGAATGTTTGTAAAAGTTACGAAAAATTTTTGTTATCCGCCAACGCGCTGTTAAACGTTCCTCGCGCACGAAGAGCTACACACACCGGTCGTCCAGTCGAAGGGCATTTTGTTTCGTAATTATTTCCATTTCGTAATCACGATTCACACTGAACAAAACACACACACACACACAAGTGTTCGTGGTATAAGGATTCCGTGTGTTGTTCATAAACATCGGGGGGCTACGTGTGTCGGTAATAAACGCGTGCACGCGAACGGTACCGCGTAAATACGTGTGTTCGCGTGTAAAATATGCGTGCGTTGCAGCGGAAACATCCAACAGAACGTATATATACACCGGCCGCGCATTGTAAATCAAGCCTCGCCCGTCGCCCCTCTCCGCCCGTTATTCCACGCACCCGCGGAAAAATGCTTGGCGCAAAAATTGCATGGTTTTTTAATCTTCGTAGCTCGACGTAATTATTTTCTTCATCGTCAGAACTGCGTGTTCCGTGTTTCGCTTCTGATTCCGCGCTTGTAATTACACCCTTTTGCGAAAAATGTGATATCCCCCTTTTCGGTGCGGCCGCCCCGGTTGGCTGTAGCAGCGCGCGCTGATTCTGTAATTTGTAACTTTTTTCATTTCGCGTCGATCCAGCTTGGGAAACATTGAAACAGTTTAGCTGGACTCTAGGACGGACTGTTGCTTCGGGGAGTGGCTAGTTTCTGAAAGGTAGAGAACTTCTCCTCGTCTTGATCCGTCTGGCGATCTGTCCGATCGAGTACACTCAGCGTTTTACTTTGAAGAATTAATTAAAACTCGGATCTGGCTAGCGACCTATTATGTGAATATTCTAATTAACCCTTGATTAGTTAACTTGCCCTGTGTGACTTACGTTATTAGTGATCATTTGTAAAAATTGCGATTGTGAATGGAAACTCACTGTACTGTGATGAAATAATCATTTGACACAACTATGGATACAGTTTGATTTTTTTTGAGATATTAAGGTGTACATCAAATTGTATCCCTTAAAATGCTACACAATTCATTCAAACGTTTTTCGATACAACTAATAGGTAACGAGTTATTTTCAATAGTAGTTTTTATCGACTCACACTGTATTTTTCGATGGATCAAATGTTAATTTGGATCCCTGATTTCTAATACAATTTGGTCGTGTACGCGTGCGGTGGGCCCGGTAGGCTATAGCCAGCGAGAGCAGCATCAGACGCGGGTAAAATGCGATACGGTCTCTCGCGACTAGACCATCTCGTCCCGTCATTATAAACTCGCTCTACATATATATCCCGGCAACACTGTTCTACCCTCGTATCTAATATGATTGTACTCGCAGTGGTAAACTCCGGCCAGCAACTGTTACCGGATGGGGAACGTTCCGCGGTTCCGAAGACATCACGGATATACGCCAGATTAGTGTTTACACGGCGATGCTTCTGTCCGTTGGTGGTGTCATGTGGATCCAGAAGCTTTTCAAATCAGAGCCTCTACCATGATCCACAGACAATATCCGTTTGTATCGATTAATTGGATAAGCGAAATGATTCTCTGTGGTTCAACACTTATAGGGGAAGTGACCCCATATTCTATCCAACTTCGAATTTAATTGGATTTTGTAGCATGATGATATACAGGTTCCTGATAATATATGTGAAATATTAGGTGTAGATACTTGCTGAATTTAAATATACGGGATGTTCTATTTAAATCGACCCACTCGAATATCTCCGAAACTGTCGACGATATTCAAAAGTATTTCGACGGGTAATTTTCGAGGTAAGATTCGTTATTCCCATACATAAAGTACTAAGTCACTTATGGCGAATTAGTGTATTCAAAAATATACGATTCTTGATTCGTGTATCTTGAAGGTTCGTCACTTTAATTATTTATATCTTTAAAATTATGGACTCCCTACATCTAATATTTCCCATATATCATTAGGAACCTGTATACTTGTCATCCTACAAAACGTCGTTAAAATCGAAGTCGAACAAAGTTAGGGTCCTTCCTTTATCAGCCCATGGTCATCACGAGATTCATAATTTCCGCGACCAAATCAGCTTCGATGTCGATCCACGATAGTTCTAGGATAATTCGAGCTCTCGATAGCTCCTCGAGATTTAGCCAAAGAGTGGCACGGATAGAGAACACCACCTGTTATTCGCGTGGCGCAAACGAATGAAGAAGCCTCAAGGAAGTTTCCTCGGCTCGCGCTAATAACTCGAGGCCTGGCGGTGGCTCGTTGTCGAGGCGGTTTAGTCTCACCGTGGTAAAACTTGGTAACTCGAGGAGATAAAGGTAGTCACGAGTAGTCAGTGTCCCGAGGCCATACTAACGATCCCTCCTCCTAGATCGCGCTCGTATCTTCCGGTCTCATCTTTTGCCCGCGAGAAGAGATCTTCCACTCCCGTCTTCCAGCGGCAAGAGCCGCTAAGTCAGCGGAGCTTTGTCAGCCTCCCTGGAAATTGTCTCGCCTCGATTGTCGCGTTTTTCTTCTTCCGATAGCCAACGAAAACACGCCCTCAGCTGCCTCGCGGTGGACGTTTCTGCCTCTTGGACGATTCTTGAATTCCATCGTAATTTCCGGGCATTAATGCCCCAGGAAAATTGTCTATCTTGGAAGGAGTGTCACCCTATCTTTCTTTTCTCTCTTTTTTTTTATTATTATCTACTTTAATCGCTTTTCTTGAACGGCGCGTGAAGTTCCAAAAAGTGGCGAAGAATCGAAGGAAATTGAATTCCGCTTGGATTCGTTCGAGTTTATCGGAGAAGTTTTCGTTGCATCTTTTTTCCTGAATCTTTATTCGATTCTTCTGATATTTTCAATTATCCTGTTTTCAGTCTGTTTAACGAGGTTAGGGAGGAGGGGGCAACGAGAAAGCCTCGGATACCCCGTTTCGATATGCAGTCGAATATATTTCAGTCGTCGATGGCGGAAGTTCGTTAGAGTACAGAGGAAGAAATTGTATTCTGTCGGTGAATGATGTTCCGGAATACGGTATTAAGCTTCGTATCGAAATGTGACGGAGACCAGAGTATCTGGGGACCAGGAGAGGGCCGGCAGCGCGAGCTAACTTAACTTTCGTGCGAACATATAGGTATCGGGCGTCGCCGCTAACTTTATGCTAATCTTTCTCTCCTTGGGCTGTGACGCAATTCCGAATGGGACGAGGGAGCAGCTTCTCTCCCTTGTTCTGTACCCCTTTCATCCGCACCTTCGCGATTCTTTTCATTCCACGAGTAAATAATCCTGAGAAATTGCGTGAAATCTTTCGAAAACATTGCCGATTTGTCCTCGAATCGAATCTATACCGCTTCATCGGAGATCTATCAGACTTTACAAAACTATGGGAAAATTCTTAGTTTTCTATATGGGAAGATCCGTAAAATTTTCACTCGAATTCACGATCCTAGTTGAAAGAAGAGAAGATTTTCGTTGGAAATTGGACGCAGAGAAAAATGGGCTAATTTGTGCGTGACACTTTAGAACGGTGGCGGGGTGACCCTTTCGTTAGAGGCTGCGTCAGAAGGCACGGTTAGCGTAATAATTTCGAGATCCCAGTCACGCTAATTCCTCGACTAATTGGCTACGTCGGTATGATAGAGGGTGGTCCACCACCACCATGGGGTGGGGATAGGCTTACAGCCCGCGTGGCGTCATGTTTACGATACGCAGGTGTGCGCGTCGCTTTATGGCTCATCTCGCGTAGTGAACTATGACCTCGATCGATAACCGCGATACAGTTCGCCCGTCAGTAATTTCGGGAGATTGATCTAGCTACGATTCCCGTGTAGGTATTCTCTTTATTCGAAAACTTTTCGACTCTTTGTCCTGATATATTGTTGCGACGGTAATTATTTGTTTCAAAAACTTATGTTTTCATAATTTTAATTGGAATTATACTTTTAGTTTTATTAATTTTGATATTGATTTTTAATAGAGTATTGTATAATGATTGATTGTTTTTGGTTTATTTGGTATTTCCATAATAATTAGAAGAATTTATATATTTGGTAATCGGCGTATTAAGTTTTTAAATTTAAAATGATAATATTTTTAATAATAATATTTTCTATATTTTTTCTAGATTATAATGTTGGATGATAATATTTTTTTAGGGAGTAGATTCGTATTATGTGGGTTTATGTATATATTTAAACATGATCTATTTATTGAAAGATTTGACTACCTTATAAGGAAGGTCGTACGTTTCGAAAAGTCGTCGCGGGCAAACGGTTTCGGGGGCTGCAAAGAGACGTCCCAGCTGGGACATACGGCCAAATTAATTCCTGCGGAGCCCACCGGCGGAGATCTGTGCCGACGTGTACACGCGGGCACAGGTCCATCGGGGTGCCGCACACCCTTGCCAATGGTCGAGAATGTGTCGGTGTAACCCACACAGTGGCGAATCAGGGCGATCCTTGTGCGGCGGCGAAGTACAAGGAACAGCCACCTTTCTCGGAAAGAAATTAAAGTTTTCCCAGCGGTATACTTTCTCTTTTTCTCTCGTTCTTTCTCCCTTGGCTCTGCGGCCTGCTTCTTGTTCGTCGGGGGTGGCTGTCAGGGTGGGAAGGTCGAAGGATACGAAGGATACCGAGGCCAGGACATCGTCTTTGGACGTTGCTCCGCTCGAAGGGTGGCTCCTGGCTAGCCTATTGCTATTGTTTGCGTCGCTCCCAAGGGACGCGCCTGCCCTTAACAGTGGCATGTGCCGATGACACTGTACCGGGTGTCCAGTATGTTGTCGTTATACTCCATGCGAACCGCGAACAATCTTGATTCCCGTATCAAATTTTTCACGCCTTCCGATGGTAAAAATTATTTCAAAATTAAAGTTATTGAGTTATTGAGCAATTGGAATACTTCCATTCTGATAGATTAGATAAAGATAGATAATTTTTCTTTCATACTTTTCCGAAACTGTTAGTTTTCCTTTCCAATAATATTAGAAATTTAGAAACTGCTACCTGTGTAAATGGTTGCCTACACAAGTGTTAAGACACGAGTCAACTCGATCGAGGCAGTTATTGGTTGAAGCAGCCTCGCGAGGAAGCCTCGCAGTGTCTATACGTAGCTTAAGGATTACTAGGACGAAACGTTAGGCGAGGGTGGTGGTCGACTCTCATGGTGGGTTAATTGTTTGTTCGAAGACAAGAATAATTCATTGATAAGACGACGGGGAGGGAGCCAGCGAGACGGAGAATTACGGGGTAAGTAGCTGGCCACCGAAAAGCTACGGCACTCAAGCTGCTGGAATTATCATCGCTCATAAGTCACCGGCCCCGCGAACATTGCACCGCGCGGCGGCAGTTCCGTGGTTTCAGAGAAGAGATAACTCGTATAAATAACCCGGAAGTCCGCGGTGTACAATAGTCTTTTTTTACGAGTATGACTTTTGGGAGTTCCAAGGCCGCGCTTGGGACACTGTTGGTAATCAGTTTCTCGTTGCCACTGAAATATACCAGGTGAAACGAGGGTGGGGGAGGGGACGCGTTTTCCGCGTACAATGCAATTTCAGATTCGCTGTTACGTTCACGATGAGACGTACGGTCGTGCATCGATTGCCGAAATGACACCTTTGGATTTAGATTTATCTGTTGTCTGTCATCCGACTCGTTGGGTTGCTAAATTATAATTTTGGAAAGATAACGAAAGGATTCAAGTTTTTCTATTCGAAGTTATTGCCAGAATTTAAGTGTCGAACAATAATCGTGAAATATGAAAAATTCATAGTCAGGGAGAATTAGGGGATATTCGAGGAAAATTAAAAAAACTAGCGCGCTCGGCGGAAGGCTGGAAAGGCAACCCCTTCCTTCAGTAACGTTTCCAACTCAATATCCAGCTAATCCAATCACTGCCACACGCTTCTCCCCCGAAAAGAACACCGACCCTACCCCTCGTAGCCGGTAAAACCAAGCCCGTAGTCCCCCTAAATCCCATAAACAACCAGCTCAACCACCTAGAGAAGCCAAAATTAACTGTTCCAATCATCAATCTTCCAACGTCTGCCCGGGTAGTCTAGAATTACATCACGATTTAACAAGTTTAGATCCTTAGACCTCTCTGGATCATCAATTTTCCCGGACATCCGTGTGGAACACTACCGTCTTGTGAAAAAAGCAAACATAACATACGCCAAAATCATCGTTCTCGATCATCAATTTTCCAAGTTCAAATTGTGACCCCCGTTTCACTTGCGAAACTTTTTCACCCCAGGCCCTCAACTTCCCCAAAACAGTTCATCCAATTTTAACCGTTCCAGACCTGGTGGACATATTTGTGGACATAAAGTTTCTACACTATAGGAAATTTAAATACTAATTTTATTGTTAAAAGAAAATTCAGGTCTGAAAGGGTCAATCGTAGTCGATTTTCGAAAACCAAGACCCAGTTTCGAAGGCGTAGACAGCACTCGTGTCTCCGCCTACTAACTTCAGCATAATCGAACCGGAACAATTCGACATTTTCCCGTGTTACCCCATTCAGGATTCAAATCGCGCGCAACCCGCCGACAAGGGTTCAACTGTTCGGGGTCGTCCTCTCTCGACGTCATTACCGATTCTCACCGGTGTGTGGGGACACGCGTGTATATGTATGTATGTATGTATAAATTTCGACGGCACTCGAAGCTGTTGGGAACCGGTTTTGGTTTTGTATTAGCATGTAACTCCGGCAGGAGTTGAAGTTGCGATGGCTTGTGGGTGGCTGGGCGAACGTAGGGAGGGTAATTACCTCCTTGGGGAGTCCCACCCCACCCTCCGTGGTGTAGCCGGGCTATAGCCCCAGCACGGGTACAGAGGCTTCCCACTGCTCCCAGTGGTCCCGTGGGAGCACCGCAGTGGTTCTCATCCCGGTGGTTCTCATTCGACCCAAATTGGATTCCGTGCTTGTTCGCTAGCTCGCTCGCGTTCACCGTCTGGATTTTCTTTCATAAGCCAACCGCCTCCTCTCGAGCGTCTCAATTATGCAACGTCTTCTTCGACATGCTTGGAGCATCGTAAAGCTTTTCGTACTTTAGCATCAATTTTTTTCATCTCCGTGGAACGTCAGTGGGCTGTTCCCGTAGAGCCATAGATCACATGTTGATCCCTGTTCGATCATCTTGCGTGTAAAGGGTTTTGAAAGGGCCTACGCAACGACGTTAACACGTGGGTGGTGGCTGAACGTTATTTCATCGGAAAATTAATCCAATTAGGAAACAAATCCAATGGACGACAGCCTGTTCCACATCGGGAATCAATTAGTCGATGATGTCGGAACGACTTGAAACTCGGGCCATCGTTGCACACGTACGTCTGTCCGGTCATTAGTAACATATTCCATTCGAAATAATCATATAGCTCGGATGAGGACTGATAACCGAGTTCCCCCGTTTAATTGTCGTGCGCCTTATGTAATTCGAATTTAATGTCCATCAGGAGGCACAGCGTTCCCACTAGCCGATCAAACACTCTGACGGGGTATTACAGATCGCCGTTGTTGTAATCGCGGTGGTTCCAATATACCGTGGGCGTTTAATTAATCTGCGTTCGATAGAAACCGCGAGATATCGAACGCGGACGCGTTCCTCGTTTAGTCCTGCGGAATCCACGACGATCCAGGCAGCAACATGGATCGAGGAGCCACAGGAGCCTCCAACAGCAAGCATCAATCGATAATGTGAATTTTCTGAAAAAATTTATAGATTATTTAATATTTATTGGCTGGTTAACGTAACTGCCGCCGTCGCGGATTCCTTTCGCAAATATTTCCTGCCGCCACTGAAAGCACGATGGAAAAGGGACGAAGGGGTGGAAACGTCGAAACAAGCAAACGAACGCGCCTCCCGTAGACTAAATCTAAAATCGATACCGGAAAAACCGCGAAAACCAGCCAAAAGGGGGGTGCAAACCCAGCCTAAATCTGATTTTAATCGTTGCTTACCCTCGATTAAGGTGTCGTTGTATACTTTCGAGATAATATCGTCGATTCTCTTTGCCGGTGAACGAATACCACCAGGTCATCCAATTAAGTAGCCCCTGAAATCATACGCACGTCTTTTCCTCGTGGGTTGATGCGATTTTAATTAACGTTACCATTTTTCGAACAGTGACACCGCAAAAGGACACGCTCATCCCCTGTTCTAGGATAATTATGATTATATTAAGGCGGTAGTTTGTGGGTTATTTAATTCGAGTAAAATGAGTAGAGTCGAAACGATGTACAAGGTTTGTGGGTCAGAGATCAATTTACGGTAGCCACGCGCGCGTGAGTCGGGTAACCGAGAGGATAAGCCTGCTTAAAAGCTAAGTACCCCTTCAGAACCCTAGGACGGCAGACTTAGAGAAATCGTGGCCCCCAGTCGTAAGACCAAACATGATTCGATCGAAACAGGGAAACAACCAGCGCGGTGTTTCAGGATTCAGGGTTCGAAACGCTTCAAACTGTTATACAGGGTGAACCGCGAATCGTGATCAGTAGAGATTACTCTATTATTAGCAGTCCGATCGAAAATATTTTTATCAGGTATAGCATGGTTTCAAGAGAGCTTTAACGTGATTAGAGAAAATTTTTTGTCAGCTCTTTCTTTCTACGATTTTCCAAGGTCACCTTCAATTTTTTGCAAATACACCTATCATTTTTTTACGCCTATCTGTTAGAGGATTTCAAGACGTATTCGTTAAGTATAAAGGTTCTTCATAACTGTCTCAAGAACCTAAAACTCATAATTCAAGCCCAGTCCTTACGCCTCTCTGTCGTAACTCTCGATTCGATGCTCACGATCGATTGACTGATCTCTCGTTCGTAAACGAATCGATTGATCTGGTCCGATATTAAAAAAAAAGAAAAGAAAAGAAACTGTGCTGTCACGAGTAACAGAGCACCCCGTGTTCGCGTGTGGTTGTTTCGCGCAAGTTACGCTTAAAGTTGCACCTGCACGCCCGGTGGGAAATTTGAATTTCGGCCAGTTCTCCGTCGATGTTGGCCCAAGGTGGTGGTGTCGGTCTCCTATGCGCAGGAATGGGCTATGGGAGCCAATATCACCGGGACCATGGCTCCCGTGGGGATCACCCTCTCGGCTCTTTTCCACCCTTTCTCGTATTATACGCATCCGCGTGTGGCAAAAGGGTCGTGCGCGCCGCTGACGCTCTGGCCCTGGCCCGCTTTTGCCCGTGGTATCCGAGCTCTATTCCTCGTTCTGCTCGATCGCTCGAAATCCCATGAAATTTCAATGCTGACCTGACCTATTAGGGTTCCGGGGTGCCCTAAAAATTACTACCCCGCTGGATATCTCGAGGGTGGGATTGATAGAAAGCGACGGGAACGGTATGGTTCCGCGAGATAAATCGTCTCGAAACCCACCCGAACGAATTCTTCCCGATCTGAACTTTAGAGGGTGTTAAACGGATATTATATTTAATACTTCGTCGCTCGAGTTCTTAACCGTACTAACTCCATTTTTTCAAAAATTTAATTAACCAATATATGTGCGTCTCAGTGGACGAAAGAATACAAATTCACTGTAATATAAAGAACACATATTCTGTTAAGACTTAATTCTGAAACATTGAAAGTTTGTTTTTCTTAATGGTACTATCACCAAATACTAACGACAATTAAATATTTTAATAAATAGCTATTCAATAGATGGTATTATAGTGTGTTTGATTATTTCATTACTCTCTTGGTTCTGTAATATTAAACTTCCCAAACTTTAAACTCAGTTTTCTCGGTTTAGAATTAGATGGAACAATTAAGAACTACAGCGACGAATTCTGACAGTGTACGGTTAATGAGTGGGTTAGTGAATATTTAATTAAATCTATTTTTTATTCTGATAAAACTGAGGTCAAGATTCTGGTTGCAGAATACCTTCAAGATGGCAGGCCATCGTCTGTTCAAGGGCCGGACCTCGAGAACCAGAACAGCCTCGACAGCGGTGAGTGATGATCACTTTATTTCTATTCTTCTTTTTTTGTCGAGCGTGCATGCGTCCACGAAAGTCGATCGACAGGACCACGAAACGCGACCTCAAACAGCCTCTGATACCAGGGACTCTGAAGCAGGTCCTGTGACCCATAAAAATCTCGAAGATCGTAACAAGCGGCGAAAGACCAGGGGATAAAGAGGGTCGTCTCTACCCTCTTGTGTTTCTCGGTCTCGCAGCTCGAGTCTACAAAGATCCTGGGGGGGTGAATTTTTCAGACGAATCTCAGCGTTTGAGGAGGAACACAGCTGAGGAGGTTAACGCGCAAAGATGTTTATTTTATTTTGTAGGGAACAATTTTCAAGAAATTTTCGTTCGATGAAGTGTCAGATGCCATTCGTGACGATTCAGTCGAGCTGCGTTAGATTATTCGAAAATTAAGTATTTAAAAAAAGAACTGTGCTTGATTATTTTCTTCGTTCGTCTGGAACCCACGTTTCAGGCTAATTTCAGTCGCGTGTACAGTCCGGAAGCATCGAAGTCGTCTTTCGCTACAGAGACGATAAGGTTTTGCCATCGAGCCCGTGGGACACTTTCGGAATTTACTGCATATTCGGTTTCTATGGCCACGAGTTTCTGCGAATTCGACACACGCTTGTGTAATTCGATTACCGGGGCAGGTAACACAGGAGCCCAGTTCGGTTTCACTCGGTTTTACTCGACCGATCTCCCAAGTCCATTACTAGATAGAGGAATATTGTTTCACAGACACAATTAACTCTATTTCGTTTGATTGATCTAGGACGGTGGTTCGTAAGCCCTGCCAGGGGGATAGTCACCGTTCCCTTTGGAGGCTCTTCTTTTCTAAACGCGTGAATTTTGTCCTCTTCAAAGTCAGTATGAACATCTGTCCATGTATACCTCAAAGTGTTTTCTTGACTTCACCAAATTTCGCTCCACAGCCTCGCAGAGTTCCATTAGTCCATGGTCCCTCTTAAAATACAGTGAAGTAAAAAGATTTACAGTTCAGTGCCGAGGAGCCTCCGAACACTCATCGGTGATTTACTGTATTGGTAGAAAAAGTCGACGAATGACGGTCAAAACATTTTCTAATCGAGAAATTTACGGTGGATGTAGACGGACACCGAAGCTGTTTGCTGGCCGAGCAAACACTTTGTTTCCTCGAAAGGAGCCCCGTAATCGAAATTGCGGGGTGGCGGTCGACGAACGAGTTTCCGCGGATTCGCGATGCGACCGCGGTGATTCGATTACCGTCGAGTAACACAGAGATTCGGGCTTTAGTTCGGTGACTCGAGGAAGTTGAGCCAGGGTGGTTCCTGGTCCGTGAATAAGACCGACGAGAGGGTTGGTTTGGCCGGCGGCTAGCCAGCTAGCTAACGCACTCCTGGGAAGACGTAAATGTGTCCCTTTAGTAACAGCTTCCTGCTACTGCTGCTAGGCACCTATGTTCGCCAAAGGGGCTGTCACCGCCGATTCACCCTTTGGCTACGCAACTCGCTTAATTAGAGAATTTTTGTCGGTCTCGCGACGATCATCCCGAGACTGTTCCTTAAATCCCTTTAAGGATCTGTTCGATACTTATTATACAGGGTGGGCCACGAAACGGGATCAGATTAGATTATTCTACTGCTAGCTGTTCGATCGAATATTTTTTTTTTTCAATGTGACTACGTCAATGAAACTACGGATCCTGGCTGACCATAGTTAGATATTAAGTACTAATGGAATTTGACGCACTTTTAAAATGAGTGCTGCACCGGTGTAACACTAGGAGTTAAAGGGTGAAGGATATTTTCTTAGTGTTTCTTTGGTATAGGAAAGGAAAAAGATTATTTGATGACCGTGAAAACTGTTGAAAAAAAGGGTTGACAAAAAATTTGGTAAAATCATTCTAAAGCTCTCCTTGAATCATGTAGCCGATACAATTCTCGAACAGTCTAGCAGTAGAATAATCTAAATTGATCACGTTTCGTGGACGATCCTGTACACGCGAAAGAAGTTACGCTTTGTAGAATATTTTGTCACCTTTCACAGACTTCGTGGATCAGGTGTGTAAATTGGCTTTCCAATGAAACGTTCGAATAAAATGACCGTTCACGACGTGGGGCTGGTTTCGATGAAATTTCGTAGAATCGAGCACCACGCGCGACCCGATATATGTATACACTGTGAAAAGGCTGAATATTTGATGAAAAGCAAACGGCGATATGTTTTATTAAATTTGAAATCGCGATCGAAGGGAGAGAGGTGGACAGGGTAATAATAAATGATATTGTTTAATTCTGAATGCATCCCGACCATTTTAATTAACAGGCACGTGCGTGAAAATTTTTTTTATTGAATTTGCTGCGGGATAAATCAACGTTTAATTATAACAGAAATTCAATGGATTCAATTAACAGTCTCCAATATATATACATAGACTCTGTGATATTATTTGGTGAAGACTGGAACGGGGCTAATTTGTGCACTTGCGAAAAGATTGAAAATTTAGGGTGAACAATTCAAGGGAAAACGTGGCAAGATGTTTGTCGGAGGAAGCGGTTTTTGCGTATCGTGCATAGAACGTAGTAGATTTAATAGGATCTGCATACACGTGGAAACAGTTTGTACTTACGAGTATACACACAGGTTGAGCGTGTCGGGCCGAGCAAACTCTTAATTAACCCTTCGAGTTCCCTACCATCTCTCCCTCTTCGTTTCTTGCGTTACCATCGGCCACTGAAATAGTACACTTTGACTCGCGAGAATTCCAATCAGTTCCGTAGGATTCATTAAAAATATCACAAATCCCTGTTAATGATTTTGCATACCATCTCTACTTATTACAATTACAATTGCTATTACCACGGCCAGGACTAAAGTCGCTCTACTTACCGTTTCCACACAGTCACACAATGTTTTTCCATTATCTTATCACGTGTACTACGTTCGGGTAATTAAAGAATCGATAGACAAGAGTGAGAAATCGACCGACAGAGGAGGGGTATCGCGAATCGACATCGGTCCCGGTGGACTTTCTCGGATTCGCGAGGTTCCCAATCTCTTAGGCGGGTCGCATCTTTTTGGTCTCAGTCAGTCAGTCACTCGATCCCCCAACCCCCCCTCCCCCATTTTTTTTTTATACCCAAGAGACCCATTGCAACTTTAAGCGCCTCGCATTACGAGCGTTCGGCTCGTTTCTCTCGGGTTCGGGGATCGCTCGAAGCTGTTCCCTTCTTTCTGCTCTTAATTTAGCCTCCCCTACGGCCGAGACCCCCCTCCACCCTCATGGCGGCCTGTGTTGTCCCTCGAGCCACCCTTGGAATTCATTTCGGATGTTTATCTCCGCGCAAAGCCGAGCCAGTCGATTCTGCCGCGCGATCGACGGACATATCGGATTAAGTTTGTCTCTGGACTACGGCGCGACTCGGAGACCTGGTAGCAATTGGGGTTTTGGGGTTGGTTTGCAAAGCAGCCAAAGGGTTAGTTGCTCGTGATTAATCGGCGTCCGTGCGTTACTCCAGGCGGACAGAACAGGGTTGGCCGTAACAGGATAGCGTATCGTGTTCTGTCTACTCCTGATTTTCTCCTTAATTGGGACTCTTGCGAGCGCTAATTACGTCTTATGGTTACACCGATCTCATCGAGGAAGACTACAGTGTGGATTGGTGTGAAAAAGGAATTCTATACTCTTTTTGCGTTACAAATTTCGCGAATCACCTTTACTTGACTGGATTTTCGTTCAACATTGACAGATCCCACCGAACTGTGTCGGTTAATCGTTAACATGAGAGATCAGTGTCTTCCTTGACTCACTAAAATTCTGCAGTTTCGGTAGACATGTTGAAAATTTAACCGGTATCCGTCTTTGGACACGGAGGAGGAGCGGTTGCACGCTCGGTCATTCATTATTTCCAAGGCACAGGGCCCGTTTGCCTCCCCGCGTGGAGATACATCCTCGAAACACCGTGTCCTGACTGGATCGAAATTTAGTCTTCGTGCTCTAACACCTGACCTTCGAATTTCTCTTCGTTTCCTGTCTTAATGCCCCTCCGAGTCGAAACGTTATTCGTATCTGCCGAAATATGCACCTAGTGGGGGCTGAGGGGCTTTGGGCCCTACGTTCCAGGTGGGCTCCGTTCTAAATCTTCCATTTCGTTATGATTAAATGTTACTTAATTTTATTTATACTAAATTTCAATTTTTAAGATTTATATATTTTACTGTGTTGTATTATACCAAATTGTTTAACTCCTCCACGGTTTTAACAAGGGGGCCCTTGAAAGTTTGACAGCTCCGGGCCACAAAAATCTTAATCCAGGTCTCCTACTGGAAGCGATCTCCAAAAAATCAACGATTTATTCCGTCGATTTGGAGCGGGCGCGCGATTTCTTTCGATTTATCCCCCCGTCGATTCCTGATAATTGACGTTTAAGTGAAAACGGTGTCAATCGCGCGTGCAAACTGGTATCGATCGATCGGTCGGAAAACAGAGGAGCAAAAACTTGAGAGAGGAGAGGGCGATGAAAAAGTCAGGTCCGCGACGGGATCGGGAAAAGAGGGAAAGTGTGCGTGTGCGGGACAGGGATGAGAATGGAATGAAGAATAAGGGCGACAGGGGGGTGGAAAAGGATCGGCGTGAAAATGACAGAGAGTCCGAAGGTAAACAAAGAATCGGAGGGAGCAGCTGAGCCGTTGCATAATTATTTTGTCCTGGATCAAATTTCGCGTGTCGGGGATCACGGGCGAAGTCGACGATAATTAGTGAGAACGGACGTGGACACGGACGAGCACTTTAAATGTCCGCCAGCCATCGTCCCAGTCGGTTTAATTCCCTTATTATTTAATAAAGTTCTGACACTGTCTGCTGGACCGGTGTCACGTGTCTTATCCGCGCGATTAGACCTCGTATTTCGAGGGAAATTCGGCGAGCTGACTGGCACTTCCGTAGGTGGCTTTATTCTCAGAATATCGGAATCGATTCCTAGCGGTGGAAATATATTTTTCATTGGGATTTATGTTTGGAAATTTACAGCTACACTTTGATGGAAGTGTGTGAACGGTGTAGAAATGTATTAAGAAGTTGGGATGGCATCGCAAGAATGATACAAAGTGAATCCATTTCTCTCTTATACTTTTTTGCAGAAGCAATTTTTTGTCGAAAGGAGGGGTAAAGAAATTTTGAAATTTTCAGCACTTACCCCTCGTGATTCAAATGCCCGTATGGATTGTCCACCGGCAGTTCTCTAATTTACCGGCCAACGGTATAGTAATCGCAGTTTCCTCTCGTAGTTCGCTCCTCTACCGCGGCGCTGCACGCGATCGATAATCGTGTCTCAACCCCCATAATGAAACAAATTGACTTCAAATTAATTCCCATTACTACATCGATACTCTTCTTATGACATGTCTCTATAATAATACTTTCTACTCGATATAAATTACTATTTGTCCCAACAAATATTATTATCAGAAGTCACTGTTTCAACCCTTAAATTAACCACCCAAAAAATAGAACAAATGATCGGCTTTCTGAAAAAACAAAATGAAAGTACAGTATTTTATATTCAATATTCCTGGCGGATTAACGTCCATCCCACGGTATCGCGTCTCTTTCCGTTCCCTCGAAGTTTCCACTTTCATAGCTTCCGCCCTCGATGCTAATAAAATAATAAATACATGTCGTGGGGGGGGCCACGGACGGGGAGACGATGGCGTTTTGCACCTGCAAGGTGGATCGTCGTCTTCCTTCTTCCTTACTTCCGCTTTCTTCTTCTCTGCCCACCCTCGTACAACCCACCCCGTCCAGGACCTGCCTTTACACCCCCTTACAATGCCTTGGCGTACATTACACACAACCCGGTTATTTCTCCAGGGAGTCAGAGAGAGGAGGAGAGCTTTTCCACTCGAGAATTTTACCTCCGCAGCGTGTCTGTTCTCACCTTTCCACGGTAAATTGCCGGTGATGGGCGAAATTTGGCTGGGGACACGGTGGTAGGCGCCCGATACGATTTTCGTAAGTCGGATCTCGAGTTCGGCTTTTTTGGAGTACAGGAAGTATCGTCGTCGGTAAACCACCGTTAGTTAACTGTTACTCGGAAGACCCGAGAATATTTATCGTTCATATAGTCAAGTTTTGGTAGAACACCGTTGAAGTGGATCCAGCATTGTTACCATCGCATCTCATTACAACGGTACCTCTGTACTTACATGGTCCAGGAAGGGTTGGTCGCGTAATTCAGGGGGGGGACTGTTGATGAATAAAAATTTACATGGACCAAAACGTGAAATCTACCTGTTGTACACGTCATTTAACGGGGGGATCCAGTGGGTAACGTCCAAAGAGACGACCAGTGCTTTGCATCAATTGGAGAACGATCAGGAATGATTCAATCTTCCACGGAGGATTCCCACCGATTCGACCGGTTGTTTCCATCGACGTGGGTTCTCCAGGTTGCTCCCAGGGCGAAGAGATAACCGGGGGTGGGCCTTCGAAGATGGGGCGGGGGGCGATAACGCGAAATCGCCGGGCGGTAAAGTACGTCGCCGACAAAAGTTTCCGGCGCGCCGTAAGAATTTCTCGCCTCCGGCCGGCCCGGCGAAAGTTTTCGCCTAAATTCCCGCGGGTGCCATGAGAGAGAAAGGGAGGGACGAAGGGGCAACGGGGGTAGTACAACGCCCCCATCTTACAAGAAGCCGCGGCAACTGGTTCATCCACATCCACCCCTCGCACACACATATATACACACATACACCCTCTCTACAACGATCGACGGGGGCGCAGAATTGAAGAACTTGCGCGCGACCGACTCAACGACCGAAAGTACCGCCACTTAACTCGACGATTTATCCCTCAAATTATCGTACCGACACTGGACTCGCCTCTTTATTTTCGGTCCAAGAGTGAGCAGTGAGAATTGTAATGGAAACTGAGGAAATTGGGGCTTCCTTTGGAATCTTTAACCCTTTCTAATCCCACTGTTGGCATATGGCTATGTATTTTACATTATTTAATATTAATATTGTATAAGAAGGGTGTCTTTCTGGAAGAAGATCTTGAAGAACATTGTCTTCCCCGTATAACACGCGGAAGATCTTCGAGCTCGAAAGCGAGTTCCAAAACGAGAACAGAAGCGATTTCCGAAGGCGAGCCCGCTAGTCACGATCCATTAATGTTTTTCACTACAATAGTGGGTGATTCGTGGTCCCATAATAACGTCAGTCCCGTTTGCGTTACCCGTCTTCGATGACGCGGAAAAGGAAGTCTCGATTTTGCTGGCTCGGTAATTTTAATGCGAGCTGAAGTTGCAATCGGTATTTTAGACTTGGGGGTAACTTGGATCGATTGATAAGTTACCATTGACTCTAGAATTCTCGTTTCACGGATCTTTAGACTGCACCTCGAGAAGCTAAGGCATTTAGAAGGTAGAAATTACAAGAACGTAGAAGAAACAAAATGTAGAAAGTGAAGTTTATCTCGGGTTTGTCCCTTCGAACCCGAATATTCTTATGCGTCAACGTTCTCGGAAGTTCTTCGACGATAGCGCGCGCAAGAAGAAGAAAGATCGTAGGTTTTAGGGGTGAGATGGCTCGGGGAGGACGGCAATTTCGACGCGCAAAAAGAACCCCGACGATCGTGTTTGAGCCGCGGTTGACTCACAATAGCCGGGCTTTTCTCATCGTATCCCGAATTGGAAAGCGGCCCAAACGCTTAATGAACGGCGTTTCGAACTCGCGCGCGTCGCATCGGCTGCGATGCCGCATCGAGAGCTGCGCTGACCCATTTACATTCGATTACTCACCCGACTTTCTTTCGTTGGTAGGCACATCGAAAATTTAGCTCGTGTATTTTGTTGCCTGGAGGGGACGGGAATCGCTGCAAGGTGCACTGCATGTACACTGCGTGGCGCAACTAGAAAACCACCCCAAAAGTTTCGATTCTTATGCATTGCGGTTAATTTTTATGCAATTATTCTTATTATTATATTTAAATTATTGTATGATTCCCTCGGTATATCAGTTTTCATGGCTGTGGTGATTTAAATTGTTGTATTTATTCGAAAAAAATCTAGGATAATCTTAACCTATATAAAAGTTGTTACCTTGTGAACTAAAATTGTGTCAATATGTCTCGGGACATCCGGTAGGCTTTGGCGTTGTCCATTTTTCAGCAGCGAGAGATGGTAATATAGGGGCCTCTGGTGATCGCTACCAGGTAATAGTATCCGTTCAGTAGCTCGCTTACGAATGCAAATGGGCCAAATTAATCCTGGCGAGGGCTGAGTGCTCGGTAATCATCATTACGCCGGTATTATTGTTTTCCTAGAGCGTCGGGGGTGCTTCGAGTCTCTGAAATTCCGCAAACAATAATACATGGCCAGGGGAACCATTACTCCGTTTCATGGTTCGGAGTATCTCGATCGTCGACCGATCTCCTCCAGCATCATAGCAATTTTTGATGGTTTACGCGAAGTAACCTGGACATATATGGAATATATTTTCTGTTCGAAGTTTGTTGCTGACATTTCTGTACGCTATTCCGTCAAGTTGCGTCGCTCCGAAACGTATATACACAGCTGGTGTACAGAACCGGCCGGAGAGATAGGTTTCGAGGAGCAACTACGATCTATTTCGCGGCATTATGCTAAACCGCGAGGGCGATTTCTCTCCGGATCTCGTGTGTCATGCATGTTAAGCATGCCACCTTCTGCATTCGTGCCTCGTACAGACATGACTGGGTCAACCTTGCCCCAGTTTTTTGGTCCAACCGTTCGGGCATGAGTTTTGTTAAACGAATGGACGCATTTACCTTGCTACATCATTCTGGCTATGTATATCTGGAATAATGATAATGAAATTCGGATTATCGGAACAATACCAATTATGGAGGGCCTGTGCACGTTGGTACTGGTGAAGAAGATGATCTACAGTTGCGCCAAGCTACGAACAAACGGCAACAAGTTTCGCAAACCTACTTACCATTCCACGCAAAATTGTAACCGAATACTTTTGCGATCAACTGTAAAAGATAAGTTCATCCCAAAATTAGCTGCCAAATCAACAATTTTGTGAATTTTAATATAAGCTAAGCGGCATTTTATTCAGAAAGGATGGTACTTTCGAAAAATGCAACAAAAAAAAATCGATTTTGCAACTACCTAGTCTTCTTGAGCTTTCTACAACACAAAATTTTCTGTGATCAATCAATCGAGATTGATTCTCCGCGATCTATACAAGATAAAAAAAACGTTACAGTACTGTGCTATATCAGAGCTCGTTGTATATACTTGTAAATGTTTCTCGTGTCCTTAAAAAGATCCGGGGACGGGAGCCGCGGGAACGAGCAAACGAACTAGAATTCTTAATTTTCGGGCCTGAGGAGTCATTGAAGGCGGCCTCCCGCGTCATCCTGCATGGGCAGAGGAGGCAGACGCATGTCGCGGCAAGTGAAATACAAAACGGAGCCGTGGAGAGACGTACCGCGTACAGGAATCTCCTGTGCGATAAAATCTGCCGACCTACACCTCGACTCCTTCGGAGAAGGACGCCGCGACCTGAAGGGAACACGGACGCACGCGCGCGAGCAAGAAGGCCCGGTTTGATCCGCCTCGATCCTTGGTATTGAAACAAATAGATGGCAACCAGCCGCCTCCTGATTGCTGCCATCGGTTCAAGATCAACGCGACCGATAACGAATTAAATTAGCAGCCAGATGATCCTTGGCTTGAATCTTACGTCGTAAATGTTCACTTTTTCGCGTTATACGGTCTTCAAGTTTTCCTTTTCTTGTATCGAGCACGGAAACGTCTACGAAGAGTTGGGGATTTCTCATTGGGAGAACGACGAACTTCCTAATTTCCAGAGAAAAGCTGGAACGAGGGAATTATATACTCGAGAATAAGAGTTTTACACACACACACACACACACAGATATAGTTCTCTTGAGTCATCCAATTGAGAATGATTTAGCTGGTGAAAGATACACGGTAATTGGGCGTGTTGAGGGCTGAGCCGACAATGAAATGCAGGCATTAGATGAACGGATGTACGATCGATAGTCGTGAATCATATGTTGGTCGAGAATAACTACGTTTCATGATGGACGTGTGCGCGCATTACCGGTCTCACTGTCGGACGGTCCGTGGGTCTGAGCAAAAACCACGTCGATATCCTTTCTTGATCGTCTGCTTTGATTTTCAATTTATCAAGTTGGATGCAGAGAGAAGATACAGTAGGTGATCAAATTATTGTGAACACTTCGAAATTGGTACTTATTTGAATTTTGATCAAGAATGGAATTGAAGATACACTTACGAAAAACAACATGTCTTCCTATTTAAAAAAAAACCGAAGTTGACTTTTAGATGCCCCTGCGCGTCTACCAACAAAAAAAAGTATTCACATCAAATTATGTGCTTCTCGATGTACCATGTAACTTGTGTCTGACACATTTTTTTTCTATCTCCAGTAACAGCCAAGATATTTAGGTTGCCTCTTTTAGGTACCTCATCCTGTATAGGTACATTTAAAGTAGATTCAATCTTCGATGACTAACACGCTATATTTTTCTGAATTTCGTTTACTGTACTTAGAAACGGATGGTTCTTTGTCGAAAAAAGTCCTCGCGCAGCAGCGCGGGAACACATATCCAACGGCTCGACGACGACGACGACGTT